>NW_027421971.1:0-300000 GCF_037893015.1 Macrotis lagotis
AGCTAGGCAATGCACGGCAAGGCAAGGAAAGGGTAACGCAAGGCAAGGCAGGGTCAGGCGAGACAAGGCTAAGGCACGACAACGCGAGGCTAGGCAATGCACGGCAAGGCAAGGAAAGGGTAACGCAAGGGAAGGCACGGTGAGGAAAGGCAAGGCTAATGCACAACAACGCACGTCTAGGCAATGCACGGCAAGGCAAGGAAAGGGTAACGCAAGGGAAGTCACGGTCAGGCGAGGCAAGGCTAAGGCACGACAACGCAAGGCTAGGCAATGCACGGCAAGGCAAGGAAAGAGTAACGGAATGTAAGGAATGCAAGGGAAAGCAAGGCAAGGCAAGAGTAACAGAAGGAACGGCACGGCAAGGGGAAACAAGGCTAAGGCACGACAACGCAAGCTAGGGAATGCACGGCAAGGCAAGGAAAGGGTAACGTAAGGCAAAGCACTGTGAGGCAAGGCAAGGCTAATGCACGACAACGCAAGGCTAGGCAGTGCACGGCTAGGCAAGGAACGAGTAACGGAAGGAATGGAAGGCAAGGCAAAGCAAGGCAAGGCAAGTGTAACAAAAGGCACGGCACGGCAAGGGGAAACAAGGCTAAGGCACGACAACGCAAGCTAGGCAATGCACGGCAAGGCAAGGAAAGGGTAACGCAAGGCAAGGCAGGGTCAGGCGAGACAAGGCTAAGGCACGACAACGCAAGGCTAGGCAATGCACGGCAAGGCAAGGAAAGGGTAACGCAAGGGAAGGCACGTTGAGGAAAGGCAAGGCTAATGCACAACAACGCACGTCTAGGCAATGCACGGCAAGGCAAGGAAAGGGTAACGCAAGGGAAGTCACGGTCAGGCGAGGCAAGGCTAAGGCACGACAACGCAAGGCTAGGCAATGCACGGCAAGGCAAGGAAAGAGTAACGGAATGTAAGGAATGCAAGGGAAAGCAAGGCAAGGCAAGAGTAACAGAAGGAACGGCACGGCAAGGGGAAACAAGGCTAAGGCACGACAACGCAAGCTAGGCAATGCACGGCAAGGCAAGGAAAGGGTAACGCAAGGCAAGGCACGGTCAGGAAATGCAAGGCTAATGCACGAAAACGGAAGGCTAGGCAATGCACGGCAAGGCAAGGAAAGAGTAACGGAATGTAAGGAATGCAAGAGAAAGCAAGGCAAGGCAAGAGTAACGGAAGGAACGGCACGGCAAGGGGAAACAAGGCTAAGGCACGACAACGCAAGGCTAGGCAAAGCACGGCAAGGCAAGGAAAGGGTAACGCAAGGCAAGGCACGGTGAGGCATGGCAAGGCTAATGCACGACAACGCACGGCTAGGCAAAGCAAGGCAAGGGAAGGAGAGGGTAACGCAAGGCCAGGCACGGTCACTCGAGGGAAGGGTAATGCACGACAACGCAAGGCTTAGCAGTGCACGGCTAGGCAAGGAAAGAGTAACAGAAGGAAAGGAAGGCAAGGCAAAGCAATGCAAGGCAAGTGAAACAAAAGGCAAGGCACGGCAAGGGGAAACAAGGCTAAGGCACGACAACGCAAGCTGGGCAATGCACGGCAAGGCAAGGAAAGGGTAACGCAAGGCAAGGCACGGTCAGAGAAGGCAAGGCTAAGGCACGACAACGCAAGGCTAGGCAATGCACGGTAAGGCAAGGAAAGACTAACGGAAGGCAAGGAAGGCAAGGGAAAGCAAGGCAAGGCAAGGGTAAGGGAAGGAACGGCACGGCAAGGGAAAACAAGGCTAAGGCACGACAACGCAAGCTAGGCAATGCACGGCAAGGCAAGGAAAGGGTAACGCAAGGCAAGGCACGATCAGGCGAGGCAAGGCTAATGCACGACAACGGAAGGCTAGGCAGTGCACGGCTAGGCAAGGAAAGAGTAACGGAAGGTTAGGAAGGCAAGGCAAAGCAAGGCAAGGGAAGTGTAACAAACGGCACGGCACGGCAAGGGGAAACAAGGTAAGGCACGACAACGCAAGCTAGGCAATGCACGGAAAGGCAAGGAAAGGGTAACGTAAGGCAAGGCACGGTGAGGCAAGGCAAGGCTAATGCACAACAACGCACGGCTAGGCAATGGACGGCAAGGCAAGGAAAGGGTAACGCAAGGGAAGTCACGGTCAGGCGAGGCAAGGCTACGGCACGATAACGCCAGGCTGGGCAATGCACGGATGGTAAGCAAAGAGTAACGGAAGGCAAGGAAGGCAACGGAAAACAAGGCAAGGCAAGAGTAAGGGAAGTAACGGCACGGCAAGGGGAAACAAGGCTAAGGCACGACAACGCAAGCTGGGCAAAACACGGCAAGGCAAGGAAAGGGTAACGCAAGGCAAGGCACGGTCAGGCAAGGCAAGGCTAATGCACGACAACGCAAGGCTAGGCAGTGCACGGCTAGGCAAGGAACGAGTAACGGAAGGAATGGAAGGCAAGGCAAAGCAAGGCAAGGCAAGTGTAACAAAAGGCACGGCACGGCAAGGGGAAACAAGGCTAAGGCACGACAACGCAAGCTAGGCAATGCACGGCAAGGCAAGGAAAGGGTAACGCAAGGCAAGGCAGGGTCAGGCGAGACAAGGCTAAGGCACGACAACGCAAGGCTAGGCAATGCACGGCAAGGCAAGGAAAGGGTAACGCAAGGGAAGGCACGTTGAGGAAAGGCAAGGCTAATGCACAACAACGCACGTCTAGGCAATGCACGGCAAGGCAAGGAAAGGGTAACGCAAGGGAAGTCACGGTCAGGCGAGGCAAGGCTAAGGCACGACAACGCAAGGCTAGGCAATGCACGGCAAGGCAAGGAAAGAGTAACGGAATGTAAGGAATGCAAGGGAAAGCAAGGCAAGGCAAGAGTAACAGAAGGAACGGCACGGCAAGGGGAAACAAGGCTACGGCACGACAACGCAAGCTAGGCAATGCACGGCAAGGCAAGGAAAGGGTAACGCAAGGCAAGGCACGGTCAGAGAATGCAAGGCTAATGCAAGACAACGCAATCTAGGCAATGCACGGTAAGGCAAGGAAAGAGTAACGGAAGGCAAGGAAGGCAAGGGAAAGCAAGGCAAGGCAAGGGTAAGGGAAGGAACGGCACGGCAAGGGGAAACAAGGCTAAGGCACGACAACGCAAGCTAGGCAATGCACGGCAAGGCAAGGAAAGGGTAACGCAAGGCAAGGCACGATCAGGCGTGGCAAGGCTAATGCACGACAACGCAAGGCTAGGCAGTGCACGGCTAGGCAAGGAAAGAGTAACGGAAGGATAGGAAGGCAAGGCAAAGCAAGGCAAGGGAAGTGTAACAAACGGCACGGCACGGCAAGGGGAAACAAGGTAAGGCACGACAACGCAAGCTAGGCAATGCACGGCAAGGCAAGGAAAGGGTAACGCAAGGCAAGGCACGGTCAGTCGAGGCAAGGCTAATGCACGACAACGCAAGGCTTGGCAGTGCAAGGCTAGGCAAGGAAAGAGTAACAGAAGGAAAGGAAGGCAAGGCAAAGCAATGCAAGGCAAGTGAAACAAAAGGCACGGCACGGCAAGGAGAAACAAGGGTAAGGCACGACAACGCAAGCTAGGGAATGCACGGCAAGGCAAGGAAAGGGCAACGTAAGGCAAGGCACGGTGAGGCAAGGCAAGGCTAATGCACAACAACGCACGGCTAGGCAATGGACGGCAAGGCAAGGAAAGGGTAACGCAAGGGAAGTCACGGTCAGGCGAGGCAAGGCTACGGCACGATAACGCAAGGCTGGGCAATGCACGGATGGTAAGCAAAGAGTAACGGAAGGCAAGGAAGGCAAGGGAAAGCAAGGCAAGGCAAGAGTAAGGGAAGGAACGGCACGGCAAGGGGAAACAAGGCTAAGGCACGACAACGCAAGCTGGGCAAAACACGGCAAGGCAAGGAAAGGGTAACGCAAGGCAAGGCACGGTCAGGCAAGGCAAGGCTAATGCACGACAACGCAAGGCTAGGCAGTGCACGGCTAGGCAAGGAACGAGTAACGGAAGGAATGGAAGGCAAGGCAAAGCAAGGCAAGGCAAGTGTAACAAAAGGCACGGCACGGCAAGGGGAAACAAGGCTAAGGCACGACAACGCAAGCTAGGCAATGCACGGCAAGGCAAGGAAACGGTAACGCAAGGCAAGGCAGGGTCAGGCGAGACAAGGCTAAGGCACGACAACGCAAGGCTAGGCAATGCACGGCAAGGCAAGGAAAGGGTAACGCAAGGGAAGGCACGTTGAGGAAAGGCAAGGCTAATGCACAACAACGCACGTCTAGGCAATGCACGGCAAGGCAAGGAAAGGGTAACGCAAGGGAAGTCACGGTCAGGCGAGGCAAGGCTAAGGCACGACAACGCAAGGCTAGGCAATGCACGGCAAGGCAAGGAAAGAGTAACGGAATGTAAGGAATGCAAGGGAAAGCAAGGCAAGGCAACAGTAACAGAAGGAACGGCACGGCAAGGGGAAACAAGGCTAAGGCACGACAACGCAAGCTAGGCAATGCACGGCAAGGCAAGGAAATGGTAACGCAAGGCAAGGCACGGTCAGGAAATGCAAGGCTAATGCACGACAACGGAAGGCTAGGCAATGCACGGCAAGGCAAGGAAAGAGTAACGGAATGTAAGGAATGCAAGAGAAAGCAAGGCAAGGCAAGTGTAACGGAAGGAACGGCACGGCAAGGGGAAACAAGGCTAAGGCACGACAACGCAAGGCTAGGCAAAGCACGGCAAGGCAAGGAAAGGGTAACGCAAGGCAAGGCACGGTGAGGCATGCCAAGGCTAAGGCACGACAACGCACGGCTAGGCAAAGCAAGGCAAGGGAAGGAGAGGGTAGCGCAAGGCCAGGCACGGTCACTCGAGGGAAGGCTAATGCACGACAACGTAAGGCTTAGCAGTGCACGGCTAGGCAAGGAAAGCGTAACAGAAGGAAAGGAAGGCAAGGCAAAGCAATGCAAGGCAAGTGAAACAAAAGGCACGGCACGGCAAGGAGAAACAAGGGTAAGGCACGACAACGCAAGCTAGGGAATGCACGGCAAGGCAAGGAAAGGGTAACGTAAGGCAAGGCACGGTGAGGCAAGGCAAGGCTAATGCACAACAACGCACGGCTAGGCAATGGACGGCAAGGCAAGGAAAGGGTAACGCAAGGGAAGTCACGGTCAGGCGAGGCAAGGCTACGGCACGATAACGCCAGGCTGGGCAATGCACGGATGGTAAGCAAAGAGTAACGGAAGGCAAGGAAGGCAACGGAAAACAAGGCAAGGCAAGAGTAAGGGAAGTAACGGCACGGCAAGGGGAAACAAGGCTAAGGCACGACAACGCAAGCTGGGCAAAACACGGCAAGGCAAGGAAAGGGTAACGCAAGGCAAGGCACGGTCAGGCAAGGCAAGGCTAATGCACGACAACGCAAGGCTAGGCAGTGCACGGCTAGGCAAGGAACGAGTAACGGAAGGAATGGAAGGCAAGGCAAAGCAAGGCAAGGCAAGTGTAACAAAAGGCACGGCACGGCAAGGGGAAACAAGGCTAAGGCACGACAACGCAAGCTAGGCAATGCACGGCAAGGCAAGGAAAGGGTAACGCAAGGCAAGGCATGGTCAGGCGAGACAAGGCTAAGGCACGACAACGCAAGGCTAGGCAATGCACGGCAAGGCAAGGAAAGGGTAACGCAAGGGAAGGCACGTTGAGGAAAGGCAAGGCTAATGCACAACAACGCACGTCTAGGCAATGCACGGCAAGGCAAGGAAAGGGTAACGCAAGGGAAGTCACGGTCAGGCGAGGCAAGGCTAAGGCACGACAACGCAAGGCTAGGCAATGCACGGCAAGGCAAGGAAAGAGTAACGGAATGTAAGGAATGCAAGGGAAAGCAAGGCAAGGCAAGAGTAACAGAAGGAACGGCACGGCAAGGGGAAACAAGGCTAAGGCACGACAACGCAAGCTAGGCAATGCACGGCAAGGCAAGGAAAGGGTAACGCAAGGCAAGGCACGGTCAGAGAATGCAAGGCTAATGCAAGACAACGCAATCTAGGCAATGCACGGTAAGGCAAGGAAAGAGTAACGGAAGGCAAGGAAGGCAAGGGAAAGCAAGGCAAGGCAAGGGTAAGGGAAGGAACGGCACGGCAAGGGGAAACAAGGCTAAGGCACGACAACGCAAGCTAGGCAATGCACGGCAAGGCAAGGAAAGGGTAACGCAAGGCAAGGCACGATCAGGCGTGGCAAGGCTAATGCACGACAACGCAAGGCTAGGCAGTGCACGGCTAGGCAAGGAAAGAGCAACGGAAGGATAGGAAGGCAAGGCAAAGCAAGGCAAGGGAAGTGTAACAAACGGCACGGCACGGCAAGGGGAAACAAGGTAAGGCACGACAACGCAAGCTAGGCAATGCACGGCAAGGCAAGGAAAGGGTAACGCAAGGCAAGGCACGGTCAGTCGAGGCAAGGCTAATGCACGACAACGCAAGGCTTGGCAGTGCAAGGCTAGGCAAGGAAAGAGTAACAGAAGGAAAGGAAGGCAAGGCAAAGCAATGCAAGGCAAGTGAAACAAAAGGCACGGCACGGCAAGGAGAAACAAGGGTAAGGCACGACAACGCAAGCTAGGGAATGCACGGCAAGGCAAGGAAAGGGTAACGTAAGGCAAGGCACGGTGAGGCAAGGCAAGGCTAATGCACAACAACGCACGGCTAGGCAATGGACGGCAAGGCAAGGAAAGGGTAACGCAAGGGAAGTCACGGTCAGGCGAGGCAAGGCTACGGCACGATAACGCAAGGCTGGGCAATGCACGGATGGTAAGCAAAGAGTAACGGAAGGCAAGGAAGGCAAGGGAAAGCAAGGCAAGGCAAGAGTAAGGGAAGGAACGGCACGGCAAGGGGAAACAAGGCTAAGGCACGACAACGCAAGCTGGGCAAAACGCGGCAAGGCAAGGAAAGGGTAACGCAAGGCAAGGCACGGTCAGGCAAGGCAAGGCTAATGCACGACAACGCAAGGCTAGGCAGTGCACGGCTAGGCAAGGAACGAGTAACGGAAGGAATGGAAGGCAAGGCAAAGCAAGGCAAGGCAAGTGTAACAAAAGGCACGGCACGGCAAGGGGAAACAAGGCTAAGGCACGACAACGCAAGCTAGGCAATGCACGGCAAGGCAAGGAAACGGTAACGCAAGGCAAGGCAGGGTCAGGCGAGACAAGGCTAAGGCACGACAACGCAAGGCTAGGCAATGCACGGCAAGGCAAGGAAAGGGTAACGCAAGGGAAGGCACGTTGAGGAAAGGCAAGGCTAATGCACAACAACGCACGTCTAGGCAATGCACGGCAAGGCAAGGAAAGGGTAACGCAAGGGAAGTCACGGTCAGGCGAGGCAAGGCTAAGGCACGACAACGCAAGGCTAGGCAATGCACGGCAAGGCAAGGAAAGAGTAACGGAATGTAAGGAATGCAAGGGAAAGCAAGGCAAGGCAACAGTAACAGAAGGAACGGCACGGCAAGGGGAAACAAGGCTAAGGCACGACAACGCAAGCTAGGCAATGCACGGCAAGGCAAGGAAATGGTAACGCAAGGCAAGGCACGGTCAGGAAATGCAAGGCTAATGCACGACAACGGAAGGCTAGGCAATGCACGGCAAGGCAAGGAAAGAGTAACGGAATGTAAGGAATGCAAGAGAAAGCAAGGCAAGGCAAGTGTAACGGAAGGAACGGCACGGCAAGGGGAAACAAGGCTAAGGCACGACAACGCAAGGCTAGGCAAAGCACGGCAAGGCAAGGAAAGGGTAACGCAAGGCAAGGCACGGTGAGGCATGCCAAGGCTAAGGCACGACAACGCACGGCTAGGCAAAGCAAGGCAAGGGAAGGAGAGGGTAGCGCAAGGCCAGGCACGGTCACTCGAGGGAAGGCTAATGCACGACAACGTAAGGCTTAGCAGTGCACGGCTAGGCAAGGAAAGCGTAACAGAAGGAAAGGAAGGCAAGGCAAAGCAATGCAAGGCAAGTGAATCAAAAGGCACGGCACGGCAAGGGGAAACAAGGCTAAGGCACGACAACGCAAGCTAGGCAATGCACGGCAAGGCAAGGAAAGGGTAACGCAAGGCAAGGCAGGGTCAGGCGAGACAAGGCTAAGGCACGACAACGCGAGGCTAGGCAATGCACGGCAAGGCAAGGAAAGGGTAACGCAAGGGAAGGCACGGTGAGGAAAGGCAAGGCTAATGCACAACAACGCACGTCTAGGCAATGCACGGCAAGGCAAGGAAAGGGTAACGCAAGGGAAGTCACGGTCAGGCGAGGCAAGGCTAAGGCACGACAACGCAAGGCTAGGCAATGCACGGCAAGGCAAGGAAAGAGTAACGGAATGTAAGGAATGCAAGGGAAAGCAAGGCAAGGCAAGAGTAACAGAAGGAACGGCACGGCAAGGGGAAACAAGGCTAAGGCACGACAACGCAAGCTAGGGAATGCACGGCAAGGCAAGGAAAGGGTAACGTAAGGCAAGGCACTGTGAGGCAAGGCAACGCTAATGCACGACAACGCAAGGCTAGGCAGTGCACGGCTAGGCAAGGAACGAGTAACGGAAGGAATGGAAGGCAAGGCAAAGCAAGGCAAGGCAAGTGTAACAAAAGGCACGGCACGGCAAGGGGAAACAAGGCTAAGGCACGACAACGCAAGCTAGGCAATGCACGGCAAGGCAAGGAAAGGGTAACGCAAGGCAAGGCAGGGTCAGGCGAGACAAGGCTAAGGCACGACAACGCAAGGCTAGGCAATGCACGGCAAGGCAAGGAAAGGGTAACGCAAGGGAAGGCACGTTGAGGAAAGGCAAGGCTAATGCACAACAACGCACGTCTAGGCAATGCACGGCAAGGCAAGGAAAGGGTAACGCAAGGGAAGTCACGGTCAGGCGAGGCAAGGCTAAGGCACGACAACGCAAGGCTAGGCAATGCACGGCAAGGCAAGGAAAGAGTAACGGAATGTAAGGAATGCAAGGGAAAGCAAGGCAAGGCAAGAGTAACAGAAGGAACGGCACGGCAAGGGGAAACAAGGCTAAGGCACGACAACGCAAGCTAGGCAATGCACGGCAAGGCAAGGAAAGGGTAACGCAAGGCAAGGCACGGTCAGGAAATGCAAGGCTAATGCACGACAACGGAAGGCTAGGCAATGCACGGCAAGGCAAGGAAAGAGTAACGGAATGTAAGGAATGCAAGAGAAAGCAAGGCAAGGCAAGAGTAACGGAAGGAACGGCACGGCAAGGGGAAACAAGGCTAAGGCACGACAACGCAAGGCTAGGCAAAGCACGGCAAGGCAAGGAAAGGGTAACGCAAGGCAAGGCACGGTGAGGCATGGCAAGGCTAATGCACGACAACGCACGGCTAGGCAAAGCAAGGCAAGGGAAGGAGAGGGTAACGCAAGGCCAGGCACGGTCACTCGAGGGAAGGGTAATGCACGACAACGCAAGGCTTAGCAGTGCACGGCTAGGCAAGGAAAGAGTAACAGAAGGAAAGGAAGGCAAGGCAAAGCAATGCAAGGCAAGTGAAACAAAAGGCAAGGCACGGCAAGGGGAAACAAGGCTAAGGCACGACAACGCAAGCTGGGCAATGCACGGCAAGGCAAGGAAAGGGTAACGCAAGGCAAGGCACGGTCAGAGAAGGCAAGGCTAAGGCACGACAACGCAAGGCTAGGCAATGCACGGTAAGGCAAGGAAAGACTAACGGAAGGCAAGGAAGGCAAGGGAAAGCAAGGCAAGGCAAGGGTAAGGGAAGGAACGGCACGGCAAGGGAAAACAAGGCTAAGGCACGACAACGCAAGCTAGGCAATGCACGGCAAGGCAAGGAAAGGGTAACGCAAGGCAAGGCACGATCAGGCGAGGCAAGGCTAATGCACGACAACGGAAGGCTAGGCAGTGCACGGCTAGGCAAGGAAAGAGTAACGGAAGGTTAGGAAGGCAAGGCAAAGCAAGGCAAGGGAAGTGTAACAAACGGCACGGCACGGCAAGGGGAAACAAGGTAAGGCACGACAACGCAAGCTAGGCAATGCACGGAAAGGCAAGGAAAGGGTAACGTAAGGCAAGGCACGGTGAGGCAAGGCAAGGCTAATGCACAACAACGCACGGCTAGGCAATGGACGGCAAGGCAAGGAAAGGGTAACGCAAGGGAAGTCACGGTCAGGCGAGGCAAGGCTAAGGCACGACAACGCAAGGCTAGGCAATGCACGGCAAGGCAAGGAAAGAGTAACGGAATGTAAGGAATGCAAGGGAAAGCAAGGCAAGGCAAGAGTAACCGAAGGAACGGCACGGCAAGGGGAAACAAGGCTAAGGCACGACAACGCAAGCTAGGGAATGCACGGCAAGGCAAGGAAAGGGTAACGTAAGGCAAGGCACTGTGAGGCAAGGCAAGGCTAATGCACAACAACGCACGGCTAGGCAATGGACGGCAAGGCAAGGAAAGGGTAACGCAAGGGAAGTCACGGTCAGGCGAGGCAAGGCTACGGCACGACAACGCAAGGCTAGGCAATGCACGGATGGTAAGCAAAGAGTAACGGAAGGCAAGGAAGGCAAGGGAAAGCAAGGCAAGGCAAGAGTAAGGGAAGGAACGGCACGGCAAGGGGAAACAAGGCTAAGGCACGACAACGCAAGCTGGGCAAAGCACGGCAAGGCAAGGAAAGGGCAACGCAAGGCAAGGCACGGTCAGGCAAGGCAAGGCTAATGCACGACAACGCAAGGCTAGGCAGTGCACGGCTAGGCAAGGAACGAGTAACGGAAGGAATGGAAGGCAAGGCAAAGCAAGGCAAGGCAAGTGTAACAAAAGGCACGGCACGGCAAGGGGAAACAAGGCTAAGGCACGACAACGCAAGCTAGGCAATGCACGGCAAGGCAAGGAAAGGGTAACGCAAGGCAAGGCAGGGTCAGGCGAGACAAGGCTAAGGCACGACAACGCAAGGCTAGGCAATGCACGGCAAGGCAAGGAAAGGGTAACGCAAGGGAAGGCACGTTGAGGAAAGGCAAGGCTAATGCACAACAACGCACGTCTAGGCAATGCACGGCAAGGCAAGGAAAGGGTAAGGCAAGGGAAGTCACGGTCAGGCGAGGCAAGGCTAAGGCACGACAACGCAAGGCTAGGCAATGCACGGCAAGGCAAGGAAAGAGTAACGGAATGTAAGGAATGCAAGGGAAAGCAAGGCAAGGCAAGAGTAACAGAAGGAACGGCACGGCAAGGGGAAACAAGGCTAAGGCACGACAACGCAAGCTAGGCAATGCACGGCAAGGCAAGGAAAGGGAAACGCAAGGCAAGGCACGGTCAGGAAATGCAAGGCTAATGCACGACAACGGAAGGCTAGGCAATGCACGGCAAGGCAAGGAAAGAGTAACGGTATGTAAGGAATGCAAGAGAAAGCAAGGCAAGGCAAGAGTAACGGAAGGAACGGCACGGCAAGGGGAAACAAGGCTAAGGCACGACAACGCAAGGCTAGGCAAAGCACGGCAAGGCAAGGAAAGGGTAACGCAAGGCAAGGCACGGTGAGGCATGGCAAGGCTAATGCACGACAACGCACGGCTAGGCAAAGCAAGGCAAGGGAAGGAGAGGGTAACGCAAGGCCAGGCACGGTCACTCGAGGGAAGGGTAATGCACGACAACGCAAGGCTTAGCAGTGCACGGCTAGGCAAGGAAAGCGTAACAGAAGGAAAGGAAGGCAAGGCAAAGCAATGCAAGGCAAGTGAAACAAAAGGCAAGGCACGGCAAGGGGAAACAAGGCTAAGGCACGACAACGCAAGCTAGGCAATGCACGGCAAGGCAAGGAAAGGGTAACGCAAGGCAAGGCACGGTCAGAGAAGGCAAGGCTAAGGCACGACAACGCAAGGCTAGGCAATGCACGGTAAGGCAAGGAAAGACTAACGGAAGGCAAGGAAGGCAAGGGAAAGCAAGGCAAGGCAAGGGTAAGGGAAGGAACGGCACGGCAAGGGGAAACAAGGCTAAGGCACGACAACGCAAGCTAGGCAATGCACGGCAAGGCAAGGAAAGGGTAACGCAAGGCAAGGCACGATCAGGCGAGGCAAGGCTAATGCACGACAACGCAAGGCTAGGCAGTGCACGGCTAGGCAAGGAAAGAGTAACGGAAGGTTAGGAAGGCAAGGCAAAGCAAGGCAAGGGAAGTGTAACAAACGGCACGGCACGGCAAGGGGAAACAAGGTAAGGCACGACAACGCAAGCTAGGCAATGCACGGCAAGGCAAGGAAAGGGTAACGTAAAGCAAGGCACGGTGAGGCAAGGCAAGGCTAATGCACAACAACGCACGGCTAGGCAATGGACGGCAAGGCAAGGAAAGGGTAACGCAAGGGAAGTCACGGTCAGGCGAGGCAAGGCTAAGGCACGACAACGCAAGGCTAGGCAATGCACGGCAAGGCAAGGAAAGAGTAACGGAATGTAAGGAATGCAAGGGAAAGCAAGGCAAGGCAAGAGTAACCGAAGGAACGGCACGGCAAGGGGAAACAAGGCTAAGGCACGACAACGCAAGCTAGGGAATGCACGGCAAGGCAAGGAAAGGGTAACGTAAGGCAAGGCACTGTGAGGCAAGGCAAGGCTAATGCACAACAACGAACGGCTAGGCAATGGACGGCAAGGCAAGGAAAGGGTAACGCAAGGGAAGTCACGGTCAGGCGAGGCAAGGCTACGGCACGACAACGCAAAGCTAGGCAATGCACGGATGGTAAGCAAAGAGTAACGGAAGGCAAGGAAGGCAAGGGAAAGCAAGGCAAGGCAAGAGTAAGGGAAGGAACGGCACGGCAAGGGGAAACAAGGCTAAGGCACGACAACGCAAGCTGGGCAAAGCACGGCAAGGCAAGGAAAGGGTAACGCAAGGCAAGTCACGGTCAGGCAAGGCAAGGCTAATGCACGACAACGCAAGGCTAGGCAGTGCACGGCTAGGCAAGGAACGAGTAACGGAAGGAATGGAAGGCAAGGCAAAGCAAGGCAAGGCAAGTGTAACAAAAGGCACGGCACGGCAAGGGGAAACAAGGCTAAGGCACGACAACGCACGGCTAGGCAATGCACGGCAAGGCAAGGAAAGGGTAACGCAAGGGAAGTCACGTTGAGGAAAGGCAAGGCTAATGCACAACAACGCACGTCTAGGCAATGAACGGCAAGGCAAGGAAAGGGTAACGCAAGGGAAGTCACGGTCAGGCGAGGCAAGGCTAAGGCACGACAACGCAAGGCTAGGCAATGCACGGCAAGGCAAGGAAAGAGTAACGGAATGTAAGGAATGCAAGGGAAAGCAAGGCAAGGCAAGAGTAACAGAAGGAACGGCACGGCAAGGGGAAACAAGGCTAAGGCACGACAACGCAAGCTAGGCCATGCACGGCAAGGCAAGGAAAGCGTAACGCAAGGCAAGGCACGGTCAGGAAATGCAAGGCTAATGCACGACAACGGAAGGCTAGGCAATGCACGGCAAGGCAAGGAAAGAGTAACGGAATGTAAGGAATGCAAGAGAAAGCAAGGCAAGAGTAACGGAAGGAACGGCACGGCAAGGGGAAACAAGGCTAAGGAACGACAACGCAAGGCTAGGCAAAGCACGGCAAGGCAAGGAAAGGGTAACGCAAGGCAAGGCACGGTGAGGCATGGCAAGGCTAATGCACGACAATGCACGGCTAGGCAAAACAAGGCAAGGGAAGGAGAGGGTAACGCAAGGCCAGGCACGGTCACTCGAGGGAAGGGTAATGCACGACAACACAAGGCTTAGCAGTGCACGGCTAGGCAAGGAAAGCGTAACAGAAGGAAAGGAAGGCAAGGGAAAGCAATGCAAGGCAAGTGAAACAAAAGGCAAGGCACGGCAAGGGGAAACAAGGCTAAGGCACGACAACGCAAGCTAGGCAATGCACGGGAAGGCAAGGAAAGTGTAACGCAAGGCAAGGCACGGTCAGAGAAGGCAAGGCTAAGGCACGACAACGCAAGGCTAGGCAATGCACGGTAAGGCAAGGAAAGAGTAACGGAAGGCAAGGAAGGCAAGGGAAAGCAAGGCAAGGCAAGGGTAAGGGAAGGAACGGCACGGCAAGGGGAAACAAGGCTAAGGCACGACAACGCAAGCTGGGCAAAGCACGGCAAGGCAAGGAAAGGGTAACGCAAGGCAAGGCACGGTCAGGCAAGGCAAGGCTAATGCACGACAACGCAAGGCTAGGCAGTGCACGGCTAGGCAAGGAACGAGTAACGGAAGGAATGGAAGGCAAGGCAAAGCAAGGCAAGGCAAGTGTAACAAACGGCACGGCACGGCAAGGGGAAACAAGGCTAAGGCACGACAACGCAAGCTAGGAAATGCACGGCAAGGCAAGGAAAGGGTAACGCAAGGCAAGGCACGGTCAGTCGAGGCAAGGCTAATGCACGACAACGCAAGGCTTGGCAGTGCAAGGCTAGGCAAGGAAAGAGTAACAGAAGGAAAGGAAGGCAAGGCAAAGCAATGCAAGGCAAGTGAAACAAAAGGCACGACACGGCAAGGAGAAACAAGGGTAAGGCACGACAACGCAAGCTAGGGAATGCACGGCAAGGCAAGGAAAGGGTAACGTAAGGCAAGGCACGGTGAGGCAAGGCAAGGCTAATGCACAACAACGCACGTCTAGGCAATGCACGGCAAGGCAAGGAAAGGGTAACGCAAGGGAAGTCACGGTCAGGCGAGGCAAGGCTAAGGCACGACAACGCAAGGCTAGGCAATGCACGGCAAGGCAAGGAAAGAGTAACGGAATGTAAGGAATGCAAGGGAAAGCAAGGCAAGGCAAGAGTAACAGAAGGAACGGCACGGCAAGGGGAAACAAGGCTAAGGCACGACAACGCAAGCTAGGCAATGCACGGCAAGGCAAGGAAAGGGTAACGCAAGGCAAGGCACGGTCAGGAAATGCAAGGCTAATGCACGACAACGGAAGGCTAGGCAATGCACGGCAAGGCAAGGAAAGAGTAACGGAATGTAAGGAATGCAAGGGAAAGCAAGGCAAGGCAAGAGTAACCGAAGGAACGGCACGGCAAGGGGAAACAAGGCTAAGGCACGACAACGCAAGCTAGGGAATGCACGGCAAGGCAAGGAAAGGGTAACGTAATGCAAGGCACTGTGAGGCAAGGCAAGGCTAATGCACAACAACGCACGGCTAGGCAATGGACGGCAAGGCAAGGAAAGGGTAACGCAAGGGAAGTCACGGTCAGGCGAGGCAAGGCTACGGCACGACAACGCAAGGCTAGGCAATGCACGGATGGTAAGCAAAGAGTAACGGAATGCAAGGAAGGCAAGGGAAAGCAAGGCAAGGCAAGAGTAAGGGAAGGAACGGCACGGCAAGGGGAAACAAGGCTAAGGCACGACAACGCAAGCTGGGCAAAGCACGGCAAGGCAAGTAAAGGGCAACGCAAGGCAAGGCACGGTCAGGCAAGGCAAGGCTAATGCACGACAACGCAAGGATAGGCAGTGCACGGCTAGGCAAGGAACGAGTAACGGAAGGAATGGAAGGCAAGGCAAAGCAAGGCAAGGCAAGTGTAACAAAAGGCACGGCACGGCAAGGGGAAACAAGGCTAAGGCACGACAACGCAAGCTAGGCAATGCACGGCAAGGCAAGGAAAGGGTAACGCAAGGCAAGGCAGGGTCAGGCGAGACAAGGCTAAGGCACGACAACGCAAGGCTAGGCAATGCACGGCAAGGCAAGGAAAGGGTAACGCAAGGGAAGGCACGTTGAGGAAAGGCAAGGCTAATGCACAACAACGCACGTCTAGGCAATGCACGGCAAGGCAAGGAAAGGGTAACGCAAGGGAAGTCACGGTCAGGCGAGGCAAGGCTAAGGCACGACAACGCAAGGCTAGGCAATGCATGGCAAGGCAAGGAAAGAGTAACGGAATGTAAGGAATGCAAGGGAAAGCAAGGCAAGGCAAGAGTAACAGAAGGAACGGCACGGCAAGGGGAAACAAGGCTAAGGCACGACAACGCAAGCTAGGCAATGCACGGCAAGGCAAGGAAAGGGTAACGCAAGGCAAGGCACGGTCAGGAAATGCAAGGCTAATGCACGACAACGGAAGGCTAGGCAATGCACGGCAAGGCAAGGAAAGAGTAACGGAATGTAAGGAATGCAAGAGAAAGCAAGGCAAGGCAAGAGTAACGGAAGGAACGGCACGGCAAGGGGAAACAAGGCTAAGGCACGACAACGCAAGGCTAGGCAAAGCACGGCAAGGCAAGGAAAGGGTAACGCAAGGCAAGGCACGGTGAGGCATGGCAAGGCTAATGCACGACAACGCAGGGCTAGGCAAAGCAAGGCAAGGGAAGGAGAGGGTAACGCAAGGCCAGGCACGGTCACTCGAGGGAAGGGTAATGCACGACAACGCAAGGCTTAGCAGTGCACGGCTAGGCAAGGAAAGCGTAACAGAAGGAAAGGAAGGCAAGGCAAAGCAATGCAAGGCAAGTGAAACAAAAGGCAAGGCACGGCAAGGGGAAACAAGGCTAAGGCACGACAACGCAAGCTAGGCAATGCACGGCAAGGCAAGGAAAGGGTAACGCAAGGCAAGGCACGGTCAGAGAAGGCAAGGCTAAGGCACGACAACTCAAGGCTAGGCAATGCACGGTAAGGCAAGGAAAGACTAACGGAAGGCAAGGAAGGCAAGGGAAAGCAAGGCAAGGCAAGGGTAAGGGAAGGAACGGCACGGCAAGGGGAAACAAGGCTAAGGCACGACAACGCAAGCTAGGCAATGCACGGCAAGACAAGGAAAGGGTAACGCAAGGCAAGGCACGATCAGGCGAGGCAAGGCTAATGCACGACAACGCAAGGCTAGGCAGTGCACGGCTAGGCAAGGAAAGAGTAACGGAAGGTTAGGAAGGCAAGGCAAAGCAAGGCAAGGGAAGTGTAACAAACGGCACGGCACGGCAAGGGGAAACAAGGTAAGGCACGACAACGCAAGCTAGGCAATGCACGGCAAGGCAAGGAAAGGGTAACGTAAGGCAAGGCACGGTGAGGCAAGGCAAGGCTAATGCACAACAACGCACGGCTAGGCAATGGACGGCAAGGCAAGGAAAGGGTAACGCAAGGGAAGTCACGGTCAGGCGAGGCAAGGCTAAGGCACGACAACGCAAGGCTAGGCAATGCACGGCAAGGCAAGGAAAGAGTAACGGAATGTAAGGAATGCAAGGGAAAGCAAGGCAAGGCAAGAGTAACCGAAGGAACGGCACGGCAAGGGGAAACAAGGCTAAGGCACGACAACGCAAGCTAGGGAATGCACGGCAAGGCAAGGAAAGGGTAACGTAAGGCAAGGCACTGTGAGGCAAGGCAAGGCTAATGCACAACAACGCACGGCTAGGCAATGGACGGCAAGGCAAGTAAAGGGTAACGCAAGGGAAGTCACGGTCAGGCGAGGCAAGGCTATGGCACGACAACGCAAAGCTAGGCAATGCACGGATGGTAAGCAAAGAGTAACGGAAGGCAAGGAAGGCAAGGGAAAGCAAGGCAAGGGAAGAGTAAGGGAAGGAACGGCACGGCAAGGGGAAACAAGGCTAAGGCACGACAACGCAAGCTGGGCAAAGCACGGCAAGGCAAGGAAAGGGTAACGCAAGGCAAGGCACGGTCAGGCAAGGCAAGGCTAATGCACGACAACGCAAGGCTAGGCAGTGCACGGCTAGGCAAGGAACGAGTAACGGAAGGAATGGAAGGCAAGGCAAAGCAAGGCAAGGCAAGTGTAACAAAAGGCACGGCACGGCAAGGGGAAACAAGGCTAAGGCACGACAACGCAAGCTAGGCAATGCACGGCAAGGCAAGGAAAGGGTAACGCAAGGCAAGGCAGGGTCAGGCGAGACAAGGCTAAGGCACGACAACGCAAGGCTAGGCAATGCACGGCAAGGCAAGGAAAGGGTAACGCAAGGGAAGGCACGTTGAGGAAAGGCAAGGCTAATGCACAACAACGCACGTCTAGGCAATGAACGGCAAGGCAAGTAAAGGGTAACGCAAGGGAAGTCACGGTCACTCGAGGGAAGGGTAATGCACGACAACACAAGGCTTAGCAGTGCACGGCTAGGCAAGGAAAGCGTAACAGAAGGTAAGGAAGGCAAGGCAAAGCAATGCAAGGCAAGTGAAACAAAAGGCAAGGCACGGCAAGCGGAAACAAGGCTAAGGCACGACAACGCAAGCTAGGCAATGCACGGCAAGGCAAGGAAAGGGTAACGCAAGGCAAGGCACGGTCAGAAAAGGCAAGGCTAAGGCACGACAACGCAAGGCTAGGCAATGCACGGTAAGGCAAGGAAAGAGTAACGGAAGGCAAGGAAGGCAAGGGAAAGCAAGGCAAGGCAAGGGTAAGGGAAGGAACGGCACGGCAAGGGGAAACAAGGCTAAGGCACGACAACGCAAGCTAGGCAATGCACGGCAAGGCAAGGAAAGGGTAACGCAAGGCAAGGCACGATCAGGCGAGGCAAGGCTAATGCACGACAACGCAAGGCTAGGCAGTGCACGGCTAGGCAAGGAAAGAGTAACGGAAGGATAGGAAGGCAAGGCAAAGCAAGGCAAGGGAAGTGTAACAAACGGCACGGCACGGCAAGGGGAAACAAGGTAAGGCACGACAACGCAAGCTAGGCAATGCACGGCAAGGCAAGGAACGGGTAACGCAAGGGAAGTCACGGTCAGGCGAGGCAAGGCTACGGCACGACAACTCAAGGCTAGGCAATGCACGGATGGTAAGCAAAGAGTAACGGAAGGCAAGGAAGGCAAGGGAAAGCAAGGCAAGTCAAGAGTAAGGGAAGGAACGGCACGGCAAGGGGAAACAAGGATAAGGCACGACAACGCAAGCTGGGCAAAGCACGGCAAGGCAAGGAAAGGGTAACGCAAGGCAAGGCACGGTCAGGCAAGGCAAGGCTAATGCACGACAACGCAAGGCTAGGCAGTGCACGGCTAGGCAAGGAACGAGTAACGGAAGGAATGGAAGGCAAGGCAAAGCAAGGCAAGGCAAGTGTAACAAACGGCACGGCACGGCAAGGGGAAACAAGGATAAGGCACGACAACGCAAGCTAGGCAATGCACGGCAAGGCAAGGAAAGGGTAACGCAAGGCAAGGCACGGTCAGTCGAGGCAAGGCTAATGCACGACAACGCAAGGCTTGGCAGTGCAAGGCTAGGCAAGGAAAGAGTAACAGAAGGAAAGGAAGGCAAGGCAAAGCAATGCAAGGCAAGTGAAACAAAAGGCACGACACGGCAAGGAGAAACAAGGGTAAGGCACGACAACGCAAGCTAGGGAATGCACGGCAAGGCAAGGAAAGGGTAACGTAAGGCAAGGCACGGTGAGGCAAGGCAAGGCTAATGCACAACAACGCACGTCTAGGCAATGCACGGCAAGGCAAGGAAAGGGTAACGCAAGGGAAGTCATGGTCAGGCGAGGCAAGGCTAAGGCACGACAACGCAAGGCTAGGCAATGCACGGCAAGGCAAGGAAAGAGTAACGGAATGTAAGGAATGCAAGGGAAAGCAAGGCAAGGCAAGAGTAACAGAAGGAACGGCACGGCAAGGGGAAACAAGGCTAAGGCACGACAACGCAAGCTAGGCAATGCACGGCAAGGCAAGGAAAGTGTAACGCAAGGCAAGGCACGGTCAGGAAATGCAAGGCTAATGCACGACAACGGAAGGCTAGGCAATGCACGGCAAGGCAAGGAAAGAGTAACGGAATGTAAGGAATGCAAGGGAAAGCAAGGCAAGGCAAGAGTAACAGAAGGAACGGCACGGCAAGGGGAAACAAGGCTAAGGCACGACAACGCAAGCTAGGCAATGCACGGCAAGGCAAGGAAAGGGTAACGCAACGAAAGGCTCTGTCAGGCGAGGCAAGGCTAAGGCACGACAACGCAAGGCTAGGCAATGCACGGAAGGTAAGCAAAGAGTAACGGAAGGCAAGGAAGGCAAGGGAAAGCAAGGCAAGTTAAGGGTAAGGTAAGGAACGGCACGGCAAGAGGAAACAAGGCTTAGGCACGACAACGCAAGCAAGGCAATGCACGGCAAGGCAAGGAAAGGGTAACGCAAGGCAAGGCACGGTTAGGAAATGCAAGGCTAATGCACGACAACGGAAGGCTAGGCAATGCACGGCAAGGCAAGGAAAGAGTAACGGAATGTAAGGAATACAAGGGAAAGCAAGGCAAGGCAAGAGTAACGGAAGGAAAGGCAAGGCAAGGGGAAACAAGGCTAAGGCACGGCAACGCAAGGCTAGGCAAAGCACGGCAAGGCAAGGAAAGGGTAACGCAAGGCAAGGCACGGTGAGGCAAGGCAAGGCAAATGCACGACAACGCACGGCTAGGCAATGCACGGCAAGGCAAGGAAAGGGTAACGCAAGGCAAGGCAGGGTCAGACGAGACAAGGCTAAGGCACGACAACGCAAGGCTAGGCAATGCACGGGAAGGCAAGGAAAGGGTAACGCAAGGCAAGGCACGGTCAGAGAATGCAAGGCTAATGCAAGACAACGCAAGGCTAGGCAATGCACGGTAAGGCAAGGAAAGAGTAACGGAAGGCAAGGAAGGCAAGGGAAAGCAAGGCAAGGCAAGGGTAAGGGAAGGAACGGCACGGCAAGGGGAAACAGGGCTAAGGCACGACAACGCAAGCTAGGCAATGCACGGCAAGGCAAGGAAAGGGTAACGCAAGGCAAGGCACGATCAGGCGTGGCAAGGCTAATGCACGACAACGCAAGGCTAGGCAGTGCACGGCTAGGCAAGGAAAGAGCAACGGAAGGATAGGAAGGCAAGGCAAAGCAAGGCAAGGGAAGTGTAACAAACGGCACGGCACGGCAAGGGGAAACAAGGTAAGGCACGACAACGCAAGCTAGGCAATGCACGGCAAGGCAAGGAAAGGGTAACGCAAGGCAAGGCACGGTCAGTCGAGGCAAGGCTAATGCACGACAACGCAAGGCTTGGCAGTGCAAGGCTAGGCAAGGAAAGAGTAACAGAAGGAAAGGAAGGCAAGGCAAAGCAATGCAAGGCAAGTGAAACAAAAGGCACGGCACGGCAAGGAGAAACAAGGGTAAGGCACGACAACGCAAGCAGGGGATGCACGGCAAGGCAAGGAAAGGGTAACGTAAGGCAAGGCACGGTGAGGCAAGGCAAGGCTAATGCACAACAACGCACGGCTAGGCAATGGACGGCAAGGCAAGGAAAGGGTAACGCAAGGGAAGTCACGGTCAGGCGAGGCAAGGCTACGGCACGATAACGCAAGGCTGGGCAATGCACGGATGGTAAGCAAAGAGTAACGGAAGGCAAGGAAGGCAAGGGAAAGCAAGGCAAGGCAAGAGTAAGGGAAGGAACGGCACGGCAAGGGGAAACAAGGCTAAGGCACGACAACGCAAGCTGGGCAAAACACGGCAAGGCAAGGAAAGGGTAACGCAAGGCAAGGCACGGTCAAGCAAGGCAAGGCTAATGGACGACAACGCAAGGCTAGGCAGTGCACGGCTAGGCAAGGAACGAGTAACGGAAGGAATGGAAGGCAAGGCAAAGCAAGGCAAGGCAAGTGTAACAAAAGGCACGGCACGGCAAGGGGAAACAAGGCTAAGGCTCGACAAGGCAAGCTAGGCAATGCACGGCAAGGCAAGGAAAGGGTAACGCAAGGCAAGGCAGGGTCAGGCGAGACAAGGCTAAGGCACGACAACGCAAGGCTAGGCAATGCACGGCAAGGCAAGGAAAGGGTAACGCAAGGGAAGGCACGTTGAGGAAAGGCAAGGCTAATGCACAACAACGCACGTCTAGGCAATGCACGGCAAGGCAAGGAAAGGGTAACGCAAGGGAAGTCACGGTCAGGCGAGGCAAGGCTAAGGCACGACAACGCAAGGCTAGGCAATGCACGGCAAGGCAAGGAAAGAGTAACGGAATGTAAGGAATGCAAGGGAAAGCAAGGCAAGGCAAGAGTAACAGAAGGAACGGCACGGCAAGGGGAAACAAGGCTAAGGCACGACAACGCAAGCTAGGCAATGCACGGCAAGGCAAGGAAATGGTAACGCAAGGCAAGGCACGGTCAGGAAATGCAAGGCTAATGCACGACAACGGAAGGCTAGGCAATGCACGGCAAGGCAAGGAAAGAGTAACGGAATGTAAGGAATGCAAGAGAAAGCAAGGAAAGGCAAGTGTAACGGAAGGAACGGCACGGCAAGGGGAAACAAGGCTAAGGCACGACAACGCAAGGCTAGGCAAAGCACGGCAAGGCAAGGAAAGGGTAACGCAAGGCAAGGCACGGTGAGGCATGCCAAGGCTAAGGCACGACAACGCACGGCTAGGCAAAGCAAGGCAAGGGAAGGAGAGGGTAGCGCAAGGCCAGGCACGGTCACTCGACGGAAGGCTAATGCACGACAACGCAAGGCTTAGCAGTGCACGGCTAGGCAAGGAAAGCGTAACAGAAGGAAAGGAAGGCAAGGCAAAGCAATGCAAGGCAAGTGAAACAAAAGGCACGGCACGGCAAGGGGAAACAAGGCTAAGGCACGACAACGCAAGCTAGGCAATGCACGGCAAGGCAAGGAAAGGGTAACGCAAGGCAAGGCAGGGTCAGGCGAGACAATGCTAAGGCACGACAACGCGAGGCTAGGCAATGCACGGCAAGGCAAGGAAAGGGTAACGCTAGGGAAGGCACGGTGAGGAAAGGCAAGGCTAATGCACAACAACGCACGTCTAGGCAATGCACGGCAAGGCAAGGAAAGGGTAACGCAAGGGAAGTCACGGTCAGGCGAGGCAAGGCTAAGGCACGACAACGCAAGCTGGGCAAAGCACGGCAAGGCAAGGAAAGGGTAACGCAAGGCAAGGCACGGTCAGGCAAGGCAAGGCTAATGCACGACAACGCAAGGCTAGGCAGTGCACGGCTAGGCAAGGAACGAGTAACGGAAGGAATGGAAGGCAAGGCAAAGCAAGGCAAGGCAAGTGTAACAAAAGGCACGGCACGGCAAGGGGAAACAAGGCTAAGGCACGACAACGCAAGCTAGGCAATGCACGGCAAGGCAAGGAAAGGGTAACGCAAGGCAAGGCAGGGTCAGGCGAGACAAGGCTAAGGCACGACAACGCAAGGCTAGGCAATGCACGGCAAGGCAAGGAAAGGGTAACGCAAGGGAAGTCACGGTCAGGCGAGGCAAGGCTAAGGCACGACAACGCAAGGCTAGGCAATGCACGGCAAGGCAAGGAAAGAGTAACGGAATGTAAGGAATGCAAGGGAAAGCAAGGCAAGGCAAGAGTAACAGAAGGAACGGCACGGCAAGGGGAAACAAGGCTAAGGCACGACAACGCAAGCTAGGCAATGCACGGCAAGGCAAGGAAAGGGTAACGCAAGGCAAGGCACGGTCAGGAAATGCAAGGCTAATGCACGACAACGGAAGGCTAGGCAATGCACGGCAAGGCAAGGAAAGAGTAACGGAATGTAAGGAATGCAAGAGAAAGCAAGGCAAGGCAAGAGTAACGGAAGGAACGGCACGGCAAGGGGAAACAAGGCTAAGGCACGACAACGCAAGGCTAGGCAAAGCACGGCAAGGCAAGGAAAGGGTAACGCAAGGCAAGGCACGGTGAGGCATGGCAAGGCTAATGCACGACAACGCACGGCTAGGCAAAGCAAGGCAAGGGAAGGAGAGGGTAACGCAAGGCCAGGCACGGTCACTCGAGGGAAGGGTAATGCACGACAACGCAAGGCTTAGCAGTGCACGGCTAGGCAAGGAAAGCGTAACAGAAGGAAAGGAAGGCAAGGCAAAGCAATGCAAGGCAAGTGAAACAAAAGGCAAGGCACGACAAGGGGAAACAAGGCTAAGGCACGACAACGCAAGCTAGGCAATGCACGGCAAGGCAAGGAAAGGGTAACGCAAGGCAAGGCACGGTCAGAGAAGGCAAGGCTAAGGCACGACAACGCAAGGCTAGGCAATGCACGGTAAGGCAAGGAAAGACTAACGGAAGGCAAGGAAGGCAAGGGAAAGCAAGGCAAGGCAAGGGTAAGGGAAGGAACGGCACGGCAAGGGGAAACAAGGCTAAGGCACGACAACGCAAGCTAGGCAATGCACGGCAAGGCAAGGAAAGGGTAACGCAAGGCAAGGCACGATCAGGCGAGGCAAGGCTAATGCACGACAACGCAAGGCTAGGCAGTGCACGGCTAGGCAAGGAAAGAGTAACGGAAGGTTAGGAAGGCAAGGCAAAGCAAGGCAAGGGAAGTGTAACAAACGGCACGGCACGGCAAGAGGAAACAAGGTAAGGCACGACAACGCAAGCTAGGCAATGCACGGCAAGGCAAGGAAAGGGTAACGTAAGGCAAGGCACGGTGAGGCAAGGCAAGGCTAATGCACAACAACGCACGGCTAGGCAATGGACGGCAAGGCAAGGAAAGGGTAACGCAAGGGAAGTCACGGTCAGGCGAGGCAAGGCTAAGGCACGACAACGCAAGGCTAGACAATGCACGGCAAGGCAAGGAAAGAGTAACGGAATGTAAGGAATGCAAGGGAAAGCAAGGCAAGGCAAGAGTAACGGAAGGAACGGCACGGCAAGGGGAAGCAAGGCTAAGGCACGACAACGCAAGCTAGGGAATGCACGGCAAGGCAAGGAAAGGGTAACGTAAGGCAAGGCACTGTGAGGCAAGGCAAGGCTAATGCACAACAACGCACGGCTAGGCAATGGACGGCAAGGCAAGGAAAGGGTAACGCAAGGGAAGTCACGGTCAGGCGAGGCAAGGCTACGGCACGACAACGCAAAGCTAGGCAATGCACGGATGGTAAGCAAAGAGTAACGGAAGGCAAGGAAGGCAAGGGAAAGCAAGGCAAGGCAAGAGTAAGGGAAGGAACGGCACGGCAAGGGGAAACAAGGCTAAGGCACGACAACGCAAGCTGGGCAAAGCACGGCAAGGCAAGGAAAGGGTAACGCAAGGCAAGGCACGGTCAGTCGAGGCAAGGCTAATGCACGACAACGCAAGGCTTGGCAGTGCAAGGCTAGGCAAGGAAAGAGTAACAGAAGGAAAGGAAGGCAAGGCAAAGCAATGCAAGGCAAGTGAAACAAAAGGCACGGCACGGCAAGGAGAAACAAGGGTAAGGCACGACAACGCAAGCTAGGGAATGCACGGCAAGGCAAGGAAAGGGTAACGTAAGGCAAGGCACGGTGAGGCAAGGCAAGGCTAATGCACAACAACGCACGGCTAGGCAATGGACGGCAAGGCAAGGAAAGGGTAACGCAAGGGAAGTCACGGTCAGGCGAGGCAAGGCTACGGCACGATAACGCAAGGCTGGGCAATGCACGGATGGTAAGCAAAGAGTAACGGAAGGCAAGGAAGGCAAGGGAAAGCAAGGCAAGGCAAGAGTAAGGGAAGGAACGGCACGGCAAGGGGAAACAAGGCTATGGCACGACAACGCAAGCTGGGCAAAACACGGCAAGGCAAGGAAAGGGTAACGCAAGGCAAGGCACGGTCAGGCAAGGCAAGGCTAATGCACGACAACGCAAGGCTAGGCAGTGCACGGCTAGGCAAGGAACGAGTAACGGAAGGAATGGAAGGCAAGGCAAAGCAAGGCAAGGCAAGTGTAACAAAAGGCACGGCAGGGCAAGGGGAAACAAGGCTAAGGCACGACAACGCAAGCTAGGCAATGCACGGCAAGGCAAGGAAAGGGTAACGCAAGGCAAGGCAGGGTCAGGCGAGACAAGGCTAAGGCACGACAACGCAAGGCTAGGCAATGCACGGCAAGGCAAGGAAAGGGTAACGCAAGGGAAGGCACGTTGAGGAAAGGCAAGGCTAATGCACAACAACGCACGTCTAGGCAATGCACGGCAAGGCAAGGAAAGGGTAACGCAAGGGAAGTCACGGTCAGGCGAGGCAAGGCTAAGGCACGACAACGCAAGGCTAGGCAATGCACGGCAAGGCAAGGAAAGAGTAACGGAATGTAAGGAATGCAAGGGAAAGCAAGGCAAGGCAAGAGTAACAGAAGGAACGGCACGGCAAGGGGAATCAAGGCTAAGGCACGACAACGCAAGCTAGGCAATGCACGGCAAGGCAAGGAAATGGTAACGCAAGGCAAGGCACGGTCAGGAAATGCAAGGCTAATGCACGACAACGGAAGGCTAGGCAATGCACGGCAAGGCAAGGAAAGAGTAACGGAATGTAAGGAATGCAAGAGAAAGCAAGGCAAGGCAAGTGTAACGGAAGGAACGGCACGGCAAGGGGAAACAAGGCTAAGGCACGACAACGCAAGGCTAGGCAAAGCACGGCAAGGCAAGGAAAGGGTAACGCAAGGCAAGGCACGGTGAGGCATGCCAAGGCTAAGGCACGACAACGCACGGCTAGGCAAAGCAAGGCAAGGGAAGGAGAGGGTAGCGCAAGGCCAGGCACGGTCACTCGAGGGAAGGCTAATGCACGACAACGCAAGGCTTAGCAGTGCACGGCTAGGCAAGGAAAGCGTAACAGAAGGAAAGGAAGGCAAGGCAAAGCAATGCAAGGCAAGTGAAACAAAAGGCACGGCACGGCAAGGGGAAACAAGGCTAAGGCACGACAACGCAAGCTAGGCAATGCACGGCAAGGCAAGGAAAGGGTAACGCAAGGCAAGGCAGTGTCAGGCGAGACAAGGCTAAGGCACGACAACGCGAGGCTAGGCAATGCACGGCAAGGCAAGGAAAGGGTAACGCAAGGGAAGGCACGGTGAGGAAAGGCAAGGCTAATGCACAACCACGCACGTCTAGGCAATGCACGGCAAGGCAAGGAAAGGGTAACGAAAGGGAAGTCACGGTCAGGCGAGGCAAGGCTAAGGCACGACAACGCAAGGCTAGGCAATGCACGGCAAGGCAAGGAAAGAGTAACGGAATGTAAGGAATGCAAGGGAAAGCAAGGCAAGGCAAGAGTAACAGAAGGAACGGCACGGCAAGGGGAAACAAGGCTAAGGCACGACAACGCAAGCTAGGGAATGCACGGCAAGGCAAGGAAAGGGTAACGTAAGGCAAGGCACTGTGAGGCAAGGCAAGGCTAATGCACAACAACGCACGGCTAGGCAATGCACGGCAAGGCAAGGAAAGGGTAACGCAAGGGAAGGCACGGTGAGGAAAGGCAAGGCTAATGCACAACAACGCACGTCTAGGCAATGCACGGCAAGGCAAGGAAAGAGTAACGGAAGGCAAGGAAGGCAAGGGAAAGCAAGGCAAGGCAAGGGTAAGGGAAGGAACGGCACGGCAAGGGGAAACAAGGCTAAGGCACGACAACGCAAGGCTAGGCAGTGCACGGCTAGGCAAGGAAAGAGTAACGGAAGGATAGGAAGGCAAGGCAAAGCAAGGCAAGGGAAGTGTAACAAACGGCACGGCACGGCAAGGGGAAACAAGGTAAGGCACGACAACGCAAGCTAGGCAATGCACGGCAAGGCAAGGAAAGGGTAACTCAAGGCAAGGCACGGTCAGTCGAGGCAAGGCTAATGCACGACAACGCAAGGCTTGGCAGTGCAAGGCTAGGCAAGGAAAGAGTAACAGAAGGAAAGGAAGGCAAGGCAAAGCAATGCAAGGCAAGTGAAACAAAAGGCACGGCACGGCAAGGAGAAACAAGGGTAAGGCACGACAACGCAAGCTAGGCAATGCACGGCAAGGCAAGGAAAGGGTAACGTAAGGCAAGGCACGGTGAGGCAAGGCAAGGCTAATGCACAACAACGCACGGCTAGGCAATGGACGGCAAGGCAAGGAAAGGGTAACGCAAGGGAAGTCATGGTCAGGCGAGGCAAGGCTACGGCACGACAACGCAAGGCTAGGCAATGCACGGAAGGTAACCAAAGAGTAACGGAAGGCAAGGAAGGCAAGGGAAAGCAAGGCAAGTCAAGAGTAAGGGAAGGAACGGCACGGCAAGGGGAAACAAGGCTAAGGCACGACAACGCAAGCTGGGCAAAGCACGGCAAGGCAAGGAAAGGGTAACGCAAGGCAAGGCACGGTCAGGCAAGGCAAGGTTAATGCACGACAACGCAAGGCTAGGCAGTGCACGGCTAGGCAAGGAACGAGTAACGGAAGGAATGGAAGGCAAGGCAAAGCAAGGCAAGGCAAGTGTAACAAAAGGCACGCCACGGCAAGGGGAAACAAGGCTAAGGCACGACAACGCAAGCTAGGCAATGCACGGCAAGGCAAGGAAAGGGTAACGCAAGGCAAGGCAGGGTCAGGCGAGACAAGGCTAAGGCACGACAACGCAAGGCTAGGCAATGCACGGCAAGTCAAGGAAAGGGTAACGCAAGGCAAGGCACGGTGAGGAAAGGCAAGGCTAATGCACAACAACGCACGTCTAGGCAATGCACGGCAAGGCAAGGAAAGAGTAACGGAATGTAAGGAATGCAAGGGAAAGCAAGGCAAGGCAAGAGTAACGGAAGGAACGGCACGGCAAGGGGAAAGAAGGCTAAGGCACGACAACGCAAGGCTAGGCAAAGCACGGCAAGGCAAGGAAAGGGTAACGCAAGGCAAGGCACGGTGAGGCAAGACAAGGCTAATGCACGACAACGCACGGCTAGGCAAAGCAAGGCAAGGGAAGGAGAGGGTAACGCAAGGCAAGGCACGGTCAAGCGAGGCAAGGCTAAGGCACGACAACGCAAGGCTAGGCAATGCACGGCAAGGCAAGGAAAGGGTAACGCAAGGGAAGGCACGGTGAGGAAAGGCAAGGCTAATGCACAACAACGCACGTCTAGGCAATGCACGGCAAGGCAAGGAAAGGGTAACGCAAGGGAAGTCACGGTCAGGCGAGGCAAGGCTAAGGCACGACAACGCAAGGCTAGGCAATGCACGGCAAGGCAAGGAAAGAGTAACGGAATGTAAGGAATGCAAGGGAAAGCAAGGCAAGGCAAGAGTAACAGAAGGAATGGCACGGCAAGGGGAAACAAGGCTAAGGCACGACAACGCAAGCTAGGGAATGCACGGCAAGGCAAGGAAAGGGTAACGTAAGGCAAGGCACTGTGAGGCAAGGCAAGGCTAATGCACAACAACGCACGGCTAGGCAATGGACGGCAAGGCAAGGAAAGGGTAACGCAAGGGAAGTCACGGTCAGGCGAGGCAAAGCTACGGCACGACAACGCAAGGCTAGGCAGTGCACGGCTAGGCAAGGAACGAGTAACGGAAGGAATGGAAGGTAAGGCAAAGCAAGGCAAGGCAATTGTAACAAAAGGCACGGCACGGCAAGGGGAAACAAGGCTAAGGCACGACAACGCAAGCTAGGCAATGCACGGCAAGGCAAGGAAAGGGTAACGCAAGGCAAGGCAGGGTCAGGCGAGACAAGGCTAAGGCACGACAACGCAAGGCTAGGCAATGCACGGCAAGGCAAGGAAAGGGTAACGCAAGGGAAGGCACGTTGAGGAAAGGCAAGGCTAATGCACAACAACGCACGTCTAGGCAATGCACGGCAAGGCAAGGAAAGGGTAACGCAAGGGAAGTCACGGTCAGGCGAGGCAAGGCTAAGGCACGACAACGCAAGGCTAGGCAATGCACGGCAAGGCAAGGAAAGAGTAACGGAATGTAAGGAATGCAAGGGAAAGCAAGGCAAGGCAAGAGTAACAGAAGGAACGGCATGGCAAGGGGAAACAAGGCTAAGGCACGACAACGCAAGGATAGGCAAAGCACGGCAAGGCAAGGAAAGGGTAACGCAAGGCAAGGCACGGTGAGGCTTGGCAAGGCTAATGCACGACAACGCACGGCTAGGCAAAGCAAGGCAAGGGAAGGAGAGGGTAACGCAAGGCCAGGCACGGTCACTCGAGGGAAGGCTAATGCACGACAACGCAAGGCTTAGCAGTGCACGGCTAGGCAAGGAAAGCGTAACAGAAGGAAAGGAAGGCAAGGCAAAGCAATGCAAGGCAAGTGAAACAAAAGGCAAGGCACGGCACGGGGAAACAAGGCTAAGGCACGACAACGCAAGCTAGGCAATGCACGGCAAGGCAAGGAAAGGGTAACGCAAGGGAAGGCAGGGTCAGGCGAGACAAGGCTAAGGCACGACAACGCAAGGCTAGGCAATGCACGGCAAGGCAAGGAAAGGGTAACGCAAGGGAAGGCACAGTGAGGAAAGGCAAGGCTAATGCACAACAACGCACGTCTAGGCAATGCACGGCAAGGCAAGGAAAGGGTAACGCACGGGAAGTCACGGTCAGGCGAGGCAAGGCTAAGGCACGACAACGCAAGGCTAGGCAATGCACGGCAAGGCAAGGAAAGAGTAACGGAATGTAAGGAATGCAAGGGAAAGCAAGGCAAGGCAAGAGTAAGAGAAGGAACGGCACGGCAAGGGGAAACAAGGCTAAGGCACGACAACGCAAGCTAGGCAATGCACGGCAAGGCAAGGAAAGGGTAACGCAAGGCAAGGCACGGTCAGGAAATGCAAGGCTAATGCACGACAACGGAAGGCTAGGCAATGCACGGCAAGGCAAGGAAAGAGTAACGGAATGTAAGGAATGCAAGGGAAAGCAAGGCAAGGCAAGAGTAACGGAAGGAACGGCACGGCAAGGGGAAACAAGGCTAAGGCACGACAACGCAAGCTGGGCAAAGCACGGCAAGGCAAGGAAAGGGTAACGTAAGGCAAGGCACGGTCAGGCAAGGCAAGGCTAATGCACGACAACGCAAGGCTAGGCAGTGCACGGCTAGGCAACGAACGAGTAACGGAAGGAATGGAAGGCAAGGCAAAGCAAGGCAAGGCAAGTGTAACAAAAGGCACGGCACGGCAAGGGGAAACAAGGCTAAGGCACGACAACGCAAGCTAGGCAATGCACGGCAAGGCAAGGAAAGGGTAACGCAAGGCAAGGTAGGGTCAGGCGAGACAAGGCTAAGGCACGACAACGCAAGGCTAGGCAATGCACGGCAAGGCAAGGAAAGGGTAACGCAAGGGAAGGCACGGTGACGAAAGGCAAGGCTAATGCACAACAACGCACGTCTAGGCAATGCACGGCAAGGCAAGGAAAGGGTAACGCAAGGGAAGTCACGGTCAGGCGAGGCAAGGCTAAGGCACGACAACGCAAGGCTGGGCAATGCACGGCAAGGCAAGGAAAGAGTAACGGAATGTAAGGAATGCAAGGGAAAGCAAGGCAAGGCAAGAGTAACAGAAGGAACGGCATGGCAAGGGGAAACAAGGCTAAGGCACGACAACGCAAGCTAGGCAATGCACGGCAAGGCAAGGAAAGGGTAACGCAAGGCAAGGCACGGTCAGGAAATGCAAGGCTAATGCACGACAACGGAAGGCTAGGCAATGCACGGCAAGGCAAGGAAAGAGTAACGGAATGTAAGGAATGCAAGAGAAAGCAAGGCAAGGCAAGAGTAACGGAAGGAACGGCACGGCAAGGGGAAACAAGGCTAAGGCACGACAACGCAAGGCTAGGCAAAGCACGGCAAGGCAAGGAAAGGGTAACGCAAGGCAAGGCACGGTGAGGCATGGCAAGGCTAATGCACGACAACGCACGGCTAGGCAAAGCAAGGCAAGGGAAGGAGAGGGTACCGCAAGGCCAGGCACGGTCACTCGAGGGAAGGCTAATGCACGACAACGCAAGGCTTAGCAGTGCACGGCTAGGCAAGGAAAGCGTAACAGAAGGAAAGGAAGGCAAGGCAAAGCAATGCAAGGCAAGTGAAACAAAAGGCAAGGCACGGCAAGGGGAAACAAGGCTAAGGCACGACAACGCAAGCTAGGCAATGCACGGCAAGGCAAGGAAAGGGTAACGCAAAGCAAGTCAGGGTCAGGCGAGACAAGGCTAAGGCACGACAACGCAAGGCTAGGCAATGCACGGCAAGGCAAGGAAAGGGTAACGCAAGGGAAGGCACGGTGAGGAAAGGCAAGGCTAATGCACAACAACGCACGTCTAGGCAATGCACGGCAAGGCAAGGAAAGAGTAACGGAAGGCAAGGAAGGCAAGGGAAAGCAAGGCAAGGCAAGGGTAAGGGAAGGAACGGCACGGCAAGGGGAAACAAGGCTAAGGCACGACAACGCAAGGCTAGGCAGTGCACGGCTAGGCAAGGAAAGAGTAACGGAAGGATAGGAAGGCAAGGCAAAGCAAGGCAAGGGAAGTGTAACAAACGGCACGGCACGGCAAGGGAAACAAGGTAAGGCACGACAACGCAAGCTAGGCAATGCACGGCAAGGCAAGGAAAGGGTAACGCAAGGCAAGGCACGGTCAGTCGAGTCAAGGCTAATGCACGACAACGCAAGGCTTGGCAGTGCAAGGCTAGGTAAGGAAAGAGTAACAGAAGGAAAGGAAGGCAAGGCAAAGCAATGCAAGGCAAGTGAAACAAAAGGCACGGCACGGCAAGGAGAAACAAGGGTAAGACACGACAACGCAAGCTAGGCAATGCACGGCAAGGCAAGGAAAGGGTAACGTAAGGCAAGGCACGGTGAGGCATGGCAAGGCTAATGCACAACAACGCACGGCTAGGCAATGGACGGCAAGGCAAGGAAAGGGTAACGCAAGGGAAGTCTTGGTCAGGCGAGGCAAGGCTACGGCACGACAACGCAAGGCTAGGCAATGCACGGAAGGTAACCAAAGAGTAACGGAAGGCAAGGAAGGCAAGGGAAAGCAAGGCAAGTCAAGAGTAAGGGAAGGAACGGCACGGCAAGGGGAAACAAGGCTAAGGCACGACAACGCAAGCTGGGCAAAGCACGGCAAGGCAAGGAAAGGGTAACGCAAGGCAAGGCACGGTCAGGCAAGGCAAGGCTAATGCACGACAACGCAAGGCTAGGCAGTGCACGGCTAGGCAAGGAACGAGTAACGGAAGGAATGGAAGGCAAGGCAAAGCAAGGCAAGGCAAGTGTAACAAAAGGCACGGCACGGCAAGGGGAAACAAGGCTAAGGCACGACAACGCAAGCTAGGCAATGCACGGCAAGGCAAGGAAAGGGTAACGCAAGGCAAGGCAGGGTCAGGCGAGACAAGGCTAAGGCACGACAACGCAAGGCTAGGCAATGCACGGCAAGGCAAGTTAAGGGTAACGCAAGGGAAGGCACGGTGAGGAAAGGCAAGGCTAATGCACAACAACGCACGTCTAGGCAATGCACGGCAAGGCAAGGAAAGGGTAACGCAAGGGAAGTCACGGTCAGGCGAGGCAAGGCTAAGGCACGACAACGCAAGGCTAGGCAATGCACGGCAAGGCAAGGAAAGAGTAACGGAATGTAAGGAATGCAAGGGAAAGCAAGGCAAGGCAAGAGTAACAGAAGGAACGGCACGGCAAGGGGAAACAAGGCTAAGGCACGACAACGCAAGCTAGGGAATGCACCGCAAGGCAAGGAAAGGGTAACGCAAGGCAAGGCACGGTCAGAGAAGGCAAGGCTAATGCACGACAACGCAAGGCTAGGCAATGCACGGTAAGGCAAGGAAAGAGTAACGGAAGGCAAGGAAGGCAAGGGAAAGCAAGGCAAGGAAAGGGTAAGGGAAGGAACGGCACGGCAAGGGGAAACAAGGCTAAGGCACGACAACGCAAGCTAGGCAATGCACGGCAAGGCAAGGACAGGGTAACGGAAGGCAAGGCACGATCAGGCGAGGCAAGGCTAATGCACGACAACGCAAGGCTAGGCAGTGCACGGCTAGGCAAGAAAAGAGTAACGGAAGGATAGGAAGGCAAGGCAAAGCAAAGCAAGGGAAGTGTAACAAACGGCACGGCACGGCAAGGGGAAACAAGGTAAGGCACAACAACGCAAGCTAGGCAATGCACGGCAAGGCAAGGAAAGGGTAACGCAAGGTAAGGCACGGTCAGTCGAGGCAAGGCTAATGCACGACAACGCAAGGCTTGGCAGTGCAAGGCTAGGCAAGGAAAGAGTAACAGAAGGAAAGGAAGGCAAGGGAAAGCAAGGCAAGGCAAGAGTAACAGAAGGAACGGCACGGCAAGGGGAAACAAGGCTAAGGTACGACAACGCAAGCTAGGCACTGCACGGAAAGGCAAGGAAAGGGTAACGCAAGGCAAGGCACGGTCAGGAAATGCAAGGCTAATGCACGACAACGGAAGGCTAGGCAATGCACGGCAAGGCAAGGAAAGAGTAACGGAATGTAAGGAATGCAAGGGAAAGCAAGGCAAGGCAAGAGTAACGGAAGGAACGGCACGGCAAGGGGAAACAAGGCTAAGGCACGACAACGCAAGGCTAGGCAAAGCACGGCAAGGCAAGGAAAGGGTAACTCAAGGCAAGGCACGGTGAGGCATGGCAAGGCTAATGCACGACAACGCACGGCTAGGCAAAGCAAGGCAAGGGAAGGACAGGGTAACGCAAGGCCAGGCACGGTCAGTCGAGGGAAGGCTAATGCAGGACAACGCAAGGCTTAGCAGTGCACGGCTAGGCAAGGAAAGCGTAACAGAAGGAAAGGAAGGCAAGGCAAAGCAATGCAAGGCAAGTGAAACAAAAGGCACGGCACGGCAAGGGGAAACAAGGATAAGGCACGACAACGCAAGCTAGGCAATGCACGGCAAGGCAAGGAAAGTGTAACGCAAGGCAAGGCACGGTCAGTCGAGGCAAGGCTAATGCACGACAACGCAAGGCTTGGCAGTGCACGGCTAGGGAAGGAAAGCGTAACAGAAGGAAAGGAAGGCAAGGCAAAGCAATGCAAGGCAAGTGAAACAAAAGGCACGGCACGGCAAGGGGAAAAAAGGGTAAGGCACGACAACGCAAGCTAGGCAATGCACGGCAAGGCAAGGAAAGGGTAACGTAAGGGAAGGCACGGTGAGGCAAGGCAAGGCTAATGCACAACAACGCACGGCTAGGCAATGGACGGCAAGGCAAGGAAAGGGTAACGCAAGGGAAGTCACGGTCAGGCGAGGCATGGCTACGGCACGACAACGCAAGGCTAGGCAATGCACGGATGGTAAGCAAAGAGTAACGGAAGGCAAAGAAGGCAAGGGAATGCAAGGCAAGTGAAGAGTAAGGGAAGGAACGGCAGGGCAAGGGGAAACAAGGCTAAGGCACGACAACGCAAGCTGGGCAAAGCACGGCAAGGCAAGGAAAGGGTAACGCAAGGCAAGGCACGGTCAGGCAAGGCAAGGTTAATGCACGACAACGCAAGGCTAGGCAGTGCACGGCTAGGCAAGGAACGAGTAACGGAAGGAATGGAAGGCAAGGCAAAGCAAGGCAAGGCAAGTGTAACAAAAGGCACGGCACGGCAAGGGGAAACAAGGCTAAGGCACGACAACGCAAGCTAGGCAATGCACGGCAAGGCAAGGAAAGGGTAACGCAAGGCAAGGCAGGGTCAGGCGAGACAAGGCTAAGGCACGACAACGCAAGGCTAGGCAATGCACGGCAAGGCAAGGAAAGGGTAACGCAAGGCAAGGCACGGTGAGGAAAGGCAAGGCTAATGCACAACAACGCACGTCTAGGCAATGCACGGCAAGGCAAGGAAAGAGTAACGGAATGTAAGGAATGCAAGGGAAAGCAAGGCAAGGCAAGAGTAACGGAAGGAACGGCACGGCAAGGGGAAACAAGGCTAAGGCACGACAACGCAAGGCTAGGCAAAGCACGGCAAGGCAAGGAAAGGGTAACGCAAGGCAAGGCACGGTGAGGCAAGGCAAGGCTAATGCACGACAACGCACGGCTAGGCAAAGCAAGGCAAGGGAAGGAGAGGGTAACGCAAGGCAAGGCACGGTCAAGCGAGGCAAGGCTAAGGCACGACAACGCAAGGCTAGGCAATGAAAGGCAAGGCAAGGAAAGGGTAACGCAAGGGAAGGCACGGTGAGGAAAGGCAAGGCTAATGCACAACAACGCACGTCTAGGCAATGCACGGCAAGGCAAGGAAAGGGTAACGCAAGGGAAGTCACGGTCAGGCGAGGCAAGGCTAAGGCACGACAACGCAAGGCTAGGCAATGCACGGCAAGGCAAGAAAAGAGTAACGGAATGTAAGGAATGCAAGGGAAAGCAAGGCAAGGCAAGAGTAACAGAAGGAACGGCACTGCAAGGGGAAACAAGGCTAAGGCACGACAACGCAAGCTAGGGAATGCACGGCAAGGCAAGGAAAGGGTAATGTAAGGCAAGGCACTGTGAGGCAAGGCAAGCCTAATGCACAACAACGCACGGCTAGGCAATGGACGGCAAGGCAAGGAAAGGGTAACGCAAGGGAAGTCACGGTCAGGCGAGGCAAGGCTACGGCACGACAACGCAAGGCTAGGCAGTGCACGGCTAGGCAAGGAACGAGTAACGGAAGGAATGGAAGGCAAGGCAAAGCAAGGCAAGGCAAGTGTAACAAAAGGCACGGCACGGCAAGGGGAAACAAGGCTAAGGCACGACAACGCAAGCTAGGCAATGCACGGCAAGGCAAGGAAAGGGTAACGCAAGGCAAGGCAGGGTCAGGCGAGACAAGGCTAAGGCACGACAACGCAAGGCTAGGCAATGCACGGCAAGGCAAGGAAAGGGTAACGCAAGGGAAGGCACGTTGAGGAAAGGCAAGGCTAATGCACAACAACGCACGTCTAGGCAATGCACGGCAAGGCAAGGAAAGGGTAACGCAAGGGAAGTCACGGTCAGGCGAGGCAAGGCTAAGGCACGACAACGCAAGGCTAGGCAATGCACGGCAAGGCAAGGAAAGAGTAACGGAATGTAAGGAATGCAAGGGAAAGCAAGGCAAGGCAAGAGTAACAGAAGGAACGGCATGGCAAGGGGAAACAAGGCTAAGGCACGACAACGCAAGCTAGGCAATGCACGGAAAGGCAAGGAAAGGGTAACGCAAGGCAAGGCACGGTCAGACAAGGCAAGGCTAATGCACGACAACGCAAGGCTAGGCAATGCACGGTAAGGCAAGGAAAGAGTAACGGAAGGCAAGGAATGCAAGGGAAACAAGGCAAGGCAAGAGTAACGGAAGGAACGGCACGGCAAGGGGAAGCAAGGCTAAGGCACGACAACGCAAGGCTAGGCAATGCACGGCAAGGCAAGGAAAGGGTAACGCAAAGCAAGGCACGGTCAGTCGAGGCAAGGCTAATGCACGACAACGCAAGGCTTGGCAGTGCACGGCAAGGCAAGGAAAGGGTAACGCAAGGCAAGGCAGGGTAAGGCGAGACAAGGCTAAGGCACGACAACGCAAGGCTAGGCAATGCACGGCAAGGCAAGGAAAGGGTAACGCAAGGGAAGGCACGTTGAGGAAAGGCAAGGCTAATGCACAACAACGCACGTCTAGGCAATGCACGGCAAGGCAAGGAAAGGGTAACGCAAGGGAAGTCACGGTCAGGGGAGGCAAGGCTAAGGCACGACAACGCAAGGCTAGGCAATGCACGGCAAGGCAAGGAAAGAGTAACGGAATGTAAGCAATGCAAGGGAAAGCAAGGCAAGGCAAGAGTAACGGAAGGAACGGCACGGCAAGGGGAAAAAAGGCTAAGGCACGACAACGCAAGGCTTAGCAGTGCACGGCTAGGCAACGAAAGCGTAACAGAAGGAAAGGAAGGCAAGGCAAAGCAATGCAAGGCAAGTGAAACAAAAGGCAAGGCACGGCACGGGGAAACAAGGCTAAGGCACGACAACGAAAGCTAGGCAATGCACGGCAAGGCAAGGAAAGGGTAACGCAAGGCAAGGCAGGGTCAGGCGAGACAAGGCTAAGGCACGACAACGCAAGGCTAGGCAATGCACGGCAAGGCAAGGAAAGGGTAACGCAAGGGAAGGCACGGTGAGGAAAGGCAAGGCTAATGCACAACAACGCACGTCTAGGCAATGCACGGCAAGGTAAGGAAAGGGTAACGCAAGGGAAGTCACGGTCAGGCGAGGCAAGGCTAAGGCACGACAACGCAAGGCTAGGCAATGCACGGCAAGTCAAGGAAAGAGTAACGGAATGTAAGGAATGCAAGGGAAAGCAAGGCAAGGCAAGAGTAACAGAAGGAACGGCACGGCAAGGGGAAACAAGGCTAAGGCACGACAACGCAAGCTAGGCAATGCACGGCAAGGCAAGGAAAGGGTAACGCAAGGCAAGGCACGGTCAGGAAATGCAAGGCTAATGCACGACAACGGAAGGCTAGGCAATGCACGGCAAGGCAAGGAAAGAGTAACGGAATGTAAGGAATGCAAGGGAAAGCAAGGCAAGGCAAGAGTAACGGAAGGAACGGCACGGCAAGGGGAAACAAGGCTAAGGCACGACAACGCAAGGCTTAGCAGTGCACGGCTAGGCAACGAAAGCGTAACAGAAGGAAAGGAAGGCAAGGCAAAGCAATGCAAGGCAAGTGAAACAAAAGGCACGGCACGGTAAGGGGATAAAAGGGTATGGCACGACAACGCAAGCTAGGCAATGCAGGGCAAGGCAAGGAAAGGGTAACGCAAGGCAAGGCACGGTCAGGCAAGGCAAGTCTAATGCACGACAACGCAAGGCTAGGCAGTGCACGGCTAGGCAAGGAACGAGTAACGGAAGGAATGGAAGGCAAGGCAAAGCAAGGCAAGGCAAGTGTAACAAAAGGCACGGCACGGCAAGGGGAAACAAGGCTAAGGCACGACAACGCAAGCTAGGCAATGCACGGCAAGGCAAGGAAAGGGTAACGCAAGGCAAGGCACGGTCAGGAAATGCAAGGCTAATGCACGACAACGGAAGGCTAGGCAATGCACGGCAAGGCAAGGAAAGAGTAACGGAATGTAAGGAATGCAAGAGAAAGCAAGGCAAGGCAAGAGTAACGGAAGGAACGGCACGGCAAGGGGAAACAAGGCTAAGGCACGACAACGCAAGGCTAGGCAAAGCACGGAAGGCAAGGAAAGGGTAACGCAAGGCAAGGCACGGTGTGGCATGGCAATGCTAATGCACGACAACGCACGGCTAGGCAAAGCAAGGCAAGGGAAGGAGAGGGTAACGCAAGGCCAGGCACGGTCACTCGAGGGAAGGCTAATGCACGACAACGCAAGGCTTAGCAGTACACGGCTAGGCAAGGAAAGCGTAACAGAAGGAAAGGAAGGCAAGGCAAAACAATGCAAGGCAAGTGAAACAAAAGGCAAGGCACGGCAAGGGGAAACAAGGCTAAGGCACGACAACGCAAGCTAGGCAATGCACGGCAAGCTAAGGAAAGGGTAACGCAAGGCAAGGCAGGGTCAGGCGAGACAAGGCTAAGGCACGACAACGCAAGGCTAGGCAATGCACGGCAAGGCAAGGAAAGGGTAACGCAAGGGAAGGCACGGTGAGGAAAGGCAAGGCTAATGCACAACAACGCACGTCTAGGCAATGCACGGCAAGGAAAGGAAAGAGTAACGGAAGGCAAGGAAGGCAAGGGAAAGCAAGGCAAGGCAAGGGTAAGGGAAGGAACGGCACGGCAAGGGGAAACAAGGCTAATGCACGACAACGCAAGCTAGGCAATGCACGGCAAGGCAAGGAAAGGGTAACGCAAGGCAAGGCACGATCAGGCGAGGCAAGGCTAATGCACGACAACGCAAGGCTAGGCAGTGCACGGCTAGGCAAGGAAAGAGTAACGGAAGGATAGGAAGGCAAGGCAAAGCAAGGCAAGGGAAGTGTAACAAACGGCACGGCACGGCAAGGGGAAACAAGGTAAGGCACGACAACGCAAGCTAGGCAATGCACGGCAAGGCAAGGAAAGGGTAACGCAAGGCAAGGCACGGTCAGTCGAGGCAAGGCTAATGCACGACAACGCAAGGCTTCGCAGTGTAAGGCTAGGCAAGGAAAGAGTAACAGAAGGAAAGGAAGGCAAGGCAAAGCAATGCAAGGCAAGTGAAACAAAAGGCACGGCACGGCAAGGAGAAACAAGGGTAAGGCACGACAACGCAAGCTAGGCAATGCACGGCAAGGCAAGGAAAGGGTAACGTAAGGCAAGGCACGGTGAGGCAAGGCAAGGCTAATGCACAACAACGCACGGCTAGGCAATGGACGGCAAGGCAAGGAAAGGGTAACGCAAGGGAAGTCACGGTCAGGCGAGGCAAGGCTACGGCACGACAACTCAAGGCTAGGCAATGCACGGATGGTAAGCAAAGAGTAACGGAAGGCAAGGAAGGCAAGGGAAAGCAAGGCAAGTCAAGAGTAAGGGAAGGAACGGCACGGCAAGGGGAAACAAGGCTAAGGCACGACAACGCAAGCTGGGCAAAGCACGGCAAGGCAAGGAAAGGGTAACGCAAGGCAAGGCACGGTCAGGCAAGGCAAGGTTAATGCACGACAACGCAAGGCTAGGCAGTGCACGGCTAGGCAAGGAACGAGTAACGGAAGGAATGGAAGGCAAGGCAAAGCAAGGCAAGGCAAGTGTAACAAAAGGCACGGCACGGCAAGGGGAAACAAGGCTAAGGCACGAAAACGCAAGCTAGGCAATGCACGGCAAGGCAAGGAAAGGGTAACGCAAGGCAAGGCAGGGTCAGGCGAGACAAGGCTAAGGCACGACAACGCAAGGCTAGGCAATGCACGGCAAGGCAAGGAAAGGGTAACGCAAGGCAAGGCACGGTGAGGAAAGGCAAGGCTAATGCACAACAACGCACGTCTAGGCAATGCACGGCAAGGCAAGGAAAGAGTAACGGAATGTAAGGAATGCAAGGGAAAGCAAGGCAAGGCAAGAGTAACGGAAGGAACGGCACGGCAAGGGGAAACAAGGCTAAGGCACGACAACGCAAGGCTAGGCAAAGCACGGCAAGGCAAGGAAAGGGTAACGCAAGGCAAGGCACGGTGAGGCAAGGCAGGGCTAATGCACGACAACGCACGGCTAGGCAAAGCAAGGCAAGGGAAGGAGAGGGTAACGCAAGGCAAGACACGGTCAAGCGAGGCAAGGCTAAGGCACGACAACGCAAGGCTAGGCAATGCACGGCAAGGCAAGGAAAGGGTAACGCAAGGGAAGGCACGGTGAGGAAAGGCAAGGCTAATGCACAACAACGCACGTCTAGGCAATGCACGGCAAGGCAAGGAAAGGGTAACGCAAGGGAAGTCACGGTCAGGCGAGGCAAGGCTAAGGCACGACAACGCAAGGCTAGGCAATGCACGGCAAGGCAAGGAAAGAGTAACGGAATGTAAGGAATGCAAGGGAAAGCAAGGCAAGGCAAGAGTAACAGAAGGAACGGCACGGCAAGGGGAAACAAGGCTAAGGCACGACAACGCAAGCTAGGGAATGCACGGCAAGGCAAGGAAAGGGTAACGTAAGGCAAGGCACTGTGAGGCAAGGCAAGGCTAATGCACAACAACGCACGGCTAGGCAATGGACGGCAAGGCAACGAAAGGGTAACGCAAGGGAAGTCACGGTCAGGCGAGGCAAGGCTACGGCACGACAACGCAAGGCTAGGCAGTGCACGGCTAGGCAAGGAACGAGTAACGGAAGGAATGGAAGGCAAGGCAAAGCAAGGCAAGGCAAGTGTAACAAAAGGCACGGCACGGCAAGGGGAAACAAGGCTAAGGCACGACAACGCAAGCTAGGCAATGCACGGCAAGGCAAGGAAAGGGTAACGCAAGGCAAGGCAGGGTCAGGCGAGACAAGGCTAAGGCACGACAACGCAAAGCTAGGCAATGCACGGCAAGGCAAGGAAAGGGTAACGCAAGGGAAGGCACGTTGAGGAAAGGCAAGGCTAATGCACAACAACGCACGTCTAGGCAATGCACGGCAAGGCAAGGAAAGGGTAACGCAAGGGAAGTCACGGTCAGGCGAGGCAAGGCTAAGGCACGACAACGCAAGGCTAGGCAATGCACGGCAAGGCAAGGAAAGAGTAACGGAATGTAAGGAATGCAAGGGAAAGCAAGGCAAGGCAAGAGTAACAGAAGGAACGGCATGGCAAGGGGAAACAAGGCTAAGGCACGACAACGCAAGCTAGGCAATGCACGGCAAGGCTAGGAAAGTGCACGGCAAGGCAAGGCACGGTCAGGAAATGCAAGGCTAATGCACGACAACGGAAGTCTAGGCAATGCAGGGCAAGGCAAGGAAAGAGTAACGGAATGTAAGGAATGCAAGAGAAAGCAAGGCAAGGCAAGAGTAACGGAAGGAACGGCACGGCAAGGGGAAACAAGGCTAAGGCACGACAACGCAAGAATAGGCAAAGCACGGCAAGGCAAGGAAAGGGTAACGCAAGGCAAGGCACGGTGAGGCTTGGCAAGGCTAATGCACGACAACGCACGGCTAGGCAAAGCAAGGCAAGGGAAGGAGAGGGTAACGCAAGGCCAGGCACGGTCACTCGAGGGAAGGCTAATGCACGACAACGCAAGGCTTAGCAGTGCACGGCTAGGCAAGGAAAGCGTAACAGAGGGAAAGGAAGGCAAGGCAAAGCAATGCAAGGCAAGTGAAACAAAAGGCAAGGCACGGCACGGGGAAACAAGGCTAAGGCACGACAACGCAAGCTAGGCAAAGCACGGCAAGGCAAGGAAAGGGTAACGCAAGGCAAGGCAGGGTCAGGCGAGACAAGGCTAAGGCACGACAACGCAAGGCTAGGCAATGCACGGCAAGGCAAGGAAAGGGTAACGCAAGGGAAGGCACAGTGAGGAAAGGCAAGGCTAATGCACAACAACGCACGTCTAGGCAATGCACGGCAAGGTAAGGAAAGGGTAACGCAAGGGAAGTCACGGTCAGGCGAGGCAAGGCTAAGGCACGACAACGCAAGGCTAGGCAATGCACGGCAAGGCAAGGAAAGAGTAACGGAATGTAAGGAATGCAAGGGAAAGCAAGGCAAGGCAAGAGTAACAGAAGGAACGGCACGGCAAGGGGAAACAAGGCTAAGGCACGACAACGCAAGCTAGGCAATGCACGGCAAGGCAAGGAAAGGGTAACGCAAGGCAAGGCACGGTCAGGAAATGCAAGGCTAATGCACGACAACGGAAGGCTAGGCAATGCACGGCAAGGCAAGGAAAGAGTAACGGAATGTAAGGAATGCAAGGGAAAGCAAGGCAAGGCAAGAGTAACGGAAGGAACGGCACGGCAAGGGGAAACAAGGCTAAGGCACGACAACGCAAGGCTTAGCAGTGCACGGCTAGGCAACGAAAGCGTAACAGAAGGAAAGGAAGGCAAGGCAAAGCAATGCAAGGCAAGTGAAACAAAAGGCACGGCACGGTAAGGGGATAAAAGGGTATGGCACGACAACGCAAGCTAGGCAATGCAGGGCAAGGCAAGGAAAGGGTAACGCAAGGCAAGGCACGGTCAGGCAAGGCAAGTCTAATGCACGACAACGCAAGGCTAGGCAGTGCACGGCTAGGCAAGGAACGAGTAACGGAAGGAATGGAAGGCAAGGCAAAGCAAGGCAAGGCAAGTGTAACAAAAGGCACGGCACGGCAAGGGGAAACAAGGCTAAGGCACGACAACGCAAGCTAGGCAATGCACGGCAAGGCAAGGAAAGGGTAACGCAAGGCAAGGCACGGTCAGGAAATGCAAGGCTAATGCACGACAACGGAAGGCTAGGCAATGCACGGCAAGGCAAGGAAAGAGTAACGGAATGTAAGGAATGCAAGAGAAAGCAAGGCAAGGCAAGAGTAACGGAAGGAACGGCACGGCAAGGGGAAACAAGGCTAAGGCACGACAACGCAAGGCTAGGCAAAGCACGGAAGGCAAGGAAAGGGTAACGCAAGGCAAGGCACGGTGTGGCATGGCAATGCTAATGCACGACAACGCACGGCTAGGCAAAGCAAGGCAAGGGAAGGAGAGGGTAACGCAAGGCCAGGCACGGTCACTCGAGGGAAGGCTAATGCACGACAACGCAAGGCTTAGCAGTACACGGCTAGGCAAGGAAAGCGTAACAGAAGGAAAGGAAGGCAAGGCAAAACAATGCAAGGCAAGTGAAACAAAAGGCAAGGCACGGCAAGGGGAAACAAGGCTAAGGCACGACAACGCAAGCTAGGCAATGCACGGCAAGCTAAGGAAAGGGTAACGCAAGGCAAGGCAGGGTCAGGCGAGACAAGGCTAAGGCACGACAACGCAAGGCTAGGCAATGCACGGCAAGGCAAGGAAAGGGTAACGCAAGGCAAGGCACGGTGAGGAAAGGCAAGGCTAATGCACAACAACGCACGTCTAGGCAATGCACGGCAAGGCAAGGAAAGAGTAACGGAATGTAAGGAATGCAAGGGAAAGCAAGGCAAGGCAAGAGTAACGGAAGGAACGGCACGGCAAGGGGAAACAAGGCTAAGGCACGACAACGCAAGGCTAGGCAAAGCACGGCAAGGCAAGGAAAGGGTAACGCAAGGCAAGGCACGGTGAGGCAAGGCAGGGCTAATGCACGACAACGCACGGCTAGCCAAAGCAAGGCAAGGGAAGGAGAGGGTAACGCAAGGCAAGACACGGTCAAGCGAGGCAAGGCTAAGGCACGACAACGCAAGGCTAGGCAATGCACGGCAAGGCAAGGAAAGGGTAACGCAAGGGAAGGCACGGTGAGGAAAGGCAAGGCTAATGCACAACAACGCACGTCTAGGCAATGCACGGCAAGGCAAGGAAAGGGTAACGCAAGGGAAGTCACGGTCAGGCGAGGCAAGGCTAAGGCACGACAACGCAAGGCTAGGCAATGCACGGCAAGGCAAGGAAAGAGTAACGGAATGTAAGGAATGCAAGGGAAAGCAAGGCAAGGCAAGAGTAACAGAAGGAACGGCACGGCAAGGGGAAACAAGGCTAAGGCACGACAACGCAAGCTAGGGAATGCACGGCAAGGCAAGGAAAGGGTAACGTAAGGCAAGGCACTGTGAGGCAAGGCAAGGCTAATGCACAACAACGCACGGCTAGGCAATGGACGGCAAGGCAACGAAAGGGTAACGCAAGGGAAGTCACGGTCAGGCGAGGCAAGGCTACGGCACGACAACGCAAGGCTAGGCAGTGCACGGCTAGGCAAGGAACGAGTAACGGAAGGAATGGAAGGCAAGGCAAAGCAAGGCAAGGCAAGTGTAACAAAAGGCACGGCACGGCAAGGGGAAACAAGGCTAAGGCACGACAACGCAAGCTAGGCAATGCACGGCAAGGCAAGGAAAGGGTAACGCAAGGCAAGGCAGGGTCAGGCGAGACAAGGCTAAGGCACGACAACGCAAAGCTAGGCAATGCACGGCAAGGCAAGGAAAGGGTAACGCAAGGGAAGGCACGTTGAGGAAAGGCAAGGCTAATGCACAACAACGCACGTCTAGGCAATGCACGGCAAGGCAAGGAAAGGGTAACGCAAGGGAAGTCACGGTCAGGCGAGGCAAGGCTAAGGCACGACAACGCAAGGCTAGGCAATGCACGGCAAGGCAAGGAAAGAGTAACGGAATGTAAGGAATGCAAGGGAAAGCAAGGCAAGGCAAGAGTAACAGAAGGAACGGCATGGCAAGGGGAAACAAGGCTAAGGCACGACAACGCAAGCTAGGCAATGCACGGCAAGGCAAGGAAAGTGTAACGCAAGGCAAGGCACGGTCAGGAAATGCAAGGCTAATGCACGACAACGGAAGTCTAGGCAATGCAGGGCAAGGCAAGGAAAGAGTAACGGAATGTAAGGAATGCAAGAGAAAGCAAGGCAAGGCAAGAGTAACGGAAGGAACGGCACGGCAAGGGGAAACAAGGCTAAGGCACGACAACGCAAGGATAGGCAAAGCACGGCAAGGCAAGGAAAGGGTAACGCAAGGCAAGGCACGGTGAGGCTTGGCAAGGCTAATGCACGACAACGCACGGCTAGGCAAAGCAAGGCAAGGGAAGGAGAGGGTAACGCAAGGCCAGGCACGGTCACTCGAGGGAAGGCTAATGCACGACAACGCAAGGCTTAGCAGTGCACGGCTAGGCAAGGAAAGCGTAACAGAAGGAAAGGAAGGCAAGGCAAAGCAATGCAAGGCAAGTGAAACAAAAGGCAAGGCACGGCACGGGGAAACAAGGCTAAGGCACGACAACGCAAGCTAGGCAAAGCACGGCAAGGCAAGGAAAGGGTAACGCAAGGCAAGGCAGGGTCAGGCGAGACAAGGCTAAGGCACGACAACGCAAGGCTAGGCAATGCACGGCAAGGCAAGGAAAGGGTAACGCAAGGGAAGGCACAGTGAGGAAAGGCAAGGCTAATGCACAACAACGCACGTCTAGGCAATGCACGGCAAGGTAAGGAAAGGGTAACGCAAGGGAAGTCACGGTCAGGCGAGGCAAGGCTAAGGCACGACAACGCAAGGCTAGGCAATGCACGGCAAGGCAAGGAAAGAGTAACGGAATGTAAGGAATGCAAGGGAAAGCAAGGCAAGGCAAGAGTAACAGAAGGAACGGCACGGCAAGGGGAAACAAGGCTAAGGCACGACAACGCAAGCTAGGCAATGCACGGCAAGGCAAGGAAAGGGTAACGCAAGGCAAGGCACGGTCAGGAAATGCAAGGCTAATGCACGACAACGGAAGGCTAGGCAATGCACGGCAAGGCAAGGAAAGAGTAACGGAATGTAAGGAATGCAAGGGAAAGCAAGGCAAGGCAAGAGTAACGGAAGGAACGGCACGGCAAGGGGAAACAAGGCTAAGGCACGACAACGCAAGGCTTAGCAGTGCACGGCTAGGCAACGAAAGCGTAACAGAAGGAAAGGAAGGCAAGGCAAAGCAATGCAAGGCAAGTGAAACAAAAGGCACGGCACGGTAAGGGGATAAAAGGGTATGGCACGACAACGCAAGCTAGGCAATGCAGGGCAAGGCAAGGAAAGGGTAACGCAAGGCAAGGCACGGTCAGGCAAGGCAAGTCTAATGCACGACAACGCAAGGCTAGGCAGTGCACGGCTAGGCAAGGAACGAGTAACGGAAGGAATGGAAGGCAAGGCAAAGCAAGGCAAGGCAAGTGTAACAAAAGGCACGGCACGGCAAGGGGAAACAAGGCTAAGGCACGACAACGCAAGCTAGGCAATGCACGGCAAGGCAAGGAAAGGGTAACGCAAGGCAAGGCACGGTCAGGAAATGCAAGGCTAATGCACGACAACGGAAGGCTAGGCAATGCACGGCAAGGCAAGGAAAGAGTAACGGAATGTAAGGAATACAAGAGAAAGCAAGGCAAGGCAAGAGTAACGGAAGGAACGGCACGGCAAGGGGAAACAAGGCTAAGGCACGACAACGCAAGGCTAGGCAAAGCACGGAAGGCAAGGAAAGGGTAACGCAAGGCAAGGCACGGTGTGGCATGGCAATGCTAATGCACGACAACGCACGGCTAGGCAAAGCAAGGCAAGGGAAGGAGAGGGTAACGCAAGGCCAGGCACGGTCACTCGAGGGAAGGCTAATGCACGACAACGCAAGGCTTAGCAGTACACGGCTAGGCAAGGAAAGCGTAACAGAAGGAAAGGAAGGCAAGGCAAAACAATGCAAGGCAAGTGAAACAAAAGGCAAGGCACGGCAAGGGGAAACAAGGCTAAGGCACGACAACGCAAGCTAGGCAATGCACGGCAAGCTAAGGAAAGGGTAACGCAAGGCAAGGCAGGGTCAGGCGAGACAAGGCTAAGGCACGACAACGCAAGGCTAGGCAATGCACGGCAAGGCAAGGAAAGGGTAACGCAAGGGAAGGCACGGTGAGGAAAGGCAAGGCTAATGCACAACAACGCACGTCTAGGCAATGCACGGCAAGGAAAGGAAAGAGTAACGGAAGGCAAGGAAGGCAAGGGAAAGCAAGGCAAGGCAAGGGTAAGGGAAGGAACGGCACGGCAAGGGGAAACAAGGCTAATGCACGACAACGCAAGCTAGGCAATGCACGGCAAGGCAAGGAAAGGGTAACGCAAGGCAAGGCACGATCAGGCGAGGCAAGGCTAATGCACGACAACGCAAGGCTAGGCAGTGCACGGCTAGGCAAGGAAAGAGTAACGGAAGGATAGGAAGGCAAGGCAAAGCAAGGCAAGGGAAGTGTAACAAACGGCACGGCACGGCAAGGGGAAACAAGGTAAGGCACGACAACGCAAGCTAGGCAATGCACGGCAAGGCAAGGAAAGGGTAACGCAAGGCAAGGCACGGTCAGTCGAGGCAAGGCTAATGCACGACAACGCAAGGCTTCGCAGTGTAAGGCTAGGCAAGGAAAGAGTAACAGAAGGAAAGGAAGGCAAGGCAAAGCAATGCAAGGCAAGTGAAACAAAAGGCACGGCACGGCAAGGAGAAACAAGGGTAAGGCACGACAACGCAAGCTAGGCAATGCACGGCAAGGCAAGGAAAGGGTAACGTAAGGCAAGGCACGGTGAGGCAAGGCAAGGCTAATGCACAACAACGCACGGCTAGGCAATGGACGGCAAGGCAAGGAAAGGGTAACGCAAGGGAAGTCACGGTCAGGCGAGGCAAGGCTACGGCACGACAACTCAAGGCTAGGCAATGCACGGATGGTAAGCAAAGAGTAACGGAAGGCAAGGAAGGCAAGGGAAAGCAAGGCAAGTCAAGAGTAAGGGAAGGAACGGCACGGCAAGGGGAAACAAGGCTAAGGCACGACAACGCAAGCTGGGCAAAGCACGGCAAGGCAAGGAAAGGGTAACGCAAGGCAAGGCACGGTCAGGCAAGGCAAGGTTAATGCACGACAACGCAAGGCTAGGCAGTGCACGGCTAGGCAAGGAACGAGTAACGGAAGGAATGGAAGGCAAGGCAAAGCAAGGCAAGGCAAGTGTAACAAAAGGCACGGCACGGCAAGGGGAAACAAGGCTAAGGCACGAAAACGCAAGCTAGGCAATGCACGGCAAGGCAAGGAAAGGGTAACGCAAGGCAAGGCAGGGTCAGGCGAGACAAGGCTAAGGCACGACAACGCAAGGCTAGGCAATGCACGGCAAGGCAAGGAAAGGGTAACGCAAGGCAAGGCACGGTGAGGAAAGGCAAGGCTAATGCACAACAACGCACGTCTAGGCAATGCACGGCAAGGCAAGGAAAGAGTAACGGAATGTAAGGAATGCAAGGGAAAGCAAGGCAAGGCAAGAGTAACGGAAGGAACGGCACGGCAAGGGGAAACAGGGCTAAGGCACGACAACGCAAGGCTAGGCAAAGCACGGCAAGGCAAGGAAAGGGTAACGCAAGGCAAGGCACGGTGAGGCAAGGCAGGGCTAATGCACGACAACGCACGGCTAGGCAAAGCAAGGCAAGGGAAGGAGAGGGTAACGCAAGGCAAGACACGGTCAAGCGAGGCAAGGCGAAGGCACGACAACGCAAGGCTAGGCAATGCACGGCAAGGCAAGGAAAGGGTAACGCAAGGGAAGGCACGGTGAGGAAAGGCAAGGCTAATGCACAACAACGCACGTCTAGGCAATGCACGGCAAGGCAAGGAAAGGGTAACGCAAGGGAAGTCACGGTCAGGCGAGGCAAGGCTAAGGCACGACAACGCAAGGCTAGGCAATGCACGGCAAGGCAAGGAAAGAGTAACGGAATGTAAGGAATGCAAGGGAAAGCAAGGCAAGGCAAGAGTAACAGAAGGAACGGCACGGCAAGGGGAAACAAGGCTAAGGCACGACAACGCAAGCTAGGGAATGCACGGCAAGGCAAGGAAAGGGTAACGTAAGGCAAGGCACTGTGAGGCAAGGCAAGGCTAATGCACAACAACGCACGGCTAGGCAATGGACGGCAAGGCAACGAAAGGGTAACGCAAGGGAAGTCACGGTCAGGCGAGGCAAGGCTACGGCACGACAACGCAAGGCTAGGCAGTGCACGGCTAGGCAAGGAACGAGTAACGGAAGGAATGGAAGGCAAGGCAAAGCAAGGCAAGGCAAGTGTAACAAAAGGCACGGCACGGCAAGGGGAAACAAGGCTAAGGCACGACAACGCAAGCTAGGCAATGCACGACAAGGCAAGGAAAGGGTAACGCAAGGCAAGGCAGGGTCAGGCGAGACAAGGCTAAGGCACGACAACGCAAGGCTAGGCAATGCACGGCAAGGCAAGGAAAGGGTAACGCAAGGGAAGGCACGTTGAGGAAAGGCAAGGCTAATGCACAACAACGCACGTCTAGGCAATGCACGGCAAGGCAAGGAAAGGGTAACGCAAGGGAAGTCACGGTCAGGCGAGGCAAGGCTAAGGCACGACAACGCAAGGCTAGGCAATGCACGGCAAGGCAAGGAAAGAGTAACGGAATGTAAGGAATGCAAGGGAAACAAGGCAAGGCAAGAGTAACAGAAGGAACGGCATGGCAAGGGGAAACAAGGCTAAGGCACGACAACGCAAGCTAGGCAATGCACGGCAAGGCAAGGAAAGGGTAACGCAAGGCAAGGCACGCTCAGGAAATGCAAGGCTAATGCACGACAACGGAAGGCTAGGCAATGCACGGCAAGGCAAGGAAAGAGTAACGGAATGTAAGGAATGCAAGAGAAAGCAAGGCAAGGCAAGAGTAACGGAAGGAACGGCACGGCAAGGGGAAACAAGGCTAAGGCACGACAACGCAAGGATAGGCAAAGCACGGCAAGGCAAGGAAAGGGTAACGCAAGGCAAGGCACGGTGAGGCTTGGCAAGGCTAATGCACGACAACGCACGGCTAGGCAAAGCAAGGCAAGGGAAGGAGAGGGTAACGCAAGGCCAGGCACGGCCACTCGAGGGAAGGCTAATGCACGACAACTCAAGGCTTAGCAGTGCACGGCTAGGCAAGGAAAGCGTAACAGAAGGAAAGGAAGGCAAGGCAAAGCAATGCAAGGCAAGTGAAACAAAAGGCAAGGAACGGCACGGGGAAACAAGGCTAAGGCACGACAACGCAAGCTAGGCAATGCACGGCAAGGCAAGGAAAGGGTAACGCAAGGCAAGGCAGGGTCAGGCGAGACAAGGCTAAGGCACGACAACGCAAGGCTAGGCAATGCACGGCAAGGCAAGGAAAGGGTAACGCAAGGGAAGGCACAGTGAGGAAAGGCAAGGCTAATGCACAACAACGCACGTCTAGGCAATGCACGGCAAGGCAAGGAAAGGGTAACGCAAGGGAAGTCACGGTCAGGCGAGGCAAGGCTAAGGCACGACAACGCAAGGCTAGGCAATGCACGGCAAGGCAAGGAAAGAGTAACGGAATGTAAGGAATGCAAGGGAAAGCAAGGTAAGGCAAGAGTAACAGAAGGAACGGCACGGCAAGGGGAAACAAGGCTAAGGCACGACAACGCAAGCTAGGCAATGCACGGCAAGGCAAGGAAAGGGTAACGCAAGGCAAGGCACGGTCAGGAAATGCAAGGCTAATGCACGACAACGGAAGGCTAGGCAATGCACGGCAAGGCAAGGAAAGAGTAACGGAATGTAAGGAATGCAAGGGAAAGCAAGGCACGGCAAGAGTAACGGAAGGAACGGCACGGCAAGGGGAAACAAGGCTAAGGCACGACAACGCAAGGCTTAGCAGTGCACGGCTAGGCAACGAAAGCGTAACAGAAGGAAAGGAAGGCAAGGCAAAGCAATGCAAGGCAAGTGAAACAAAAGGCAAGGCACGGCACGGGGAAACAAGGCTAAGGCACGACAACGAAAGCTAGGCAATGCACGGCAAGGTAAGGAAAGGGTAACGCAAGGCAAGGCAGGGTCAGGCGAGACAAGGCTAAGGCACGACAACGCAAGGCTAGGCAATGCACGGCAAGGCAAGGAAAGGGTAACGCAAGGGAAGGCACGGTGAGGAAAGGCAAGGCTAATGCACAACAACGCACGTCTAGGCAATGCACGGCAAGGCAAGGAAAGGGTAACGCAAGGGAAGTCACGGTCAGGCGAGGCAAGGCTAAGGCACGACAACGCAAGGCTAGGCAATGCACGGCAAGGCAAGGAAAGAGTAACGGAATGTAAGGAATGCAAGGGAAAGCAAGGCAAGGCAAGAGTAACAGAAGGAACGGCACGGCAAGGGGAAACAAGGCTAAGGCACGACAACGAAAGCTAGGCAATGCACGGCAAGGCAAGGAAAGGGTAACGCAAGGCAAGGCACGGTCAGGAAATGCAAGGCTAATGCACGACAACGCACGTCTAGGCAAAGCAAGGCAAGGGAAGGAGAGGGTAACGCAAGGCAAGGCACGGTCAAGCGAGGCAAGACTAAGGCACGACAACGCAAGGCTAGGCAATGCACGGCAAGGCAAGGAAAGGGTAACGCAAGGGAAGGCACGGTGAGGAAAGGCAAGGCTAATGCACAAAAACGCACGTCTAGGCAATGCACGGCAAGGCAAGTAAAGGGTAACGCAAGGGAAGTCACGGTCAGGCGAGGCAAGGCTAAGGCACGACAACGCAAGGCTAGGCAATGCACGGCAAGGCAAGGAAAGAGTAACGGAATGTAAGGAATGCAAGGGAAAGCAAGGCAAGGCAAGAGTAACAGAAGGAACGGCACGGCAAGGGGAAACAAGGCTAAGGCACGACAACGCAAGCTAGGGAATGCACGGCAAGGCAAGGAAAGGGTAACGTAAGGCAAGGCACTGTGAGGCAAGGCAAGGCTAATGCACAACTACGCACGGCTAGGCAATGGACGGCAAGGCAAGGAAAGGGTAACGCAAGGGAAGTCACGGTCAGGCGAGGCAAGGCTACGGCACGACAACGCAAGGCTAGGCAGTGCACGGCTAGGCAAGGAACGAGTAACGGAAGGAATGGAAGGCAAGGCAAAGCAAGGCAAGGCAAGTGTAACAAAAGGCACGGCACGGCAAGGGGAAACAAGGCTAAGGCACGACAACGCAAGCTAGGCAATGCACGGCAAGGCAAGGAAAGGGTAACGCAAGGCAAGGCACGGTCAGGAAATGCAAGGCTAATGCACGACAACGGAAGGCTAGGCAATGCACGGCAAGGCAAGGAAAGAGTAACGGAATGTAAGGAATGCAAGAGAAAGCAAGGCAAGGCAAGAGTAACGGAAGGAACGGCACGGCAAGGGGAAACAAGGCTAAGGCACGACAACGCAAGGCTAGGCAAAGCACGGCAAGGCAAGGAAAGGGTAACGCAAGGCAAGGCACGGTGAGGCATGGCAATGCTAATGCACGACAACGCACGGCTAGGCAAAGCAAGGCAAGGGAAGGAGAGGGTAACGCAAGGCCAGGCACGGTCACTCGAGGGAAGGCTAATGCACGACAACGCAAGGCTTAGCAGTGCACGGCTAGGCAAGGAAAGCGTAACAGAAGGAAAGGAAGGCAAGGCAAAACAATGCAAGGCAAGTGAAACAAAAGGCAAGGCACGGCAAGGGGAAACAAGGCTAAGGCACGACAACGCAAGCTAGGCAATGCACGGCAAGCTAAGGAAAGGGTAACGCAAGGCAAGGCAGGGTCAGGCGAGACAAGGCTAAGGCACGACAACGCAAGGCTAGGCAATGCACGGCAAGGCAAGGAAAGGGTAACGCAAGGGAAGGCACGGTGAGGAAAGGCAAGGCTAATGCACAACAACGCACGTCTAGGCAATGCACGGCAAGGAAAGGAAAGAGTAACGGAAGGCAAGGAAGGCAAGGGAAAGCAAGGCAAGGCAAGGGTAAGGGAAGGAACGGCACGGCAAGGGGAAACAAGGCTAAGGCACGACAACGCAAGCTAGGCAATGCACGGCAAGGCAAGGAAAGGGTAACGCAAGGCAAGGCACGATCAGGCGAGGCAAGGCTAATGCACGACAACGCAAGGCTAGGCAGTGCACGGCTAGGCAAGGAAAGAGTAACGGAAGGATAGGAAGGCAAGGCAAAGCAAGGCAAGGGAAGTGTAACAAACGGCACGGCACGGCAAGGGGAAACAAGGTAAGGCACGACAACGCAAGCTAGGCAATGCACGGCAAGGCAAGGAAAGGGTAACGCAAGGCAAGGCACGGTCAGTCGAGGCAAGGCTAATGCACGACAACGCAAGGCTTCGCAGTGTAAGGCTAGGCAAGGAAAGAGTAACAGAAGGAAAGGAAGGCAAGGCAAAGCAATGCAAGGCAAGTGAAACAAAAGGCACGGCACGGCAAGGAGAAACAAGGGTAAGGCACGACAACGCAAGCTAGGCAATGCACGGGAAGGCAAGGAAAGGGTAACGTAAGGCAAGGCACGGTGAGGCAAGGCAAGGCTAATGCACAACAACGCACGGCTCGGCAATGGACGGCAAGGCAAGGAAAGGGTAACGCAAGGGAAGTCACGGTCAGGCGAGGCAAGGCTACGGCACGACAACTCAAGGCTAGGCAATGCACGGATGGTAAGCAAAGAGTAACGGAAGGCAAGGAAGGCAAGGGAAAGCAAGGCAAGTCAAGAGTAAGGGAAGGAACGGCACGGCAAGGGGAAACAAGGCTAAGGCACGACAACGCAAGCTGGGCAAAGCACGGCAAGGCAAGGAAAGGGTAACGCAAGGCAAGGCACGGTCAGGCAAGGCAAGGTTAATGTACGACAACGCAAGGCTAGGCAGTGCACGGCTAGGCAAGGAACGAGTAACGGAAGGAATGGAAGGCAAGGCAAAGCAAGGCAAGGCAAGTGTAACAAAAGGCACGGCACGGCAAGGGGAAACAAGGCTAAGGCACGACAACGCAAGCTAGGCAATGCACGGCAAGGCAAGGAAAGGGTAACGCAAGGCAAGGCAGGGTCAGGCGAGACAAGGCTAAGGCACGACAACGCAAGGCTAGGCAATGCACGGCAAGGCAAGGAAAGGGTAACGCAAGGCAAGGCACGGTGAGGAAAGGCAAGGCTAATGCACAACAACGCACGTCTAGGCAATGCACGGCAAGGCAAGGAAAGAGTAACGGAATGTAAGGAATGCAAGGGAAAGCAAGGCAAGGCAAGAGTAACGGAAGGAACGGCACGGCAAGGGGAAACAAGGCTAAGGCACGACAACGCAAGGCTAGGCAAAGCACGGCAAGGCAAGGAAAGGGTAACGCAAGGCAAGGCACGGTGAGGCAAGGCAAGGCTAATGCACGACAACGCACGGCTAGGCAAAGCAAGGCAAGGGAAGGAGAGGGTAACGCAAGGCAAGGCACGGTCAAGCGAGGCAAGGCTAAGGCACGACAACGCAAGGCTAGGCAATGCACGGCAAGGCAAGGAAAGGGTAACGCAAGGGAAGGCACGGTGAGGAAAGGCAAGGCTAATGCACAACAACGCACGTCTAGGCAATGCACGGCAAGGCAAGGAAAGGGTAACGCAAGGGAAGTCACGGTCAGGCGAGGCAAGGCTAAGGCACGACAACGCAAGGCTAGGCAATGCACGGCAAGGCAAGGAAAGAGTAACGGAATGTAAGGAATGCAAGGGAAAGCAAGGCAAGGCAAGAGTAACAGAAGGAACGGCACGGCAAGGGGAAACAAGGCTAAGGCACGACAACGCAAGCTAGGGAATGCACGGCAAGGCAAGGAAAGGGTAACGTAAGGCAAGGCACTGTGAGGCAAGGCAAGGCTAATGCACAACAACGCACGGCTAGGCAATGGACGGCAAGGCAACGAAAGGGTAACGCAAGGGAAGTCACGGTCAGGCGAGGCAAGGCTACGGCACGACAACGCAAGGCTAGGCAGTGCACGGCTAGGCAAGGAACGAGTAACGGAAGGAATGGAAGGCAAGGCAAAGCAAGGCAAGGCAAGTGTAACAAAAGGCACGGCACGGCAAGGGGAAACAAGGCTAAGGCACGACAACGCAAGCTAGGCAATGCACGGCAAGGCAAGGAAAGGGTAACGCAAGGCAAGGCAGGGTCAGGCGAGACAAGGCTAAGGCACGACAACGCAAGGCTAGGCAATGCACGGCAAGGCAAGGAAAGGGTAACGCAAGGGAAGGCACGTTGAGGAAAGGCAAGGCTAATGCACAACAACGCACGTCTAGGCAATGCACGGCAAGGCAAGGAAAGGGTAACGCAAGGGAAGTCACGGTCAGGCGAGGCAAGGCTAAGGCACGACAACGCAAGGCTAGGCAATGCACGGCAAGGCAAGGAAAGAGTAACGGAATGTAAGGAATGCAAGGGAAACAAGGCAAGGCAAGAGTAACAGAAGGAACGGCATGGCAAGGGGAAACAAGGCTAAGGCACGACAACGCAAGCTAGGCAATGCACGGCAAGGCAAGGAAAGGGTAACGCAAGGCAAGGCACGGTCAGGAAATGCAAGGCTAATGCACGACAACGGAAGGCTAGGCAATGCACGGCAAGGCAAGGAAAGAGTAACGGAATGTAAGGAATGCAAGAGAAAGCAAGGCAAGGCAAGAGTAACGGAAGGAACGGCACGGCAAGGGGAAACAAGGCTAAGGCACGACAACGCAAGGATAGGCAAAGCACGGCAAGGCAAGGAAAGGGTAACGCAAGGCAAGGCACGGTGAGGCTTGGCAAGGCTAATGCACGACAACGCACGGCTAGGCAAAGCAAGGCAAGGGAAGGAGAGGGTAACGCAAGGCCAGGCACGGCCACTCGAGGGAAGGCTAATGCACGACAACGCAAGGCTTAGCAGTGCACGGCTAGGCAAGGAAAGCGTAACAGAAGGAAAGGAAGGCAAGGCAAACAATGCAAGGCAAGTGAAACAAAAGGCAAGGAACGGCACGGGGAAACAAGGCTAAGGCACGACAACGCAAGCTAGGCAATGCACGGCAAGGCAAGGAAAGGGTAACGCAAGGCAAGGCAGGGTCAGGCGAGACAAGGCTAAGGCACGACAACGCAAGGCTAGGCAATGCACGGCAAGGCAAGGAAAGGGTAACGCAAGGGAAGGCACAGTGAGGAAAGGCAAGGCTAATGCACAACAACGCACGTCTAGGCAATGCACGGCAAGGCAAGGAAAGGGTAACGCAAGGGAAGTCACGGTCAGGCGAGGCAAGGCTAAGGCACGACAACGCAAGGCTAGGCAATGCACGGCAAGGCAAGGAAAGAGTAACGGAATGTAAGGAATGCAAGGGAAAGCAAGGTAAGGCAAGAGTAACAGAAGGAACGGCACGGCAAGGGGAAACAAGGCTAAGGCACGACAACGCAAGCTAGGCAATGCACGGCAAGGCAAGGAAAGGGTAACGCAAGGCAAGGCACGGTCAGGAAATGCAAGGCTAATGCACGACAACGGAAGGCTAGGCAATGCACGGCAAGGCAAGGAAAGAGTAACGGAATGTAAGGAATGCAAGGGAAAGCAAGGCACGGCAAGAGTAACGGAAGGAACGGCACGGCAAGGGGAAACAAGGCTAAGGCACGACAACGCAAGGCTTAGCAGTGCACGGCTAGGCAACGAAAGCGTAACAGAAGGAAAGGAAGGCAAGGCAAAGCAATGCAAGGCAAGTGAAACAAAAGGCAAGGCACGGCACGGGGAAACAAGGCTAAGGCACGACAACGAAAGCTAGGCAATGCACGGCAAGGTAAGGAAAGGGTAACGCAAGGCAAGGCAGGGTGAGGAAAGGCAAGGCTAATGCACAACAACGCACGTCTAGGCAATGCACGGCAAGGCAAGGAAAGGGTAACGCAAGGGAAGTCACGGTCAGGCGAGGCAAGGCTAAGGCACGACAACGCAAGGCTAGGCAATGCACGGCAAGGCAAGGAAAGAGTAACGGAATGTAAGGAATGCAAGGGAAAGCAAGGCAAGGCAAGAGTAACAGAAGGAACGGCACGGCAAGGGGAAACAAGGCTAAGGCACGACAACGAAAGCTAGGCAATGCACGGCAAGGCAAGGAAAGGGTAACGCAAGGCAAGGCACGGTCAGGAAATGCAAGGCTAATGCACGACAACGCACGTCTAGGCAAAGCAAGGCAAGGGAAGGAGAGGGTAACGCAAGGCAAGGCACGGTCAAGCGAGGCAAGACTAAGGCACGACAACGCAAGGCTAGGCAATGCACGGCAAGGCAAGGAAAGGGTAACGCAAGGGAAGGCACGGTGAGGAAAGGCAAGGCTAATGCACAAAAACGCACGTCTAGGCAATGCACGGCAAGGCAAGTAAAGGGTAACGCAAGGGAAGTCACGGTCAGGCGAGGCAAGGCTAAGGCACGACAACGCAAGGCTAGGCAATGCACGGCAAGGCAAGGAAAGAGTAACGGAATGTAAGGAATGCAAGGGAAAGCAAGGCAAGGCAAGAGTAACAGAAGGAACGGCACGGCAAGGGGAAACAAGGCTAAGGCACGACAACGCAAGCTAAGGAATGCACGGCAAGGCAAGGAAAGGGTAACGTAAGGCAAGGCACTGTGAGGCAAGGCAAGGCTAATGCACAACTACGCACGGCTAGGCAATGGACGGCAAGGCAAGGAAAGGGTAACGCAAGGGAAGTCACGGTCAGGCGAGGCAAGGCTACGGCACGACAACGCAAGTCTAGGCAGTGCACGGCTAGGCAAGGAACGAGTAACGGAAGGAATGGAAGGCAAGGCAAAGCAAGGCAAGGCAAGTGTAACAAAAGGCACGGCACGGCAAGGGGAAACAAGGCTAAGGCACGACAACGCAAGCTAGGCAATGCACGGCAAGGCAAGGAAAGGGTAACGCAAGGCAAGGCAGGGTCAGGCGAGACAAGGCTAAGGCACGACAACGCAAGGCTAGGCAATGCACGGCAAGGCAAGGAAAGGGTAACGCAAGGGAAGTCACGGTCAGGCGAGGCAAGGCTAAGGCACGACAACGCAAGGCTAGGCAATGCACGGCAAGGCAAGGAAAGAGTAACGGAATGTAAGCAATGCAAGGGAAAGCAAGGCAAGGCAAGAGTAACGGAAGGAACGGCACGGCAAGGGGAAAAAAGGCTAAGGCACGACAACGCAAGGCTTAGCAGTGCACGGCTAGGCAACGAAAGCGTAACAGAAGGAAAGGAAGGCAAGGCAAAGCAATGCAAGGCAAGTGAAACAAAAGGCAAGGCACGGCACGGGGAAACAAGGCTAAGGCACGACAACGAAAGCTAGGCAATGCACGGCAAGGCAAGGAAAGGGTAACGCAAGGCAAGGCAGGGTCAGGCGAGACAAGGCTAAGGCACGACAACGCAAGGCTAGGCAATGCACGGCAAGGCAAGGAAAGGGTAACGCAAGGGAAGGCACGGTGAGGAAAGGCAAGGCTAATGCACAACAACGCACGTCTAGGCAATGCACGGCAAGGCAAGGAAAGGGTAACGCAAGGGAAGTCACGGTCAGGCGAGGCAAGGCTAAGGCACGACAACGCAAGGCTAGGCAATGCACGGCAAGGCAAGGAAAGAGTAACGGAATGTAAGGAATGCAAGGGAAAGCAAGGCAAGACAAGAGTAACAGAAGGAACGGCACGGCAAGGGGAAACAAGGCTAAGGCACGACAACGCAAGCTAGGCAATGCACGGCAAGGCAAGGAAAGGGTAACGCAAGGCAAGGCACGGTCAGGAAATGCAAGGCTAATGCACGACAACGGAAGGCTAGGCAATGCACGGCAAGGCAAGGAAAGAGTAACGGAATGTAAGGAATGCAAGGGAAAGCAAGGCAAGGCAAGAGTAACGGAAGGAACGGCACGGCAAGGGGAAACAAGGCTAAGGCACGACAACGCAAGGCTAGGCAAAGCACGGCAAGGCAAGGAAAGGGTAACGCAAGGCAAGGCACGGTGAGGCAAGGCAAGGCTAATGCACGACAACGCACGTCTAGGCAAAGCAAGGCAAGGGAAGGAGAGGGTAACGCAAGGCAAGGCACGGTCAAGCGAGGCAAGGCTAAGGCACGACAACGCAAGGCTAGGCAATGCACGGCAAGGCAAGGAAAGGGTAACGCAAGGGAAGGCACGGTGAGGAAAGGCAAGGCTAATGCACAACAACGCACGTCTAGGCAATGCACGGCAAGGCAAGTAAAGGGTAACGCAAGGGAAGTCACGGTCAGGCGAGGCAAGGCTAAGGCACGACAACGCAAGGCTAGGCAATGCACGGCAAGGCAAGGAAAGAGTAACGGAATGTAAGGAATGCAAGGGAAAGCAAGGCAAGGCAAGAGTAACTGAAGGAACGGCACGGCAAGGGGAAACAAGGCTAAGGCACGACAACGCAAGCTAGGGAATGCACGGCAAGGCAAGGAAAGGGTAACGTAAGGCAAGGCACTGTGACGCAAGGCAAGGCTAATGCACAACAACGCACGGCTAGGCAATGGACGGCAAGGCAAGGAAAGGGTAACGCAAGGGATGTCACGGTCAGGCGAGGCAAGGCTACGGCACGACAACGCAAGGCTAGGCAGTGCACGGCTAGGCAAGGAACGAGTAACGGAAGGAATGGAAGGCAAGGCAAAGCAAGGCAAGGCAAGTGTAACAAAAGGCACGGCACGGCAAGGGGAAACAAGGCTAAGGCACGACAACGCAAGCTAGGCAATGCACGGCAAGGCAAGGAAAGGGTAACGCAAGGCAAGGCAGGGTCAGGCGAGACAAGGCTAAGGCACGACAACGCAAGGCTAGGCAATGCACGGCAAGGCAAGGAAAGGGTAACGCAAGGGAAGGCACGTTGAGGAAAGGCAAGGCTAATGCACAACAACGCACGTCTAGGCAATGCACGGCAAGGCAAGGAAAGGGTAACGCAAGGGAAGTCACGGTCAGGCGAGGCAAGGCTAAGGCACGACAACGCAAGGCTAGGCAATGCACGGCAAGGCAAGGAAAGAGTAACGGAATGTAAGGAATGCAAGGGAAAGCAAGGCAAGGCAAGAGTAACAGAAGGAACGGCACGGCAAGGGGAAACAAGGCTAAGGCACGACAACGCAAGCTAGGCAATGCACGGCAAGGCAAGGAAAGTGTAACGCAAGGCAAGGCACGGTCAGGAAATGCAAGGCTAATGCACGACAACGGAAGGCTAGGCAATGCAGGGCAAGGCAAGGAAAGAGTAACGGAATGTAAGGAATGCAAGAGAAAGCAAGGCAAGGCAAGAGTAACGGAAGGAACGGCACGGCAAGGGGAAACAAGGCTAAGGCACGACAACGCAAGGATAGGCAAAGCACGGCAAGGCAAGGAAAGGGTAACGCAAGGCAAGGCACGGTGAGGCTTGGCAAGGCTAATGCACGACAACGCACGGCTAGGCAAAGCAAGGCAAGGGAAGGAGAGGGTAACGCAAGGCCAGGCTCGGTCACTCGAGGGAAGGCTAATGCACGACAACGCAAGGCTTAGCAGTGCACGGCTAGGCAAGGAAAGCGTAACAGAAGGAAAGGAAGGCAAGGCAAAGCAATGCAAGGCAAGTGAAACAAAAGGCAAGGCACGGCACGGGGAAACAAGGCTAAGGCACGACAACGCAAGCTAGGCAAAGCACGGCAAGGCAAGGAAAGGGTAACGCAAGGCAAGGCAGGGTCAGGCGAGACAAGGCTAAGGCACGACAACGCAAGGCTAGGCAATGCACGGCAAGGCAAGGAAAGGGTAACGCAAGGGAAGGCACAGTGAGGAAAGGCAAGGCTAATGCACAACAACGCACGTCTAGGCAATGCACGGCAAGGTAAGGAAAGGGTAACGCAAGGGAAGTCACGGTCAGGCGAGGCAAGGCTAAGGCACGACAACGCAAGGCTAGGCAATGCACGGCAAGGCAAGGAAAGAGTAACGGAATGTAAGGAATGCAAGGGAAAGCAAGGCAAGGCAAGAGTAACAGAAGGAACGGCACGGCAAGGGGAAACAAGGCTAAGGCACGACAACGCAAGCTAGGCAATGCACGGCAAGGCAAGGAAAGGGTAACGCAAGGCAAGGCACGGTCAGGAAATGCAAGGCTAATGCACGACAACGGAAGGCTAGGCAATGCACGGCAAGGCAAGGAAAGAGTAACGGAATGTAAGGAATGCAAGGGAAAGCAAGGCAAGGCAAGAGTAACGGAAGGAACGGCACGGCAAGGGGAAACAAGGCTAAGGCACGACAACGCAAGGCTTAGCAGTGCACGGCTAGGCAACGAAAGCGTAACAGAAGGAAAGGAAGGCAAGGCAAAGCAATGCAAGGCAAGTGAAACAAAAGGCACGGCACGGTAAGGGGATAAAAGGGTATGGCACGACAACGCAAGCTAGGCAATGCAGGGCAAGGCAATGAAAGGGTAACGCAAGGCAAGGCACGGTCAGGCAAGGCAAGTCTAATGCACGACAACGCAAGGCTAGGCAGTGCACGGCTAGGCAAGGAACGAGTAACGGAAGGAATGGAAGGCAAGGCAAAGCAAGGCAAGGCAAGTGTAACAAAAGGCACGGCACGGCAAGGGGAAACAAGGCTAAGGCACGACAACGCAAGCTAGGCAATGCACGGCAAGGCAAGGAAAGGGTAACGCAAGGCAAGGCACGGTCAGGAAATGCAAGGCTAATGCACGACAACGGAAGGCTAGGCAATGCACGGCAAGGCAAGGAAAGAGTAACGGAATGTAAGGAATGCAAGAGAAAGCAAGGCAAGGCAAGAGTAACGGAAGGAACGGCACGGCAAGGGGAAACAAGGCTAAGGCACGACAACGCAAGGCTAGGCAAAGCACGGAAGGCAAGGAAAGGGTAACGCAAGGCAAGGCACGGTGTGGCATGGCAATGCTAATGCACGACAACGCACGGCTAGGCAAAGCAAGGCAAGGGAAGGAGAGGGTAACGCAAGGCCAGGCACGGTCACTCGAGGGAAGGCTAATGCACGACAACGCAAGGCTTAGCAGTACACGGCTAGGCAAGGAAAGCGTAACAGAAGGAAAGGAAGGCAAGGCAAAACAATGCAAGGCAAGTGAAACAAAAGGCAAGGCACGGCAAGGGGAAACAAGGCTAAGGCACGACAACGCAAGCTAGGCAATGCACGGCAAGCTAAGGAAAGGGTAACGCAAGGCAAGGCAGGGTCAGGCGAGACAAGGCTAAGGCACGACAACGCAAGGCTAGGCAATGCACGGCAAGGCAAGGAAAGGGTAACGCAAGGGAAGGCACGGTGAGGAAAGGCAAGGCTAATGCACAACAACGCACGTCTAGGCAATGCACGGCAAGGAAAGGAAAGAGTAACGGAAGGCAAGGAAGGCAAGGGAAAGCAAGGCAAGGCAAGGGTAAGGGAAGGAACGGCACGGCAAGGGGAAACAAGGCTAATGCACGACAACGCAAGCTAGGCAATGCACGGCAAGGCAAGGAAAGGGTAACGCAAGGCAAGGCACGATCAGGCGAGGCAAGGCTAATGCACGACAACGCAAGGCTAGGCAGTGCACGGCTAGGCAAGGAAAGAGTAACGGAAGGATAGGAAGGCAAGGCAAAGCAAGGCAAGGGAAGTGTAACAAACGGCACGGCACGGCAAGGGGAAACAAGGTAAGGCACGACAACGCAAGCTAGGCAATGCACGGCAAGGCAAGGAAAGGGTAACGCAAGGCAAGGCACGGTCAGTCGAGGCAAGGCTAATGCACGACAACGCAAGGCTTCGCAGTGTAAGGCTAGGCAAGGAAAGAGTAACAGAAGGAAAGGAAGGCAAGGCAAAGCAATGCAAGGCAAGTGAAACAAAAGGCACGGCACGGCAAGGAGAAACAAGGGTAAGGCACGACAACGCAAGATAGGCAATGCACGGCAAGGCAAGGAAAGGGTAACGTAAGGCAAGGCACGGTGAGGCAAGGCAAGGCTAATGCACAACAACGCACGGCTAGGCAATGGACGGCAAGGCAAGGAAAGGGTAACGCAAGGGAAGTCACGGTCAGGCGAGGCAAGGCTACGGCACGACAACTCAAGGCTAGGCAATGCACGGATGGTAAGCAAAGAGTAACGGAAGGCAAGGAAGGCAAGGGAAAGCAAGGCAAGTCAAGAGTAAGGGAAGGAACGGCACGGCAAGGGGAAACAAGGCTAAGGCACGACAACGCAAGCTGGGCAAAGCACGGCAAGGCAAGGAAAGGGTAACGCAAGGCAAGGCACGGTCAGGCAAGGCAAGGTTAATGCACGACAACGCAAGGCTAGGCAGTGCACGGCTAGGCAAGGAACGAGTAACGGAAGGAATGGAAGGCAAGGCAAAGCAAGGCAAGGCAAGTGTAACAAAAGGCACGGCACGGCAAGGGGAAACAAGGCTAAGGCACGAAAACGCAAGCTAGGCAATGCACGGCAAGGCAAGGAAAGGGTAACGCAAGGCAAGGCAGGGTCAGGCGAGACAAGGCTAAGGCACGACAACGCAAGGCTAGGCAATGCACGGCAAGGCAAGGAAAGGGTAACGCAAGGCAAGGCACGGTGAGGAAAGGCAAGGCTAATGCACAACAACGCACGTCTAGGCAATGCACGGCAAGGCAAGGAAAGAGTAACGGAATGTAAGGAATGCAAGGGAAAGCAAGGCAAGGCAAGAGTAACGGAAGGAACGGCACGGCAAGGGGAAACAAGGCTAAGGCACGACAACGCAAGGCTAGGCAAAGCACGGCAAGGCAAGGAAAGGGTAACGCAAGGCAAGGCACGGTGAGGCAAGGCAGGGCTAATGCACGACAACGCACGGCTAGGCAAAGCAAGGCAAGGGAAGGAGAGGGTAACGCAAGGCAAGGCACGGTCAAGCGAGGCAAGGCTAAGGCACGACAACGCAAGGCTAGGCAATGCACGGCAAGGCAAGGAAAGGGTAACGCAAGGGAAGGCACGGTGAGGAAAGGCAAGGCTAATGCACAACAACGCACGTCTAGGCAATGCACGGCAAGGCAAGGAAAGGGTAACGCAAGGGAAGTCACGGTCAGGCGAGGCAAGGCTAAGGCACGACAACGCAAGGCTAGGCAATGCACGGCAAGGCAAGGAAAGAGTAACGGAATGTAAGGAATGCAAGGGAAAGCAAGGCAAGGCAAGAGTAACAGAAGGAACGGCACGGCAAGGGGAAACAAGGCTAAGGCACGACAACGCAAGCTAGGGAATGCACGGCAAGGCAAGGAAAGGGTAACGTAAGGCAAGGCACTGTGAGGCAAGGCAAGGCTAATGCACAACAACGCACGGCTAGGCAATGGACGGCAAGGCAACGAAAGGGTAACGCAAGGGAAGTCACGGTCAGGCGAGGCAAGGCTACGGCACGACAACGCAAGGCTAGGCAGTGCACGGCTAGGCAAGGAACGAGTAACGGAAGGAATGGAAGGCAAGGCAAAGCAATGCAATGCAAGTGAAACAAAAGTCAAGGAACGGCACGGGGAAACAAGGCTAAGGCACGACAACGCAAGCTAGGCAATGCACGGCAAGGCAAGGAAAGGGTAACGCAAGGCAAGGCACGGTCAGGAAATGCAAGGCTAATGCACGACAACGGAAGGCTAGGCAATGCACGGCAAGGCAAGGAAAGAGTAACGGAATGTAAGGAATGCAAGGGAAAGCAAGGCACGGCAAGAGTAACGGAAGGAACGGCACGGCAAGGGGAAACAAGGCTAAGGCACGACAACGCAAGGCTTAGCAGTGCACGGCTAGGCAACGAAAGCGTAACAGAAGGAAAGGAAGGCAAGGCAAAGCAATGCAAGGCAAGTGAAACAAAAGGCAAGGCACGGCACGGGGAAACAAGGCTAAGGCACGACAACGAAAGCTAGGCAATGCACGGCAAGGTAAGGAAAGGGTAACGCAAGGCAAGGCAGGGTCAGGCGAGACAAGGCTAAGGCACGACAACGCAAGGCTAGGCAATGCACGGCAAGGCAAGGAAAGGGTAACGCAAGGGAAGGCACGGTGAGGAAAGGCAAGGCTAATGCACAACAACGCACGTCTAGGCAATGCACGGCAAGGCAAGGAAAGGGTAACGCAAGGGAAGTCACGGTCAGGCGAGGCAAGGCTAAGGCACGACAACGCAAGGCTAGGCAATGCACGGCAAGGCAAGGAAAGAGTAACGGAATGTAAGGAATGCAAGGGAAAGCAAGGCAAGGCAAGAGTAACAGAAGGAACGGCACGGCAAGGGGAAACAAGGCTAAGGCACGACAACGAAAGCTAGGCAATGCACGGCAAGGCAAGGAAAGGGTAACGCAAGGCAAGGCACGGTCAGGAAATGCAAGGCTAATGCACGACAACGCACGTCTAGGCAAAGCAAGGCAAGGGAAGGAGAGGGTAACGCAAGGCAAGGCACGGTCAAGCGAGGCAAGACTAAGGCACGACAACGCAAGGCTAGGCAATGCACGGCAAGGCAAGGAAAGGGTAACGCAAGGGAAGGCACGGTGAGGAAAGGCAAGGCTAATGCACAAAAACGCACGTCTAGGCAATGCACGGCAAGGCAAGTAAAGGGTAACGCAAGGGAAGTCACGGTCAGGCGAGGCAAGGCTAAGGCACGACAACGCAAGGCTAGGCAATGCACGGCAAGGCAAGGAAAGGGTAACGGAATGTAAGGAATGCAAGGGAAAGCAAGGCAAGGCAAGAGTAACAGAAGGAACGGCACGGCAAGGGGAAACAAGGCTAAGGCACGACAACGCAAGCTAGGGAATGCACGGCAAGGCAAGGAAAGGGTAACGTAAGGCAAGGCACTGTGAGGCAAGGCAAGGCTAATGCACAACTACGCACGGCTAGGCAATGGACGGCAAGGCAAGGAAAGGGTAACGCAAGGGAAGTCACGGTCAGGCGAGGCAAGGCTACGGCACGACAACGCAAGGCTAGGCAGTGCACGGCTAGGCAAGGAACGAGTAACGGAAGGAATGGAAGGCAAGGCAAAGCAAGGCAAGGCAAGTGTAACAAAAGGCACGGCACGGCAAGGGGAAACAAGGCTAAGGCACGACAACGCAAGCTAGGCAATGCACGGCAAGGCAAGGAAAGGGTAACGCAAGGCAAGGCACGGTCAGGAAATGCAAGGCTAATGCACGACAACGGAAGGCTAGGCAATGCACGGCAAGGCAAGGAAAGAGTAACGGAATGTAAGGAATGCAAGAGAAAGCAAGGCAAGGCAAGAGTAACGGAAGGAACGGCACGGCAAGGGGAAACAAGGCTAAGGCACGACAACGCAAGGCTAGGCAAAGCACGGCAAGGCAAGGAAAGGGTAACGCAAGGCAAGGCACGGTGAGGCATGGCAATGCTAATGCACGACAACGCACGGCTAGGCAAAGCAAGGCAAGGGAAGGAGAGGGTAACGCAAGGCCAGGCACGGTCACTCGAGGGAAGGCTAATGCACGACAACGCAAGGCTTAGCAGTGCACGGCTAGGCAAGGAAAGCGTAACAGAAGGAAAGGAAGGCAAGGCAAAACAATGCAAGGCAAGTGAAACAAAAGGCAAGGCACGGCAAGGGGAAACAAGGCTAAGGCACGACAACGCAAGCTAGGCAATGCACGGCAAGCTAAGGAAAGGGTAACGCAAGGCAAGGCAGGGTCAGGCGAGACAAGGCTAAGGCACGACAACGCAAGGCTAGGCAATGCACGGCAAGGCAAGGAAAGGGTAACGCAAGGGAAGGCACGGTGAGGAAAGGCAAGGCTAATGCACAACAACGCACGTCTAGGCAATGCACGGCAAGGAAAGGAAAGAGTAACGGAAGGCAAGGAAGGCAAGGGAAAGCAAGGCAAGGCAAGGGTAAGGGAAGGAACGGCACGGCAAGGGGAAACAAGGCTAAGGCACGACAACGCAAGCTAGGCAATGCACGGCAAGGCAAGGAAAGGGTAACGCAAGGCAAGGCACGATCAGGCGAGGCAAGGCTAATGCACGACAACGCAAGGCTAGGCAGTGCACGGCTAGGCAAGGAAAGAGTAACGGAAGGATAGGAAGGCAAGGCAAAGCAAGGCAAGGGAAGTGTAACAAACGGCACGGCACGGCAAGGGGAAACAAGGTAAGGCACGACAACGCAAGCTAGGCAATGCACGGCAAGGCAAGGAAAGGGTAACGCAAGGCAAGGCACGGTCAGTCGAGGCAAGGCTAATGCACGACAACGCAAGGCTTCGCAGTGTAAGGCTAGGCAAGGAAAGAGTAACAGAAGGAAAGGAAGGCAAGGCAAAGCAATGCAAGGCAAGTGAAACAAAAGGCACGGCACGGCAAGGAGAAACAAGGGTAAGGCACGACAACGCAAGCTAGGCAATGCACGGGAAGGCAAGGAAAGGGTAACGTAAGGCAAGGCACGGTGAGGCAAGGCAAGGCTAATGCACAACAACGCACGGCTAGGCAATGGACGGCAAGGCAAGGAAAGGGTAACGCAAGGGAAGTCACGGTCAGGCGAGGCAAGGCTACGGCACGACAACTCAAGGCTAGGCAATGCACGGATGGTAAGCAAAGAGTAACGGAAGGCAAGGAAGGCAAGGGAAAGCAAGGCAAGTCAAGAGTAAGGGAAGGAACGGCACGGCAAGGGGAAACAAGGCTAAGGCACGACAACGCAAGCTGGGCAAAGCACGGCAAGGCAAGGAAAGGGTAACGCAAGGGAAGGCACGGTCAGGCAAGGCAAGGTTAATGCACGACAACGCAAGGCTAGGCAGTGCACGGCTAGGCAAGGAACGAGTAACGGAAGGAATGGAAGGCAAGGCAAAGCAAGGCAAGGCAAGTGTAACAAAAGGCACGGCACGGCAAGGGGAAACAAGGCTAAGGCACGACAACGCAAGCTAGGCAATGCACGGCAAGGCAAGGAAAGGGTAACGCAAGGCAAGGCAGGGTCAGGCGAGACAAGGCTAAGGCACGACAACGCAAGGCTAGGCAATGCACGGCAAGGCAAGGAAAGGGTAACGCAAGGCAAGGCACGGTGAGGAAAGGCAAGGCTAACGCACAACAACGCACGTCTAGGCAATGCACGGCAAGGCAAGGAAAGAGTAACGGAATGTAAGGAATGCAAGGGAAAGCAAGGCAAGGCAAGAGTAACGGAAGGAACGGCACGGCAAGGGGAAACAAGGCTAAGGCACGACAACGCAAGGCTAGGCAAAGCACGGCAAGGCAAGGAAAGGGTAACGCAAGGCAAGGCACGGTGAGGCAAGGCAAGGCTAATGCACGACAACGCACGGCTAGGCAAAGCAAGGCAAGGGAAGGAGAGGGTAACGCAAGGCAAGGCACGGTCAAGCGAGGCAAGGCTAAGGCACGACAACGCAAGGCTAGGCAATGCACGGCAAGGCAAGGAAAGGGTAACGCAAGGGAAGGCACGGTGAGGAAAGGCAAGGCTAATGCACAACAACGCACGTCTAGGCAATGCACGGCAAGGCAAGGAAAGGGTAACGCAAGGGAAGTCACGGTCAGGCGAGGCAAGGCTAAGGCACGACAACGCAAGGCTAGGCAATGCACGGCAAGGCAAGGAAAGAGTAACGGAATGTAAGGAATGCAAGGGAAAGCAAGGCAAGGCAAGAGTAACAGAAGGAACGGCACGGCAAGGGGAAACAAGGCTAAGGCACGACAACGCAAGCTAGGGAATGCACGGCAAGGCAAGGAAAGGGTAACGTAAGGCAAGGCACTGTGAGGCAAGGCAAGGCTAATGCACAACAACGCACGGCTAGGCAATGGACGGCAAGGCAACGAAAGGGTAACGCAAGGGAAGTCACGGTCAGGCGAGGCAAGGCTACGGCACGACAACGCAAGGCTAGGCAGTGCACGGCTAGGCACGGAACGAGTAACGGAAGGAATGGAAGGCAAGGCAAAGCAAGGCAAGGCAAGTGTAACAAAAGGCACGGCACGGCAAGGGGAAACAAGGCTAAGGCACGACAACGCAAGCTAGGCAATGCACGGCAAGGCAAGGAAAGGGTAACGCAAGGCAAGGCAGGGTCAGGCGAGACAAGGCTAAGGCACGACAACGCAAGGCTAGGCAATGCACGGCAAGGCAAGGAAAGGGTAACGCAAGGGAAGGCACGTTGAGGAAAGGCAAGGCTAATGCACAACAACGCACGTCTAGGCAATGCACGGCAAGGCAAGGAAAGGGTAACGCAAGGGAAGTCACGGTCAGGCGAGGCAAGGCTAAGGCACGACAACGCAAGGCTAGGCAATGCACGGCAAGGCAAGGAAAGAGTAACGGAATGTAAGGAATGCAAGGGAAACAAGGCAAGGCAAGAGTAACAGAAGGAACGGCATGGCAAGGGGAAACAAGGCTAAGGCACGACAACGCAAGCTAGGCAATGCACGGCAAGGCAAGGAAAGGGTAACGCAAGGCAAGGCACGGTCAGGAAATGCAAGGCTAATGCACGACAACGGAAGGCTAGGCAATGCACGGCAAGGCAAGGAAAGAGTAACGGAATGTAAGGAATGCAAGAGAAAGCAAGGCAAGGCAAGAGTAACGGAAGGAACGGCACGGCAAGGGGAAACAAGGCTAAGGCACGACAACGCAAGGATAGGCAAAGCACGGCAAGGCAAGGAAAGGGTAACGCAAGGCAAGGCACGGTGAGGCTTGGCAAGGCTAATGCACGACAACGCACGGCTAGGCAAAGCAAGGCAAGGGAAGGAGAGGGTAACGCAAGGCCAGGCACGGCCACTCGAGGGAAGGCTAATGCACGACAACGCAAGGCTTAGCAGTGCACGGCTAGGCAAGGAAAGCGTAACAGAAGGAAAGGAAGGCAAGGCAAACAATGCAAGGCAAGTGAAACAAAAGGCAAGGAACGGCACGGGGAAACAAGGCTAAGGCACGACAACGCAAGCTAGGCAATGCACGGCAAGGCAAGGAAAGGGTAACGCAAGGCAAGGCAGGGTCAGGCGAGACAAGGCTAAGGCACGACAACGCAAGGCTAGGCAATGCACGGCAAGGCAAGGAAAGGGTAACGCAAGGGAAGGCACAGTGAGGAAAGGCAAGGCTAATGCACAACAACGCACGTCTAGGCAATGCACGGCAAGGCAAGGAAAGGGTAACGCAAGGGAAGTCACGGTCAGGCGAGGCAAGGCTAAGGCACGACAACGCAAGGCTAGGCAATGCACGGCAAGGCAAGGAAAGAGTAACGGAATGTAAGGAATGCAAGGGAAAGCAAGGCAAGGCAAGAGTAACAGAAGGAACGCCACGGCAAGGGGAAACAAGGCTAAGGCACGACAACGCAAGCTAGGCAATGCACGGCAAGGCAAGGAAAGGGTAACGCAAGGCAAGGCACGGTCAGGAAATGCAATGCTAATGCACGACAACGGAAGGCTAGGCAATGCACGGCAAGGCAAGGAAAGAGTAACGGAATGTAAGGAATGCAAGGGAAAGCAAGGCAAGGCAAGAGTAACGGAAGGAACGGCACGGCAAGGGGAAACAAGGCTAAGGCACGACAACGCAAGGCTTAGCAGTGCACGGCTAGGCTAAGAAAGCGTAACAGAAGGAAAGGAAGGCAAGGCAAAGCAATGCAAGGCAAGTGAAACAAAAGGCACGGCACGGTAAGGGGATAAAAGGGTATGGCACGACAACGCAAGCTAGGCAATGCACGGCAAGGCAAGGAAAGGGTAACGCAAGGCAAGGCACGGTCAGGCAAGGCAAGGCTAATGCACGACAACGCAAGGCTAGGCAGTGCACGGCTAGGCAAGGAACGAGTAACGGAAGGAATGGAAGGCAAGGCAAAGCAAGGCAAGGCAAGTGTAACAAAAGGCACGGCACGGCAAGGGGAAACAAGGCTAAGGCACGACAACGCAAGCTAGGCAATGCACGGCAAGGCAAGGAAAGGGTAACGCAAGGCAAGGCACGGTCAGGAAATGCAAGGCTAATGCACGACAACGGAAGGCTAGGCAATGCACGGCAAGGCAAGGAAAGAGTAACGGAATGTAAGGAATGCAAGAGAAAGCAAGGCAAGGCAAGAGTAATGGAAGGAACGGCACGGCAAGGGGAAACAAGGCTAAGGCACGACAACGCAAGGCTAGGCAAAGCACGGCAAGGCAAGGAAAGGGTAACGCAAGGCAAGGCACGGTGAGGCATGGCAATGCTAATGCACGACAACGCACGGCTAGGCAAAGCAAGGCAAGGGAAGGAGAGGGTAACGCAAGGCCAGGCACGGTCACTCGAGGGAAGGCTAATGCACGACAACGCAAGGCTTAGCAGTGCACGGCTAGGCAAGGAAAGCGTAACAGAAGGAAAGGAAGGCAAGGCAAAGCAATGCAAGGCAAGTGAAACAAGAGGCAAGGCACGGCAAGGGGAAACAAGGCTAAGGCACGACAACGCAAGCTAGGCAATGCACGGCAAGGCAAGGAAAGGGTAACGCAAGGCAAGGCAGGGTCAGGCGAGACAAGGCTAAGGCACGACAACGCAAGGCTAGGCAATGCACGGCAAGGCAAGGAAAGGGTAACGCAAGGGAAGGCACGGTGAGGAAAGGCAAGGCTAATGCACAACAACGCACGTCTAGGCAATGCACGGCAAGGCAAGGAAAGAGTAACGGAAGGCAAGGAAGGCAAGGGAAAGCAAGGCAAGGCAAGGGTAAGGGAAGGTACGGCACGGCAAGGGGAAACAAGGCTAAGGCACGACAACGCAAGCTAGGCAATGCACGGCAAGGCAAGGAAAGGGTAACGCAAGGCAAGGCACGATCAGGCGAGGCAAGGCTAATGCACGACAACGCAAGGCTAGGCAGTGCACGGCTAGGCAAGGAAAGAGTAACGGAAGGATAGGAAGGCAAGGCAAAGCAATGCAAGGCAAGTGAAACAAAAGGCACGGCACGGCAAGGAGAAACAAGGGTAAGGCACGACAACGCAAGATAGGCAATGCACGGCAAGGCAAGGAAAGGGTAACGTAAGGCAAGGCACGGTGAGGCAAGGCAAGGCTAATGCACAACAACGCACGGCTAGGCAATGGACGGCAAGGCAAGGAAAGGGTAACGCAAGGGAAGTCACGGTCAGGCGAGGCAAGGCTACGGCACGACAACTCAAGGCTAGGCAATGCACGGATGGTAAGCAAAGAGTAACGGAAGGCAAGGAAGGCAAGGGAAAGCAAGGCAAGTCAAGAGTAAGGGAAGGAACGGCACGGCAAGGGGAAACAAGGCTAAGGCACGACAACGCAAGCTGGGCAAAGCACGGCAAGGCAAGGAAAGGGTAACGCAAGGCAAGGCACGGTCAGGCAAGGCAAGGTTAATGCACGACAACGCAAGGCTAGGCAGTGCACGGCTAGGCAAGGAACGAGTAACGGAAGGAATGGAAGGCAAGGCAAAGCAAGGCAAGGCAAGTGTAACAAAAGGCACGGCACGGCAAGGGGAAACAAGGCTAAGGCACGAAAACGCAAGCTAGGCAATGCACGGCAAGGCAAGGAAAGGGTAACGCAAGGCAAGGCAGGGTCAGGCGAGACAAGGCTAAGGCACGACAACGCAAGGCTAGGCAATGCACGGCAAGGCAAGGAAAGGGTAACGCAAGGCAAGGCACGGTGAGGAAAGGCAAGGCTAATGCACAACAACGCACGTCTAGGCAATGCACGGCAAGGCAAGGAAAGAGTAACGGAATGTAAGGAATGCAAGGGAAAGCAAGGCAAGGCAAGAGTAACGGAAGGAACGGCACGGCAAGGGGAAACAAGGCTAAGGCACGACAACGCAAGGCTAGGCAAAGCACGGCAAGGCAAGGAAAGGGTAACGCAAGGCAAGGCACGGTGAGGCAAGGCAGGGCTAATGCACGACAACGCACGGCTAGGCAAAGCAAGGCAAGGGAAGGAGAGGGTAACGCAAGGCAAGGCACGGTCAAGCGAGGCAAGGCTAAGGCACGACAACGCAAGGCTAGGCAATGCACGGCAAGGCAAGGAAAGGGTAACGCAAGGGAAGGCACGGTGAGGAAAGGCAAGGCTAATGCACAACAACGCACGTCTAGGCAATGCACGGCAAGGCAAGGAAAGGGTAACGCAAGGGAAGTCACGGTCAGGCGAGGCAAGGCTAAGGCACGACAACGCAAGGCTAGGCAATGCACGGCAAGGCAAGGAAAGAGTAACGGAATGTAAGGAATGCAAGGGAAAGCAAGGCAAGGCAAGAGTAACAGAAGGAACGGCACGGCAAGGGGAAACAAGGCTAAGGCACGACAACGCAAGCTAGGGAATGCACGGCAAGGCAAGGAAAGGGTAACGTAAGGCAAGGCACTGTGAGGCAAGGCAAGGCTAATGCACAACAACGCACGGCTAGGCAATGGACGGCAAGGCAACGAAAGGGTAACGCAAGGGAAGTCACGGTCAGGCGAGGCAAGGCTACGGCACGACAACGCAAGGCTAGGCAGTGCACGGCTAGGCAAGGAACGAGTAACGGAAGGAATGGAAGGCAAGGCAAAGCAATGCAATGCAAGTGAAACAAAAGTCAAGGAACGGCACGGGGAAACAAGGCTAAGGCACGACAACGCAAGCTAGGCAATGCACGGCAAGGCAAGGAAAGGGTAACGCAAGGCAAGGCACGGTCAGGAAATGCAAGGCTAATGCACGACAACGGAAGGCTAGGCAATGCACGGCAAGGCAAGGAAAGAGTAACGGAATGTAAGGAATGCAAGGGAAAGCAAGGCACGGCAAGAGTAACGGAAGGAACGGCACGGCAAGGGGAAACAAGGCTAAGGCACGACAACGCAAGGCTTAGCAGTGCACGGCTAGGCAACGAAAGCGTAACAGAAGGAAAGGAAGGCAAGGCAAAGCAATGCAAGGCAAGTGAAACAAAAGGCAAGGCACGGCACGGGGAAACAAGGCTAAGGCACGACAACGAAAGCTAGGCAATGCACGGCAAGGTAAGGAAAGGGTAACGCAAGGCAAGGCAGGGTCAGGCGAGACAAGGCTAAGGCACGACAACGCAAGGCTAGGCAATGCACGGCAAGGCAAGGAAAGGGTAACGCAAGGGAAGGCACGGTGAGGAAAGGCAAGGCTAATGCACAACAACGCACGTCTAGGCAATGCACGGCAAGGCAAGGAAAGGGTAACGCAAGGGAAGTCACGGTCAGGCGAGGCAAGGCTAAGGCACGACAACGCAAGGCTAGGCAATGCACGGCAAGGCAAGGAAAGAGTAACGGAATGTAAGGAATGCAAGGGAAAGCAAGGCAAGGCAAGAGTAACAGAAGGAACGGCACGGCAAGGGGAAACAAGGCTAAGGCACGACAACGAAAGCTAGGCAATGCACGGCAAGGCAAGGAAAGGGTAACGCAAGGCAAGGCACGGTCAGGAAATGCAAGGCTAATGCACGACAACGCACGTCTAGGCAAAGCAAGGCAAGGGAAGGAGAGGGTAACGCAAGGCAAGGCACGGTCAAGCGAGGCAAGACTAAGGCACGACAACGCAAGGCTAGGCAATGCACGGCAAGGCAAGGAAAGGGTAACGCAAGGGAAGGCACGGTGAGGAAAGGCAAGGCTAATGCACAAAAACGCACGTCTAGGCAATGCACGGCAAGGCAAGTAAAGGGTAACGCAAGGGAAGTCACGGTCAGGCGAGGCAAGGCTAAGGCACGACAACGCAAGGCTAGGCAATGCACGGCAAGGCAAGGAAAGGGTAACGGAATGTAAGGAATGCAAGGGAAAGCAAGGCAAGGCAAGAGTAACAGAAGGAACGGCACGGCAAGGGGAAACAAGGCTAAGGCACGACAACGCAAGCTAGGGAATGCACGGCAAGGCAAGGAAAGGGTAACGTAAGGCAAGGCACTGTGAGGCAAGGCAAGGCTAATGCACAACTACGCACGGCTAGGCAATGGACGGCAAGGCAAGGAAAGGGTAACGCAAGGGAAGTCACGGTCAGGCGAGGCAAGGCTACGGCACGACAACGCAAGGCTAGGCAGTGCACGGCTAGGCAAGGAACGAGTAACGGAAGGAATGGAAGGCAAGGCAAAGCAAGGCAAGGCAAGTGTAACAAAAGGCACGGCACGGCAAGGGGAAACAAGGCTAAGGCACGACAACGCAAGCTAGGCAATGCACGGCAAGGCAAGGAAAGGGTAACGCAAGGCAAGGCACGGTCAGGAAATGCAAGGCTAATGCACGACAACGGAAGGCTAGGCAATGCACGGCAAGGCAAGGAAAGAGTAACGGAATGTAAGGAATGCAAGAGAAAGCAAGGCAAGGCAAGAGTAACGGAAGGAACGGCACGGCAAGGGGAAACAAGGCTAAGGCACGACAACGCAAGGCTAGGCAAAGCACGGCAAGGCAAGGAAAGGGTAACGCAAGGCAAGGCACGGTGAGGCATGGCAATGCTAATGCACGACAACGCACGGCTAGGCAAAGCAAGGCAAGGGAAGGAGAGGGTAACGCAAGGCCAGGCACGGTCACTCGAGGGAAGGCTAATGCACGACAACGCAAGGCTTAGCAGTGCACGGCTAGGCAAGGAAAGCGTAACAGAAGGAAAGGAAGGCAAGGCAAAACAATGCAAGGCAAGTGAAACAAAAGGCAAGGCACGGCAAGGGGAAACAAGGCTAAGGCACGACAACGCAAGCTAGGCAATGCACGGCAAGCTAAGGAAAGGGTAACGCAAGGCAAGGCAGGGTCAGGCGAGACAAGGCTAAGGCACGACAACGCAAGGCTAGGCAATGCACGGCAAGGCAAGGAAAGGGTAACGCAAGGGAAGGCACGGTGAGGAAAGGCAAGGCTAATGCACAACAACGCACGTCTAGGCAATGCACGGCAAGGAAAGGAAAGAGTAACGGAAGGCAAGGAAGGCAAGGGAAAGCAAGGCAAGGCAAGGGTAAGGGAAGGAACGGCACGGCAAGGGGAAACAAGGCTAAGGCACGACAACGCAAGCTAGGCAATGCACGGCAAGGCAAGGAAAGGGTAACGCAAGGCAAGGCACGATCAGGCGAGGCAAGGCTAATGCACGACAACGCAAGGCTAGGCAGTGCACGGCTAGGCAAGGAAAGAGTAACGGAAGGATAGGAAGGCAAGGCAAAGCAAGGCAAGGGAAGTGTAACAAACGGCACGGCACGGCAAGGGGAAACAAGGTAAGGCACGACAACGCAAGCTAGGCAATGCACGGCAAGGCAAGGAAAGGGTAACGCAAGGCAAGGCACGGTCAGTCGAGGCAAGGCTAATGCACGACAACGCAAGGCTTCGCAGTGTAAGGCTAGGCAAGGAAAGAGTAACAGAAGGAAAGGAAGGCAAGGCAAAGCAATGCAAGGCAAGTGAAACAAAAGGCACGGCACGGCAAGGAGAAACAAGGGTAAGGCACGACAACGCAAGCTAGGCAATGCACGGGAAGGCAAGGAAAGGGTAACGTAAGGCAAGGCACGGTGAGGCAAGGCAAGGCTAATGCACAACAACGCACGGCTAGGCAATGGACGGCAAGGCAAGGAAAGGGTAACGCAAGGGAAGTCACGGTCAGGCGAGGCAAGGCTACGGCACGACAACTCAAGGCTAGGCAATGCACGGATGGTAAGCAAAGAGTAACGGAAGGCAAGGAAGGCAAGGGAAAGCAAGGCAAGTCAAGAGTAAGGGAAGGAACGGCACGGCAAGGGGAAACAAGGCTAAGGCACGACAACGCAAGCTGGGCAAAGCACGGCAAGGCAAGGAAAGGGTAACGCAAGGGAAGGCACGGTCAGGCAAGGCAAGGTTAATGCACGACAACGCAAGGCTAGGCAGTGCACGGCTAGGCAAGGAACGAGTAACGGAAGGAATGGAAGGCAAGGCAAAGCAAGGCAAGGCAAGTGTAACAAAAGGCACGGCACGGCAAGGGGAAACAAGGCTAAGGCACGACAACGCAAGCTAGGCAATGCACGGCAAGGCAAGGAAAGGGTAACGCAAGGCAAGGCAGGGTCAGGCGAGACAAGGCTAAGGCACGACAACGCAAGGCTAGGCAATGCACGGCAAGGCAAGGAAAGGGTAACGCAAGGCAAGGCACGGTGAGGAAAGGCAAGGCTAACGCACAACAACGCACGTCTAGGCAATGCACGGCAAGGCAAGGAAAGAGTAACGGAATGTAAGGAATGCAAGGGAAAGCAAGGCAAGGCAAGAGTAACGGAAGGAACGGCACGGCAAGGGGAAACAAGGCTAAGGCACGACAACGCAAGGCTAGGCAAAGCACGGCAAGGCAAGGAAAGGGTAACGCAAGGCAAGGCACGGTGAGGCAAGGCAAGGCTAATGCACGACAACGCACGGCTAGGCAAAGCAAGGCAAGGGAAGGAGAGGGTAACGCAAGGCAAGGCACGGTCAAGCGAGGCAAGGCTAAGGCACGACAACGCAAGGCTAGGCAATGCACGGCAAGGCAAGGAAAGGGTAACGCAAGGGAAGGCACGGTGAGGAAAGGCAAGGCTAATGCACAACAACGCACGTCTAGGCAATGCACGGCAAGGCAAGGAAAGGGTAACGCAAGGGAAGTCACGGTCAGGCGAGGCAAGGCTAAGGCACGACAACGCAAGGCTAGGCAATGCACGGCAAGGCAAGGAAAGAGTAACGGAATGTAAGGAATGCAAGGGAAAGCAAGGCAAGGCAAGAGTAACAGAAGGAACGGCACGGCAAGGGGAAACAAGGCTAAGGCACGACAACGCAAGCTAGGGAATGCACGGCAAGGCAAGGAAAGGGTAACGTAAGGCAAGGCACTGTGAGGCAAGGCAAGGCTAATGCACAACAACGCACGGCTAGGCAATGGACGGCAAGGCAACGAAAGGGTAACGCAAGGGAAGTCACGGTCAGGCGAGGCAAGGCTACGGCACGACAACGCAAGGCTAGGCAGTGCACGGCTAGGCACGGAACGAGTAACGGAAGGAATGGAAGGCAAGGCAAAGCAAGGCAAGGCAAGTGTAACAAAAGGCACGGCACGGCAAGGGGAAACAAGGCTAAGGCACGACAACGCAAGCTAGGCAATGCACGGCAAGGCAAGGAAAGGGTAACGCAAGGCAAGGCAGGGTCAGGCGAGACAAGGCTAAGGCACGACAACGCAAGGCTAGGCAATGCACGGCAAGGCAAGGAAAGGGTAACGCAAGGGAAGGCACGTTGAGGAAAGGCAAGGCTAATGCACAACAACGCACGTCTAGGCAATGCACGGCAAGGCAAGGAAAGGGTAACGCAAGGGAAGTCACGGTCAGGCGAGGCAAGGCTAAGGCACGACAACGCAAGGCTAGGCAATGCACGGCAAGGCAAGGAAAGAGTAACGGAATGTAAGGAATGCAAGGGAAACAAGGCAAGGCAAGAGTAACAGAAGGAACGGCATGGCAAGGGGAAACAAGGCTAAGGCACGACAACGCAAGCTAGGCAATGCACGGCAAGGCAAGGAAAGGGTAACGCAAGGCAAGGCACGGTCAGGAAATGCAAGGCTAATGCACGACAACGGAAGGCTAGGCAATGCACGGCAAGGCAAGGAAAGAGTAACGGAATGTAAGGAATGCAAGAGAAAGCAAGGCAAGGCAAGAGTAACGGAAGGAACGGCACGGCAAGGGGAAACAAGGCTAAGGCACGACAACGCAAGGATAGGCAAAGCACGGCAAGGCAAGGAAAGGGTAACGCAAGGCAAGGCACGGTGAGGCTTGGCAAGGCTAATGCACGACAACGCACGGCTAGGCAAAGCAAGGCAAGGGAAGGAGAGGGTAACGCAAGGCCAGGCACGGCCACTCGAGGGAAGGCTAATGCACGACAACGCAAGGCTTAGCAGTGCACGGCTAGGCAAGGAAAGCGTAACAGAAGGAAAGGAAGGCAAGGCAAACAATGCAAGGCAAGTGAAACAAAAGGCAAGGAACGGCACGGGGAAACAAGGCTAAGGCACGACAACGCAAGCTAGGCAATGCACGGCAAGGCAAGGAAAGGGTAACGCAAGGCAAGGCAGGGTCAGGCGAGACAAGGCTAAGGCACGACAACGCAAGGCTAGGCAATGCACGGCAAGGCAAGGAAAGGGTAACGCAAGGGAAGGCACAGTGAGGAAAGGCAAGGCTAATGCACAACAACGCACGTCTAGGCAATGCACGGCAAGGCAAGGAAAGGGTAACGCAAGGGAAGTCACGGTCAGGCGAGGCAAGGCTAAGGCACGACAACGCAAGGCTAGGCAATGCACGGCAAGGCAAGGAAAGAGTAACGGAATGTAAGGAATGCAAGGGAAAGCAAGGCAAGGCAAGAGTAACAGAAGGAACGCCACGGCAAGGGGAAACAAGGCTAAGGCACGACAACGCAAGCTAGGCAATGCACGGCAAGGCAAGGAAAGGGTAACGCAAGGCAAGGCACGGTCAGGAAATGCAATGCTAATGCACGACAACGGAAGGCTAGGCAATGCACGGCAAGGCAAGGAAAGAGTAACGGAATGTAAGGAATGCAAGGGAAAGCAAGGCAAGGCAAGAGTAACGGAAGGAACGGCACGGCAAGGGGAAACAAGGCTAAGGCACGACAACGCAAGGCTTAGCAGTGCACGGCTAGGCTAAGAAAGCGTAACAGAAGGAAAGGAAGGCAAGGCAAAGCAATGCAAGGCAAGTGAAACAAAAGGCACGGCACGGTAAGGGGATAAAAGGGTATGGCACGACAACGCAAGCTAGGCAATGCACGGCAAGGCAAGGAAAGGGTAACGCAAGGCAAGGCACGGTCAGGCAAGGCAAGGCTAATGCACGACAACGCAAGGCTAGGCAGTGCACGGCTAGGCAAGGAACGAGTAACGGAAGGAATGGAAGGCAAGGCAAAGCAAGGCAAGGCAAGTGTAACAAAAGGCACGGCACGGCAAGGGGAAACAAGGCTAAGGCACGACAACGCAAGCTAGGCAATGCACGGCAAGGCAAGGAAAGGGTAACGCAAGGCAAGGCACGGTCAGGAAATGCAAGGCTAATGCACGACAACGGAAGGCTAGGCAATGCACGGCAAGGCAAGGAAAGAGTAACGGAATGTAAGGAATGCAAGAGAAAGCAAGGCAAGGCAAGAGTAATGGAAGGAACGGCACGGCAAGGGGAAACAAGGCTAAGGCACGACAACGCAAGGCTAGGCAAAGCACGGCAAGGCAAGGAAAGGGTAACGCAAGGCAAGGCACGGTGAGGCATGGCAATGCTAATGCACGACAACGCACGGCTAGGCAAAGCAAGGCAAGGGAAGGAGAGGGTAACGCAAGGCCAGGCACGGTCACTCGAGGGAAGGCTAATGCACGACAACGCAAGGCTTAGCAGTGCACGGCTAGGCAAGGAAAGCGTAACAGAAGGAAAGGAAGGCAAGGCAAAGCAATGCAAGGCAAGTGAAACAAGAGGCAAGGCACGGCAAGGGGAAACAAGGCTAAGGCACGACAACGCAAGCTAGGCAATGCACGGCAAGGCAAGGAAAGGGTAACGCAAGGCAAGGCAGGGTCAGGCGAGACAAGGCTAAGGCACGACAACGCAAGGCTAGGCAATGCACGGCAAGGCAAGGAAAGGGTAACGCAAGGGAAGGCACGGTGAGGAAAGGCAAGGCTAATGCACAACAACGCACGTCTAGGCAATGCACGGCAAGGCAAGGAAAGAGTAACGGAAGGCAAGGAAGGCAAGGGAAAGCAAGGCAAGGCAAGGGTAAGGGAAGGAACGGCACGGCAAGGGGAAACAAGGCTAAGGCACGACAACGCAAGCTAGGCAATGCACGGCAAGGCAAGGAAAGGGTAACGCAAGGCAAGGCACGATCAGGCGAGGCAAGGCTAATGCACGACAACGCAAGGCTAGGCAGTGCACGGCTAGGCAAGGAAAGAGTAACGGAAGGATAGGAAGGCAAGGCAAAGCAAGGCAAGGGAAGTGTAACAAACGGCACGGCACGGCAAGGGGAAACAAGGTAAGGCACGACAACGCAAGCTAGGCAATGCACGGCAAGGCAAGGAAAGGGTAACGCAAGGCAAGGCACGGTCAGTCGAGGCAAGGCTAATGCACGACAACGCAAGGCTTGGCAGTGTAAGGCTAGGCAAGGAAAGAGTAACAGAAGGAAAGGAAGGCAAGGCAAAGCAATGCAAGGCAAGTGAAACAAAAGGCACGGCACGGCAAGGAGAAACAAGGGTAAGGCACGACAACGCAAGCTAGGCAATGCACGGCAAGGCAAGGAAAGGGTAACCTAAGGCAAGGCACGGTGAGGCATGGCAATGCTAATGCACGACAACGCACGGCTAGGCAAAGCAAGGCAAGGGAAGGAGAGGGTAACGCAAGGCCAGGCACGGTCACTCGAGGGAAGGCTAATGCACGACAACGCAAGGCTTAGCAGTGCACGGCTAGGCAAGGAAAGCGTAACAGAAGGAAAGGAAGGCAAGGCAAAGCAATGCAAGGCAAGTGAAACAAGAGGCAAGGCACGGCAAGGGGAAACAAGGCTAAGGCACGACAACGCAAGCTAGGCAATGCACGGCAAGGCAAGGAAAGGGTAACGCAAGGCAAGGCAGGGTCAGGCGAGACAAGGCTAAGGCACGACAACGCAAGGCTAGGCAATGCACGGCAAGGCAAGGAAAGGGTAACGCAAGGGAAGGCACGGTGAGGAAAGGCAAGGCTAATGCACAACAACGCACGTCTAGGCAATGCACGGCAAGGCAAGGAAAGAGTAACGGAAGGCAAGGAAGGCAAGGGAAAGCAAGGCAAGGCAAGGGTAAGGGAAGGTACGGCACGGCAAGGGGAAACAAGGCTAAGGCACGACAACGCAAGCTAGGCAATGCACGGCAAGGCAAGGAAAGGGTAACGCAAGGCAAGGCACGATCAGGCGAGGCAAGGCTAATGCACGACAACGCAAGGCTAGGCAGTGCACGGCTAGGCAAGGAAAGAGTAACGGAAGGATAGGAAGGCAAGGCAAAGCAAGGCAAGGGAAGTGTAACAAACGGCACGGCACGGCAAGGGGAAACAAGGTAAGGCACGACAACGCAAGCTAGGCAATGCACGGCAAGGCAAGGAAAGGGTAACGCAAGGCAAGGCACGGTCAGTCGAGGCAAGGCTAATGCACGACAACGCAAGGCTTGGCAGTGTAAGGCTAGGCAAGGAAAGAGTAACAGAAGGAAAGGAAGGCAAGGCAAAGCAATGCAAGGCAAGTGAAACAAAAGGCACGGCACGGCAAGGAGAAACAAGGGTAAGGCACGACAACGCAAGCTAGGCAATGCACGGCAAGGCAAGGAAAGGGTAACCTAAGGCAAGGCACGGTGAGGCAAGGCAAGGCTAATGCACAACAACGCACGGCTAGGCAATGGACGGCAAGGCAAGGAAAGGGTAACGCAAGGGAAGTCACGGTCAGGCGAGGCAAGGCTAATGCACGACAACGCAAGGCTAGGCAATGCACGGTAAGGCAAGGAAAGAGTAACGGAAGGCAAGGAATGCAAGGGAAACAAGGCAAGGCAAGAGTAACGGAAGGAACGGCACGGCAAGGGGAAGCAAGGCTAAGGCACGACAACGCAAGGCTAGGCAATGCACGGCAAGGCAAGGAAAGGGTAACGCAAAGCAAGGCACGGTCAGTCGAGGCAAGGCTAATGCTCGACAACGCAAGGCTTGGCAGTGCACGGCAAGGCAAGGAAAGGGTAACGCAAGGCAAGGCAGGGTCAGGCGAGACAAGGCTAAGGCACGACAACGCAAGGCTAGGCAATGCACGGCAAGGCAAGGAAAGGGTAACGCAAGGGAAGGCACGTTGAGGAAAGGCAAGGCTAATGCACAACAACGCACGTCTAGGCAATGCACGGCAAGGCAAGGAAAGGGTAACGCAAGGGAAGTCACGGTCAGGGGAGGCAAGGCTAAGGCACGACAACGCAAGGCTAGGCAATGCACGGCAAGGCAAGGAAAGAGTAACGGAATGTAAGGAATGCAAGGGAAAGCAAGGCAAGGCAAGAGTAACAGAAGGAACGGCACGGCAAGGGGAAACAAGGCTAAGGCACGACAACGCAAGCTAGGCAATGCACGGCAAGGCAAGGAAAGGGTAACGCAAGGCAAGGCACGGTCAGGAAATGCAAGGCTAATGCACGACAACGGAAGGCTAGGCAATGCACGGCAAGGCAAGGAAAGAGTAACGGAATGTAAGCAATGCAAGGGAAAGCAAGGCAAGGCAAGAGTAACGGAAGGAACGGCACGGCAAGGGGAAAAAAGGCTAAGGCACGACAACGCAAGGCTTAGCAGTGCACGGCTAGGCAACGAAAGCGTAACAGAAGGAAAGGAAGGCAAGGCAAAGCAATGCAAGGCAAGTGAAACAAAAGGCAAGGCACGGCACGGGGAAACAAGGCTAAGGCACGACAACGAAAGCTAGGCAATGCACGGCAAGGCAAGGAAAGGGTAACGCAAGGCAAGGCAGGGTCAGGCGAGACAAGGCTAAGGCACGACAACGCAAGGCTAGGCAATGCACGGCAAGGCAAGGAAAGGGTAACGCAAGGGAAGGCACTGTGAGGAAAGCTAAGGCTAATGCACAACAACGCACGTCTAGGCAATGCACGGCAAGGCAAGGAAAGGGTAACGCAAGGGAAGTCACGGTCAGGCGAGGCAAGGCTAAGGCACGACAACGCAAGGCTAGGCAATGCACGGCAAGGCAAGGAAAGAGTAACGGAATGTAAGGAATGCAAGGGAAAGCAAGGCAAGGCAAGAGTAACAGAAGGAACGGCACGGCAAGGGGAAACAAGGCTAAGGCACGACAACGCAAGCTAGGCAATGCACGGCAAGTCAAGGAAAGGGTAACGCAAGGCAAGGCACGGTCAGGAAATGCAAGGCTAATGCACGACAACGGAAGGCTAGGCAATGCACGGCAAGGCAAGGAAAGAGTAACGGAATGTAAGGAATGCAAGGGAAAGCAAGGCAAGGCAAGAGTAACGGAAGGAACGGCACGGCAAGGGGAAACAAGGCTAAGGCACGACAACGCAAGGCTAGGCAAAGCACGGCAAGGCAAGGAAAGGGTAACGCAAGGCAAGGCACGGTGAGGCAAGGCAAGGCTAATGCACAACAACGCACGTCTAGGCAAAGCAAGGCAAGGGAAGGAGAGGGTAACGCAAGGCAAGGCACGGTCAAGCGAGGCAAGGCTAAGGCACGACAACGCAAGGCTAGGCAATGCACGGCAAGGCAAGGAAAGGGTAACGCAAGGGAAGGCACGGTGAGGAAAGGCAAGGCTAATGCACAACAACGCACGTCTAGGCAATGCACGGCAAGGCAAGTAAAGGGTAACGCAAGGGAAGTCACGGTCAGGCGAGGCAAGGCTAAGGCACGACAACGCAAGGCTAGGCAATGCACGGCAAGGCAAGGAAAGAGTAACGGAATGTAAGGAATGCATGGGAAAGCAAGGCAAGGCAAGAGTAACAGAAGGAACGGCACGGCAAGGGGAAACAAGGCTAAGGCACGACAACGCAAGCTAGGGAATGCACGGCAAGGCAAGGAAAGGGTAACGTAAGGCAAGGCACTGTGAGGCAAGGCAAGGCTAATGCACAACAACGCACGGCTAGGCAATGGACGGCAAGGCAAGGAAAGGGTAACGCAAGGGATGACACGGTCAGGCGAGGCAAGGCTACGGCACGACAACGCAAGGCTAGGCAGTGCACGGCTAGGCAAGGAACGAGTAACGGAAGGAATGGAAGGCAAGGCAAAGCAAGGCAAGGCAAGTGTAACAAAAGGCACGGCACGGCAAGGGGAAACAAGGCTAAGGCACGACAACGCAAGCTAGGCAATGCACGGCAAGGCAAGGAAAGGGTAACGCAAGGCAAGGCAGGGTCAGGCGAGACAAGGCTAAGGCACGACAACGCAAGGCTAGGCAATGCACGGCAAGGCAAGGAAAGGGTAACGCAAGGGAAGGCACGTTGAGGAAAGGCAAGGCTAATGCACAACAACGCACGTCTAGGCAATGCACGGCAAGGCAAGGAAAGGGTAACGCAAGGGAAGTCACGGTCAGGCGAGGCAAGGCTAAGGCACGACAACGCAAGGCTAGGCAATGCACGGCAAGGCAAGGAAAGAGTAACGGAATGTAAGGAATGCAAGGGAAAGCAAGGCAAGGCAAGAGTAACTGAAGGAACGGCATGGCAAGGGGAAACAAGGCTAAGGCACGACAACGCAATCTAGGCAATGCACGGCAAGGCAAGGAAAGTGTAACGCAAGGCAAGGCACGGTCAGGAAATGCAAGGCTAATGCACGACAACGGAAGGCTAGGCAATGCAGGGCAAGGCAAGGAAAGAGTAACGGAATGTAAGGAATGCAAGAGAAAGCAAGGCAAGGCAAGAGTAACGGAAGGAACGGCACGGCAAGGGGAAACAAGGCTAAGGCACGACAACGCAAGGATAGGCAAAGCACGGCAAGGCAAGGAAAGGGTAACGCAAGGCAAGGCACGGTGAGGCTTGGCAAGGCTAATGCACGACAACGCACGGCTAGGCAAAGCAAGGCAAGGGAAGGAGAGGGTAACGCAAGGCCAGGCACGGCCACTCGAGGGAAGGCTAATGCACGACAACGCAAGGCTTAGCAGTGCACGGCTAGGCAAGGAAAGCGTAACAGAAGGAAAGGAAGGCAAGGCAAACAATGCAAGGCAAGTGAAACAAAAGGCAAGGAACGGCACGGGGAAACAAGGCTAAGGCACGACAACGCAAGCTAGGCAATGCACGGCAAGGCAAGGAAAGGGTAACGCAAGGCAAGGCAGGGTCAGGCGAGACAAGGCTAAGGCACGACAACGCAAGGCTAGGCAATGCACGGCAAGGCAAGGAAAGGGTAACGCAAGGGAAGGCACAGTGAGGAAAGGCAAGGCTAATGCACAACAACGCACGTCTAGGCAATGCACGGCAAGGCAAGGAAAGGGTAACGCAAGGGAAGTCACGGTCAGGCGAGGCAAGGCTAAGGCACGACAACGCAAGGCTAGGCAATGCACGGCAAGGCAAGGAAAGAGTAACGGAATGTAAGGAATGCAAGGGAAAGCAAGGCAAGGCAAGAGTAACAGAAGGAACGCCACGGCAAGGGGAAACAAGGCTAAGGCACGACAACGCAAGCTAGGCAATGCACGGCAAGGCAAGGAAAGGGTAACGCAAGGCAAGGCACGGTCAGGAAATGCAATGCTAATGCACGACAACGGAAGGCTAGGCAATGCACGGCAAGGCAAGGAAAGAGTAACGGAATGTAAGGAATGCAAGGGAAAGCAAGGCAAGGCAAGAGTAACGGAAGGAACGGCACGGCAAGGGGAAACAAGGCTAAGGCACGACAACGCAAGGCTTAGCAGTGCACGGCTAGGCTAAGAAAGCGTAACAGAAGGAAAGGAAGGCAAGGCAAAGCAATGCAAGGCAAGTGAAACAAAAGGCACGGCACGGTAAGGGGATAAAAGGGTATGGCACGACAACGCAAGCTAGGCAATGCACGGCAAGGCAAGGAAAGGGTAACGCAAGGCAAGGCACGGTCAGGCAAGGCAAGGCTAATGCACGACAACGCAAGGCTAGGCAGTGCACGGCTAGGCAAGGAACGAGTAACGGAAGGAATGGAAGGCAAGGCAAAGCAAGGCAAGGCAAGTGTAACAAAAGGCACGGCACGGCAAGGGGAAACAAGGCTAAGGCACGACAACGCAAGCTAGGCAATGCACGGCAAGGCAAGGAAAGGGTAACGCAAGGCAAGGCACGGTCAGGAAATGCAAGGCTAATGCACGACAACGGAAGGCTAGGCAATGCACGGCAAGGCAAGGAAAGAGTAACGGAATGTAAGGAATGCAAGAGAAAGCAAGGCAAGGCAAGAGTAATGGAAGGAACGGCACGGCAAGGGGAAACAAGGCTAAGGCACGACAACGCAAGGCTAGGCAAAGCACGGCAAGGCAAGGAAAGGGTAACGCAAGGCAAGGCACGGTGAGGCATGGCAATGCTAATGCACGACAACGCACGGCTAGGCAAAGCAAGGCAAGGGAAGGAGAGGGTAACGCAAGGCCAGGCACGGTCACTCGAGGGAAGGCTAATGCACGACAACGCAAGGCTTAGCAGTGCACGGCTAGGCAAGGAAAGCGTAACAGAAGGAAAGGAAGGCAAGGCAAAGCAATGCAAGGCAAGTGAAACAAGAGGCAAGGCACGGCAAGGGGAAACAAGGCTAAGGCACGACAACGCAAGCTAGGCAATGCACGGCAAGGCAAGGAAAGGGTAACGCAAGGCAAGGCAGGGTCAGGCGAGACAAGGCTAAGGCACGACAACGCAAGGCTAGGCAATGCACGGCAAGGCAAGGAAAGGGTAACGCAAGGGAAGGCACGGTGAGGAAAGGCAAGGCTAATGCACAACAACGCACGTCTAGGCAATGCACGGCAAGGCAAGGAAAGAGTAACGGAAGGCAAGGAAGGCAAGGGAAAGCAAGGCAAGGCAAGGGTAAGGGAAGGTACGGCACGGCAAGGGGAAACAAGGCTAAGGCACGACAACGCAAGCTAGGCAATGCACGGCAAGGCAAGGAAAGGGTAACGCAAGGCAAGGCACGATCAGGCGAGGCAAGGCTAATGCACGACAACGCAAGGCTAGGCAGTGCACGGCTAGGCAAGGAAAGAGTAACGGAAGGATAGGAAGGCAAGGCAAAGCAAGGCAAGGGAAGTGTAACAAACGGCACGGCACGGCAAGGGGAAACAAGGTAAGGCACGACAACGCAAGCTAGGCAATGCACGGCAAGGCAAGGAAAGGGTAACGCAAGGCAAGGCACGGTCAGTCGAGGCAAGGCTAATGCACGACAACGCAAGGCTTGGCAGTGTAAGGCTAGGCAAGGAAAGAGTAACAGAAGGAAAGGAAGGCAAGGCAAAGCAATGCAAGGCAAGTGAAACAAAAGGCACGGCACGGCAAGGAGAAACAAGGGTAAGGCACGACAACGCAAGCTAGGCAATGCACGGCAAGGCAAGGAAAGGGTAACCTAAGGCAAGGCACGGTGAGGCAAGGCAAGGCTAATGCACAACAACGCACGGCTAGGCAATGGACGGCAAGGCAAGGAAAGGGTAACGCAAGGGAAGTCACGGTCAGGCGAGGCAAGGCTAAGGCACGACAACGCAAGGCTAGGCAATGCACGGCAAGGCAAGGAAAGAGTAACGGAATGTAAGGAATGCAAGGGAAAGCAAGGCAAGGCAAGAGTAACAGAAGGAACGGCATGGCAAGGGGAAACAAGGCTAAGGCACGACAACGCAAGCTAGGCAATGCACGGAAAGGCAAGGAAAGGGTAACGCAAGGCAAGGCACGGTCAGACAAGGCAAGGCTAATGCACGACAACGCAAGGCTAGGCAATGCACGGTAAGGCAAGGAAAGAGTAACGGAAGGCAAGGAATGCAAGGGAAACAAGGCAAGGCAAGAGTAACGGAAGGAACGGCACGGCAAGGGGAAGCAAGGCTAAGGCACGACAACGCAAGGCTAGGCAATGCACGGCAAGGCAAGGAAAGGGTAACGCAAAGCAAGGCACGGTCAGTCGAGGCAAGGCTAATGCTCGACAACGCAAGGCTTGGCAGTGCACGGCAAGGCAAGGAAAGGGTAACGCAAGGCAAGGCAGGGTCAGGCGAGACAAGGCTAAGGCACGACAACGCAAGGCTAGGCAATGCACGGCAAGGCAAGGAAAGGGTAACGCAAGGGAAGGCACGTTGAGGAAAGGCAAGGCTAATGCACAACAACGCACGTCTAGGCAATGCACGGCAAGGCAAGGAAAGGGTAACGCAAGGGAAGTCACGGTCAGGGGAGGCAAGGCTAAGGCACGACAACGCAAGGCTAGGCAATGCACGGCAAGGCAAGGAAAGAGTAACGGAATGTAAGGAATGCAAGGGAAAGCAAGGCAAGGCAAGAGTAACAGAAGGAACGGCACGGCAAGGGGAAACAAGGCTAAGGCACGACAACGCAAGCTAGGCAATGCACGGCAAGGCAAGGAAAGGGTAACGCAAGGCAAGGCACGGTCAGGAAATGCAAGGCTAATGCACGACAACGGAAGGCTAGGCAATGCACGGCAAGGCAAGGAAAGAGTAACGGAATGTAAGCAATGCAAGGGAAAGCAAGGCAAGGCAAGAGTAACGGAAGGAACGGCACGGCAAGGGGAAAAAAGGCTAAGGCACGACAACGCAAGGCTTAGCAGTGCACGGCTAGGCAACGAAAGCGTAACAGAAGGAAAGGAAGGCAAGGCAAAGCAATGCAAGGCAAGTGAAACAAAAGGCAAGGCACGGCACGGGGAAACAAGGCTAAGGCACGACAACGAAAGCTAGGCAATGCACGGCAAGGCAAGGAAAGGGTAACGCAAGGCAAGGCAGGGTCAGGCGAGACAAGGCTAAGGCACGACAACGCAAGGCTAGGCAATGCACGGCAAGGCAAGGAAAGGGTAACGCAAGGGAAGGCACTGTGAGGAAAGGCAAGGCTAATGCACAACAACGCACGTCTAGGCAATGCACGGCAAGGCAAGGAAAGGGTAACGCAAGGGAAGTCACGGTCAGGCGAGGCAAGGCTAAGGCACGACAACGCAAGGCTAGGCAATGCACGGCAAGGCAAGGAAAGAGTAACGGAATGTAAGGAATGCAAGGGAAAGCAAGGCAAGGCAAGAGTAACAGAAGGAACGGCACGGCAAGGGGAAACAAGGCTAAGGCACGACAACGCAAGCTAGGCAATGCACGGCAAGTCAAGGAAAGGGTAACGCAAGGCAAGGCACGGTCAGGAAATGCAAGGCTAATGCACGACAACGGAAGGCTAGGCAATGCACGGCAAGGCAAGGAAAGAGTAACGGAATGTAAGGAATGCAAGGGAAAGCAAGGCAAGGCAAGAGTAACGGAAGGAACGGCACGGCAAGGGGAAACAAGGCTAAGGCACGACAACGCAAGGCTAGGCAAAGCACGGCAAGGCAAGGAAAGGGTAACGCAAGGCAAGGCACGGTGAGGCAAGGCAAGGCTAATGCACGACAACGCACGGCTAGGCAAAGCAAGGCAAGGGAAGGAGAGGGTAACGCAAGGCAAGGCACGGTCAAGCGAGGCAAGGCTAAGGCACGACAACGCAAGGCTAGGCAATGCACGGCAAGGCAAGGAAAGGGTAACGCAAGGGAAGGCACGGTGAGGAAAGGCAAGGCTAATGCACAACAACGCACGGCTAGGCAATGGACGGCAAGGCAAGGAAAGGGTAACGCAAGGGATGTCACGGTCAGGCGAGGCAAGGCTACGGCACGACAACGCAAGGCTAGGCAGTGCACGGCTAGGCAAGGAACGAGTAACGGAAGGAATGGAAGGCAAGGCAAAGCAAGGCAAGGCAAGTGTAACAAAAGGCACGGCACGGCAAGGGGAAACAAGGCTCAGGCACGACAACGCAAGCTAGGCAATGCACGGCAAGGCAAGGAAAGGGTAACGCAAGGCAAGGCAGGGTCAGGCGAGACAAGGCTAAGGCACGACAACGCAAGGCTAGGCAATGCACGGCAAGGCAAGGAAAGGGTAACGCAAGGGAAGGCACGTTGAGGAAAGGCAAGGCTAATGCACAACAACGCACGTCTAGGCAATGCACGGCAAGGCAAGGAAAGGGTAACGCAAGGGAAGTCACGGTCAGGCGAGGCAAGGCTAAGGCACGACAACGCAAGGCTAGGCAATGCACGGCAAGGCAAGGAAAGAGTAACGGAATGTAAGGAATGCAAGGGAAAGCAAGGCAAGGCAAGAGTAACTGAAGGAACGGCATGGCAAGGGGAAACAAGGCTAAGGCACGACAACGCAATCTAGGCAATGCACGGCAAGGCAAGGAAAGTGTAACGCAAGGCAAGGCACGGTCAGGAAATGCAAGGCTAATGCACGACAACGGAAGGCTAGGCAATGCAGGGCAAGGCAAGGAAAGAGTAACGGAATGTAAGGAATGCAAGAGAAAGCAAGGCAAGGCAAGAGTAACGGAAGGAACGGCACGGCAAGGGGAAACAAGGCTAAGGCACGACAACGCAAAGATAGGCAAAGCACGGCAAGGCAAGGAAAGGGTAACGCAAGGCAAGGCACGGTGAGGCTTGGCAAGGCTAATGCACGACAACGCACGGCTAGGCAAAGCAAGGCAAGGGAAGGAGAGGGTAACGCAAGGCCAGGCACGGTCACTCGAGGGAAGGCTAATGCACGACAACGCAAGGCTTAGCAGTGCACGGCTAGGCAAGGAAAGCGTAACAGAAGGAAAGGAAGGCAAGGCAAAGCAATGCAAGGCAAGTGAAACAAAAGGCAAGGCACGGCACGGGGAAACAAGGCTAAGGCACGACAACGCAAGCTAGGCAATGCACGGCAAGGCAAGGAAAGGGTAACGCAAGGCAAGGCAGGGTCAGGCGAGACAAGGCTAAGGCACGACAACGCAAGGCTAGGCAATGCACGGCAAGGCAAGGAAAGGGTAACGCAAGGGAAGGCACAGTGAGGAAAGGCAAGGCTAATGCACAACAACGCACGTCTAGGCAATGCACGGCAAGGTAAGGAAAGGGTAACGCAAGGGAAGTCACGGTCAGGCGAGGCAAGGCTAAGGCACGACAACGCAAGGCTAGGCAATGCACGGCAAGGCAAGGAAAGAGTAACGGAATGTAAGGAATGCAAGGGAAAGCAAGGCAAGGCAAGAGTAACAGAAGGAACGGCACGGCAAGGGGAAACAAGGCTAAGGCACGACAACGCAAGCTAGGCAATGCACGGCAAGGCAAGGAAAGGGTAACGCAAGGCAAGGCACGGTCAGGAAATGCAAGGCTAATGCACGACAACGGAACCTAGGCAATGCACGGCAAGGCAAGGAAAGAGTAACGGAATGTAAGGAATGCAAGGGAAAGCAAGGCAAGGCAAGAGTAACGGAAGGAACGGCACGGCAAGGGGAAACAAGGCTAAGGCACGACAACGCAAGGCTTAGCAGTGCACGGCTAGGCAACGAAAGCGTAACAGAAGGAAAGGAAGGCAAGGCAAAGCAATGCAAGGCAAGTGAAACAAAAGGCACGGCACGGTAAGGGGATAAAAGGGTATGGCACGACAACGCAAGCTAGGCAATGCACGGCAAGGCAAGGAAAGGGTAACGCAAGGCAAGGCACGGTCAGGCAAGGCAAGTCTAATGCACGACAACGCAAGGCTAGGCAGTGCACGGCTAGGCAAGGAACGAGTAACGGAAGGAATGGAAGGCAAGGCAAAGCAAGGCAAGGCAAGTGTAACAAAAGGCACGGCACGGCAAGGGGAAACAAGGCTAAGGCACGACAACGCAAGCTAGGCAATGCACGGCAAGGCAAGGAAAGGGTAACGCAAGGCAAGGCACGGTCAGGAAATGCAAGGCTAATGCACGACAACGGAAGGCTAGGCAATGCACGGCAAGGCAAGGAAAGAGTAACGGAATGTAAGGAATGCAAGAGAAAGCAAGGCAAGGCAAGAGTAACGGAAGGAACGGCACGGCAAGGGGAAACAAGGCTAAGGCACGACAACGCAAGGCTAGGCAAAGCACGGAAGGCAAGGAAAGGGTAACGCAAGGCAAGGCACGGTGAGGCATGGCAATGCTAATGCACGACAACGCACGGCTAGGCAAAGCAAGGCAAGGGAAGGAGAGGGTAACGCAAGGCCAGGCACGGTCACTCGAGGGAAGGCTAATGCACGACAACGCAAGGCTTAGCAGTGCACGGCTAGGCAAGGAAAGCGTAACAGAAGGAAAGGAAGGCAAGGCAAAACAATGCAAGGCAAGTGAAACAAAAGGCAAGGCACGGCAAGGGGAAACAAGGCTAAGGCACGACAACGCAAGCTAGGCAATGCACGGCAAGCTAAGGAAAGGGTAACGCAAGGCAAGGCAGGGTCAGGCGAGACAAGGCTAAGGCACGACAACGCAAGGCTAGGCAATGCACGGCAAGGCAAGGAAAGGGTAACGCAAGGGAAGGCACGGTGAGGAAAGGCAAGGCTAATGCACAACAACGCACGTCTAGGCAATGCACGGCAAGGAAAGGAAAGAGTAACGGAAGGCAAGGAAGGCAAGGGAAAGCAAGGCAAGGCAAGGGTAAGGGAAGGAACGGCACGGCAAGGGGAAACAAGGCTAAGGCACGACAACGCAAGCTAGGCAATGCACGGCAAGGCAAGGAAAGGGTAACGCAAGGCAAGGCACGATCAGGCGAGGCAAGGCTAATGCACGACAACGCAAGGCTAGGCAGTGCACGGCTAGGCAAGGAAAGAGTAACGGAAGGATAGGAAGGCAAGGCAAAGCAAGGCAAGGGAAGTGTAACAAACGGCACGGCACGGCAAGGGGAAACAAGGTAAGGCACGACAACGCAAGCTAGGCAATGCACGGCAAGGCAAGGAAAGGGTAACGCAAGGCAAGGCACGGTCAGTCGAGGCAAGGCTAATGCACGACAACGCAAGGCTTCGCAGTGTAAGGCTAGGCAAGGAAAGAGTAACAGAAGGAAAGGAAGGCAAGGCAAAGCAATGCAAGGCAAGTGAAACAAAAGGCACGGCACGGCAAGGAGAAACAAGGGTAAGGCACGACAACGCAAGCTAGGCAATGGACAGCAAGGCAAGGAAAGGGTAACGTAAGGCAAGGCACGGTGAGGCAAGGCAAGGCTAATGCACAACAACGCACGGCTAGGCAATGGACGGCAAGGCAAGGAAAGGGTAACGCAAGGGAAGTCACGGTCAGGCGAGGCAAGGCTACGGCACGACAACTCAAGGCTAGGCAATGCACGGATGGTAAGCAAAGAGTAACGGAAGGCAAGGAAGGCAAGGGAAAGCAAGGCAAGTCAAGAGTAAGGGAAGGAACGGCACGGCAAGGGGAAACAAGGCTAAGGCACGACAACGCAAGCTGGGCAAAGCACGGCAAGGCAAGGAAAGGGTAACGCAAGGCAAGGCACGGTCAGGCAAGGCAAGGTTAATGCACGACAACGCAAGGCTAGGCAGTGCACGGCTAGGCAAGGAACGAGTAACGGAAGGAATGGAAGGCAAGGCAAAGCAAGGCAAGGCAAGTGTAACAAAAGGCACGGCACGGCAAGGGGAAACAATGCTAAGACACGACAACGCAAGCTAGGCAATGCACGGCAAGGCAAGGAAAGGGTAACGCAAGGCAAGGCAGGGTCAGGCGAGACAAGGCTAAGGCACGACAACGCAAGGCTAGGCAATGCACGGCAAGGCAAGGAAAGGGTAACGCAAGGCAAGGCACGGTGAGGAAAGGCAAGGCTAATGCACAACAACGCACGTCTAGGCAATGCACGGCAAGGCAAGGAAAGAGTAACGGAATGTAAGGAATGCAAGGGAAAGCAAGGCAAGGCAAGAGTAACGGAAGGAACGGCACGGCAAGGGGAAACAAGGCTAAGGCACGACAACGCAAGGCTAGGCAAAGCACGGCAAGGCAAGGAAAGGGTAACGCAAGGCAAGGCACGGTGAGGCAAGGCAAGGCTAATGCACGACAACGCACGGCTAGGCAAAGCAAGGCAAGGGAAGGAAAGGGTAACGCAAGGGAAGGCACAGTGAGGAAAGGCAAGGCTAATGCACAACAACGCACGTCTAGGCAATGCACGGCAAGGCAAGGAAAGGGTAACGCAAGGGAAGTCACGGTCAGGCGAGGCAAGGCTAAGGCACGACAACGCAAGGCTAGGCAATGCACGGCAAGGCAAGGAAAGAGTAACGGAATGTAAGGAATGCAAGGGAAAGCAAGGTAAGGCAAGAGTAACAGAAGGAACGGCACGGCGAGGGGAAACAAGGCTAAGGCACGACAACGCAAGCTAGGCAATGCACGGCAAGGCAAGGAAAGGGTAACGCAAGGCAAGGCACGGTCAGGAAATGCAAGGCTAATGCACGACAACGGAAGGCTAGGCAATGCACGGCAAGGCAAGGAAAGAGTAACGGAATGTAAGGAATGCAAGGGAAAGCAAGGCACGGCAAGAGTAACGGAAGGAACGGCACGGCAAGGGGAAACAAGGCTAAGGCACGACAACGCAAGGCTTAGCAGTGCACGGCTAGGCAACGAAAGCGTAACAGAAGGAAAGGAAGGCAAGGCAAAGCAATGCAAGGCAAGTGAAACAAAAGGCAAGGCACGGCACGGGGAAACAAGGCTAAGGCACGACAACGAAAGCTAGGCAATGCACGGCAAGGTAAGGAAAGGGTAACGCAAGGCAAGGCAGGGTCAGGCGAGACAAGGCTAAGGCACGACAACGCAAGGCTAGGCAATGCACGGCAAGGCAAGGAAAGGGTAACGCAAGGGAAGGCACGGTGAGGAAAGGCAAGGCTAATGCACAACAACGCACGTCTAGGCAATGCACGGCAAGGCAAGGAAAGGGTAACACAAGGGAAGTCACGGTCAGGCGAGGCAAGGCTAAGGCACGACAACGCAAGGCTAGGCAATGCACGGCAAGGCAAGGAAAGAGTAACGGAATGTAAGGAATGCAAGGGAAAGCAAGGCAAGGCAAGAGTAACAGAAGGAACGGCACGGCAAGGGGAAACAAGGCTAAGGCACGACAACGAAAGCTAGGCAATGCACGGCAAGGCAAGGAAAGGGTAACGCAAGGCAAGGCACGGTCAGGAAATGCAAGGCTAATGCACGACAACGCACGTCTAGGCAAAGCAAGGCAAGGGAAGGAATGGGTAACGCAAGGCAAGGCACGGTCAAGCGAGGCAAGACTAAGGCACGACAACGCAAGGCTAGGCAATGCACGGCAAGGCAAGGAAAGGGTAACGCAAGGGAAGGCACGGTGAGGAAAGGCAAGGCTAATGCACAAAAACGCACGTCTAGGCAATGCACGACAAGGCAAGGAAAGGGTAACGCAAGGGAAGTCACGGTCAGGCGAGGCAAGGCTAAGGCACGACAACGCAAGGCTAGGCAATGCACGGCAAGGCAAGGAAAGAGTAACGGAATGTAAGGAATGCAAGGGAAAGCAAGGCAAGGCAAGAGTAACAGAAGGAACGGCACGGCAAGGGGAAACAAGGCTAAGGCACGACAACGCAAGCTAGGGAATGCACGGCAAGGCAAGGAAAGGGTAACGTAAGGCAAGGCACTGTGAGGCAAGGCAAGGCTAATGCACAACTACGCACGGCTAGGCAATGGACGGCAAGGCAAGGAAAGGGTAACGCAAGGGAAGTCACGGTCAGGCGAGGCAAGGCTACGGCACGACAACGCAAGGCTAGGCAGTGCACGGCTAGGCAAGGAACGAGTAACGGAAGGAATGGAAGGCAAGGCAAAGCAAGGCAAGGCAAGTGTAACAAAAGGCACGGCACGGCAAGGGGAAACAAGGCTAAGGCACGACAACGCAAGCTAGGCAATGCACGGCAAGGCAAGGAAAGGGTAACGCAAGGCAAGGCACGGTGAGGAAATGCAAGGCTAATGCACGACAACGGAAGGCTAGGCAATGCACGGCAAGGCAAGGAAAGAGTAACGGAATGTAAGGAATGCAAGAGAAAGCAAGGCAAGGCAAGAGTAACGGAAGGAACGGCACGGCAAGGGGAAACAAGGCTAAGGCACGACAACGCAAGGCTAGGCAAAGCACGGAAGGCAAGGAAAGGGTAACGCAAGGCAAGGCACGGTGAGGCATGGCAATGCTAATGCACGACAACGCACGGCTAGGCAAAGCAAGGCAAGGGAAGGAGAGGGTAACGCAAGGCCAGGCACGGTCACTCGAGGGAAGGCTAATGCACGACAACGCAAGGCTTAGCAGTGCACGGCTAGGCAAGGAAAGCGTAACAGAAGGAAAGGAAGGCAAGGCAAAACAATGCAAGGCAAGTGAAACAAAAGGCAAGGCACGGCAAGGGGAAACAAGGCTAAGGCACGACAACGCAAGCTAGGCAATGCACGGCAAGCTAAGGAAAGGGTAACGCAAGGCAAGGCAGGGTCAGGCGAGACAAGGCTAAGGCACGACAACGCAAGGCTAGGCAATGCACGGCAAGGCAAGGAAAGGGTAACGCAAGGGAAGGCACGGTGAGGAAAGGCAAGGCTAATGCACAACAACGCACGTCTAGGCAATGCACGGCAAGGAAAGGAAAGAGTAACGGAAGGCAAGGAAGGCAAGGGAAAGCAAGGCAAGGCAAGGGTAAGGGAAGGAACGGCACGGCAAGGGGAAACAAGGCTAAGGCACGACAACGCAAGCTAGGCAATGCACGGCAAGGCAAGGAAAGGGTAACGCAAGGCAAGGCACGATCAGGCGAGGCAAGGCTAATGCACGACAACGCAAGGCTAGGCAGTGCACGGCTAGGCAAGGAAAGAGTAACGGAAGGATAGGAAGGCAAGGCAAAGCAAGGCAAGGGAAGTGTAACAAACGGCACGGCACGGCAAGGGGAAACAAGGTAAGGCACGACAACGCAAGCTAGGCAATGCACGGCAAGGCAAGGAAAGGGTAACGCAAGGCAAGGCACGGTCAGTCGAGGCAAGGCTAATGCACGACAACGCAAGGCTTCGCAGTGTAAGGCTAGGCAAGGAAAGAGTAACAGAAGGAAAGGAAGGCAAGGCAAAGCAATGCAAGGCAAGTGAAACAAAAGGCACGGCACGGCAAGGAGAAACAAGGGTAAGGCACGACAACGCAAGCTAGGCAATGGACGGCAAGGCAAGGAAAGGGTAACGTAAGGCAAGGCACGGTGAGGCAAGGCAAGGCTAATGCACAACAACGCACGGCTAGGCAATGGACGGCAAGGCAAGGAAAGGGTAACGCAAGGGAAGTCACGGTCAGGCGAGGCAAGGCTACGGCACGACAACTCAAGGCTAGGCAATGCACGGATGGTAAGCAAAGAGTAACGGAAGGCAAGGAAGGCAAGGGAAAGCAAGGCAAGTCAAGAGTAAGGGAAGGAACGGCACGGCAAGGGGAAACAAGGCTAAGGCACGACAACGCAAGCTGGGCAAAGCACGGCAAGGCAAGGAAAGGGTAACGCAAGGCAAGGCACGGTCAGGCAAGGCAAGGTTAATGCACGACAACGCAAGGCTAGGCAGTGCACGGCTAGGCAAGGAACGAGTAACGGAAGGAATGGAAGGCAAGGCAAAGCAAGGCAAGGCAAGTGTAACAAAAGGCACGGCACGGCAAGGGGAAACAATGCTAAGACACGACAACGCAAGCTAGGCAATGCACGGCAAGGCAAGGAAAGGGTAACGCAAGGCAAGGCAGGGTCAGGCGAGACAAGGCTAAGGCACGACAACGCAAGGCTAGGCAATGCACGGCAAGGCAAGGAAAGGGTAACGCAAGGCAAGGCACGGTGAGGAAAGGCAAGGCTAATGCACAACAACGCACGTCTAGGCAATGCACGGCAAGGCAAGGAAAGAGTAACGGAATGTAAGGAATGCAAGGGAAAGCAAGGCAAGGCAAGAGTAACGGAAGGAACGGCACGGCAAGGGGAAACAAGGCTAAGGCACGACAACGCAAGGCTAGGCAAAGCACGGCAAGGCAAGGAAAGGGTAACGCAAGGCAAGGCACGGTGAGGCAAGGCAAGGCTAATGCACGACAACGCACGGCTAGGCAAAGCAAGGCAAGGGAAGGAGAGGGTAACGCAAGGCAAGGCACGGTCAAGCGAGGCAAGGCTAAGGCACGACAACGCAAGGCTAGGCAATGCACGGCAAGGCAAGGAAAGGGTAACGCAAGGGAAGGCACGGTGAGGAAAGGCAAGGCTAATGCACAACAACGCACGTCTAGGCAATGCACGGCAAGGCAAGGAAAGGGTAACGCAAGGGAAGTCACGGTCAGGCGAGGCAAGGCTAAGGCACGACAACGCAAGGCTAGGCAATGCACGGCAAGGCAAGGAAAGAGTAACGGAATGTAAGGAATGCAAGGGAAAGCAAGGCAAGGCAAGAGTAACAGAAGGAACGGCACGGCAAGGGGAAACAAGGCTAAGGCACGACAACGCAAGCTAGGGAATGCACGGCAAGGCAAGGAAAGGGTAACGTAAGGCAAGGCACTGTGAGGCAAGGCAAGGCTAATGCACAACAACGCACGGCTAGGCAATGGACGGCAAGGCAACGAAAGGGTAACGCAAGGGAAGTCACGGTCAGGCGAGGCAAGGCTACGGCACGACAACGCAAGGCTAGGCAGTGCACGGCTAGGCAAGGAACGAGTAACGGAAGGAATGGAAGGCAAGGCAAAGCAAGGCAAGGCAAGTGTAACAAAAGGCACGGCACGGCAAGGGGAAACAAGGCTAAGGCACGACAACGCAAGCTAGGCAATGCACGGCAAGGCAAGGAAAGGGTAACGCAAGGCAAGGCAGGGTCAGGCGAGACAAGGCTAAGGCACGACAACGCAAGGCTAGGCAATGCACGGCAAGGCAAGGAAAGGGTAACGCAAGGGAAGGCACGTTGAGGAAAGGCAAGGCTAATGCACAACAACGCACGTCTAGGCAATGCACGGCAAGGCAAGGAAAGGGTAACGCAAGGGAAGTCACGGTCAGGCGAGGCAAGGCTAAGGCACGACAACGCAAGGCTAGGCAATGCACGGCAAGGCAAGGAAAGAGTAACGGAATGTAAGGAATGCAAGGGAAACAAGGCAAGGCAAGAGTAACAGAAGGAACGGCATGGCAAGGGGAAACAAGGCTAAGGCACGACAACGCAAGCTAGGCAATGCACGGCAAGGCAAGGAAAGGGTAACGCAAGGCAAGGCACGGCCAGGAAATGCAAGGCTAATGCACGACAACGCACGTCTAGGCAAAGCAAGGCAAGGGAAGGAATGGGTAACGCAAGGCAAGGCACGGTCAAGCGAGGCAAGACTAAGGCACGACAACGCAAGGCTAGGCAATGCACGGCAAGGCAAGGAAAGGGTAACGCAAGGGAAGGCACGGTGAGGAAAGGCAAGGCTAATGCACAAAAACGCACGTCTAGGCAATGCACGGCAAGGCAAGGAAAGGGTAACGCAAGGGAAGTCACGGTCAGGCGAGGCAAGGCTAAGGCACGACAACGCAAGGCTAGGCAATGCACGGCAAGGCAAGGAAAGAGTAACGGAATGTAAGGAATGCAAGGGAAAACAAGGCAAGGCAAGAGTAACAGAAGGAACGGCACGGCAAGGGGAAACAAGGCTAAGGCACGACAACGCAAGCTAGGGAATGCACGGCAAGGCAAGGAAAGGGTAACGTAAGGCAAGGCACTGTGAGGCAAGGCAAGGCTAATGCACAACTACGCACGGCTAGGCAATGGACGGCAAGGCAAGGAAAGGGTAACGCAAGGGAAGTCACGGTCAGGCGAGGCAAGGCTACGGCACGACAACGCAAGGCTAGGCAGTGCACGGCTAGGCAAGGAACGAGTAACGGAAGGAATGGAAGGCAAGGCAAAGCAAGGCAAGGCAAGTGTAACAAAAGGCACGGCACGGCAAGGGGAAACAAGGCTAAGGCACGACAACGCAAGCTAGGCAATGCACGGCAAGGCAAGGAAAGGGTAACGCAAGGCAAGGCACGGTCAGGAAATGCAAGGCTAATGCACGACAACGGAAGGCTAGGCAATGCACGGCAAGGCAAGGAAAGAGTAACGGAATGTAAGGAATGCAAGAGAAAGCAAGGCAAGGCAAGAGTAACGGAAGGAACGGCACGGCAAGGGGAAACAAGGCTAAGGCACGACAACGCAAGGCTAGGCAAAGCACGGAAGGCAAGGAAAGGGTAACGCAAGGCAAGGCACGGTGAGGCATGGCAATGCTAATGCACGACAACGCACGGCTAGGCAAAGCAAGGCAAGGGAAGGAGAGGGTAACGCAAGGCCAGGCACGGTCACTCGAGGGAAGGCTAATGCACGACAACGCAAGGCTTAGCAGTGCACGGCTAGGCAAGGAAAGCGTAACAGAAGGAAAGGAAGGCAAGGCAAAACAATGCAAGGCAAGTGAAACAAAAGGCAAGGCACGGCAAGGGGAAACAAGGCTAAGGCACGACAACGCAAGCTAGGCAATGCACGGCAAGCTAAGGAAAGGGTAACGCAAGGCAAGGCAGGGTCAGGCGAGACAAGGCTAAGGCACGACAACGCAAGGCTAGGCAATGCACGGCAAGGCAAGGAAAGGGTAACGCAAGGGAAGGCACGGTGAGGAAAGGCAAGGCTAATGCACAACAACGCACGTCTAGGCAATGCACGGCAAGGAAAGGAAAGAGTAACGGAAGGCAAGGAAGGCAAGGGAAAGCAAGGCAAGGCAAGGGTAAGGGAAGGAACGGCACGGCAAGGGGAAACAAGGCTAAGGCACGACAACGCAAGCTAGGCAATGCACGGCAAGGCAAGGAAAGGGTAACGCAAGGCAAGGCACGATCAGGCGAGGCAAGGCTAATGCACGACAACGCAAGGCTAGGCAGTGCACGGCTAGGCAAGGAAAGAGTAACGGAAGGATAGGAAGGCAAGGCAAAGCAAGGCAAGGGAAGTGTAACAAACGGCACGGCACGGCAAGGGGAAACAAGGTAAGGCACGACAACGCAAGCTAGGCAATGCACGGCAAGGCAAGGAAAGGGTAACGCAAGGCAAGGCACGGTCAGTCGAGGCAAGGCTAATGCACGACAACGCAAGGCTTCGCAGTGTAAGGCTAGGCAAGGAAAGAGTAACAGAAGGAAAGGAAGGCAAGGCAAAGCAATGCAAGGCAAGTGAAACAAAAGGCACGGCACGGCAAGGAGAAACAAGGGTAAGGCACGACAACGCAAGCTAGGCAATGGACGGCAAGGCAAGGAAAGGGTAACGTAAGGCAAGGCACGGTGAGGCAAGGCAAGGCTAATGCACAACAACGCACGGCTAGGCAATGGACGGCAAGGCAAGGAAAGGGTAACGCAAGGGAAGTCACGGTCAGGCGAGGCAAGGCTACGGCACGACAACTCAAGGCTAGGCAATGCACGGATGGTAAGCAAAGAGTAACGGAAGGCAAGGAAGGCAAGGGAAAGCAAGGCAAGTCAAGAGTAAGGGAAGGAACGGCACGGCAAGGGGAAACAAGGCTAAGGCACGACAACGCAAGCTGGGCAAAGCACGGCAAGGCAAGGAAAGGGTAACGCAAGGCAAGGCACGGTCAGGCAAGGCAAGGTTAATGCACGACAACGCAAGGCTAGGCAGTGCACGGCTAGGCAAGGAACGAGTAACGGAAGGAATGGAAGGCAAGGCAAAGCAAGGCAAGGCAAGTGTAACAAAAGGCACGGCACGGCAAGGGGAAACAATGCTAAGACACGACAACGCAAGCTAGGCAATGCACGGCAAGGCAAGGAAAGGGTAACGCAAGGCAAGGCAGGGTCAGGCGAGACAAGGCTAAGGCACGACAACGAAAGGCTAGGCAATGCACGGCAAGGCAAGGAAAGGGTAACGCAAGGCAAGGCACGGTGAGGAAAGGCAAGGCTAATGCACAACAACGCACGTCTAGGCAATGCACGGCAAGGCAAGGAAAGAGTAACGGAATGTAAGGAATGCAAGGGAAAGCAAGGCAAGGCAAGAGTAACGGAAGGAACGGCACGGCAAGGGGAAACAAGGCTAAGGCACGACAACGCAAGGCTAGGCAAAGCACGGCAAGGCAAGGAAAGGGTAACGCAAGGCAAGGCACGGTGAGGCAAGGCAAGGCTAATGCACGACAACGCACGGCTAGGCAAAGCAAGGCAAGGGAAGGAGAGGGTAACGCAAGGCAAGGCACGGTCAAGCGAGGCAAGGCTAAGGCACGACAACGCAAGGCTAGGCAATGCACGGCAAGGCAAGGAAAGGGTAACGCAAGGGAAGGCACGGTGAGGAAAGGCAAGGCTAATGCACAACAACGCACGTCTAGGCAATGCACGGCAAGGCAAGGAAAGGGTAACGCAAGGGAAGTCACGGTCAGGCGAGGCAAGGCTAAGGCACGACAACGCAAGGCTAGGCAATGCACGGCAAGGCAAGGAAAGAGTAACGGAATGTAAGGAATGCAAGGGAAAGCAAGGCAAGGCAAGAGTAACAGAAGGAACGGCACGGCAAGGGGAAACAAGGCTAAGGCACGACAACGCAAGCTAGGGAATGCACGGCAAGGCAAGGAAAGGGTAACGTAAGGCAAGGCACTGTGAGGCAAGGCAAGGCTAATGCACAACAACGCACGGCTAGGCAATGGACGGCAAGGCAACGAAAGGGTAACGCAAGGGAAGTCACGGTCAGGCGAGGCAAGGCTACGGCACGACAACGCAAGGCTAGGCAGTGCACGGCTAGGCAAGGAACGAGTAACGGAAGGAATGGAAGGCAAGGCAAAGCAAGGCAAGGCAAGTGTAACAAAAGGCACGGCACGGCAAGGGGAAACAAGGCTAAGGCACGACAACGCAAGCTAGGCAATGCACGGCAAGGCAAGGAAAGGGTAACGCAAGGCAAGGCAGGGTCAGGCGAGACAAGGCTAAGGCACGACAACGCAAGGCTAGGCAATGCACGGCAAGGCAAGGAAAGGGTAACGCAAGGGAAGGCACGTTGAGGAAAGGCAAGGCTAATGCACAACAACGCACGTCTAGGCAATGCACGGCAAGGCAAGGAAAGGGTAACGCAAGGGAAGTCACGGTCAGGCGAGGCAAGGCTAAGGCACGACAACGCAAGGCTAGGCAATGCACGGCAAGGCAAGGAAAGAGTAACGGAATGTAAGGAATGCAAGGGAAACAAGGCAAGGCAAGAGTAACAGAAGGAACGGCATGGCAAGGGGAAACAAGGCTAAGGCACGACAACGCAAGCTAGGCAATGCACGGCAAGGCAAGGAAAGGGTAACGCAAGGCAAGGCACGGTCAGGAAATGCAAGGCTAATGCACGACAACGCACGTCTAGGCAAAGCAAGGCAAGGGAAGGAATGGGTAACGCAAGGCAAGGCACGGTCAAGCGAGGCAAGACTAAGGCACGACAACGCAAGGCTAGGCAATGCACGGCAAGGCAAGGAAAGGGTAACGCAAGGGAAGGCACGGTGAGGAAAGGCAAGGCTAATGCACAAAAACGCACGTCTAGGCAATGCACGGCAAGGCAAGGAAAGGGTAACGCAAGGGAAGTCACGGTCAGGCGAGGCAAGGCTAAGGCACGACAACGCAAGGCTAGGCAATGCACGGCAAGGCAAGGAAAGAGTAACGGAATGTAAGGAATGCAAGGGAAAGCAGGCAAGGCAAGAGTAACAGAAGGAACGGCACGGCAAGGGGAAACAAGGCTAAGGCACGACAACGCAAGCTAGGGAATGCACGGCAAGGCAAGGAAAGGGTAACGTAAGGCAAGGCACTGTGAGGCAAGGCAAGGCTAATGCACAACTACGCACGGCTAGGCAATGGACGGCAAGGCAAGGAAAGGGTAACGCAAGGGAAGTCACGGTCAGGCGAGGCAAGGCTACGGCACGACAACGCAAGGCTAGGCAGTGCACGGCTAGGCAAGGAACGAGTAACGGAAGGAATGGAAGGCAAGGCAAAGCAAGGCAAGGCAAGTGTAACAAAAGGCACGGCACGGCAAGGGGAAACAAGGCTAAGGCACGACAACGCAAGCTAGGCAATGCACGGCAAGGCAAGGAAAGGGTAACGCAAGGCAAGGCACGGTCAGGAAATGCAAGGCTAATGCACGACAACGGAAGGCTAGGCAATGCACGGCAAGGCAAGGAAAGAGTAACGGAATGTAAGGAATGCAAGAGAAAGCAAGGCAAGGCAAGAGTAACGGAAGGAACGGCACGGCAAGGGGAAACAAGGCTAAGGCACGACAACGCAAGGCTAGGCAAAGCACGGAAGGCAAGGAAAGGGTAACGCAAGGCAAGGCACGGTGAGGCATGGCAATGCTAATGCACGACAACGCACGGCTAGGCAAAGCAAGGCAAGGGAAGGAGAGGGTAACGCAAGGCCAGGCACGGTCACTCGAGGGAAGGCTAATGCACGACAACGCAAGGCTTAGCAGTGCACGGCTAGGCAAGGAAAGCGTAACAGAAGGAAAGGAAGGCAAGGCAAAACAATGCAAGGCAAGTGAAACAAAAGGCAAGGCACGGCAAGGGGAAACAAGGCTAAGGCACGACAACGCAAGCTAGGCAATGCACGGCAAGCTAAGGAAAGGGTAACGCAAGGCAAGGCAGGGTCAGGCGAGACAAGGCTAAGGCACGACAACGCAAGGCTAGGCAATGCACGGCAAGGCAAGGAAAGGGTAACGCAAGGGAAGGCACGGTGAGGAAAGGCAAGGCTAATGCACAACAACGCACGTCTAGGCAATGCACGGCAAGGAAAGGAAAGAGTAACGGAAGGCAAGGAAGGCAAGGGAAAGCAAGGCAAGGCAAGGGTAAGGGAAGGAACGGCACGGCAAGGGGAAACAAGGCTAAGGCACGACAACGCAAGCTAGGCAATGCACGGCAAGGCAAGGAAAGGGTAACGCAAGGCAAGGCACGATCAGGCGAGGCAAGGCTAATGCACGACAACGCAAGGCTAGGCAGTGCACGGCTAGGCAAGGAAAGAGTAACGGAAGGATAGGAAGGCAAGGCAAAGCAAGGCAAGGGAAGTGTAACAAACGGCACGGCACGGCAAGGGGAAACAAGGTAAGGCACGACAACGCAAGCTAGGCAATGCACGGCAAGGCAAGGAAAGGGTAACGCAAGGCAAGGCACGGTCAGTCGAGGCAAGGCTAATGCACGACAACGCAAGGCTTCGCAGTGTAAGGCTAGGCAAGGAAAGAGTAACAGAAGGAAAGGAAGGCAAGGCAAAGCAATGCAAGGCAAGTGAAACAAAAGGCACGGCACGGCAAGGAGAAACAAGGGTAAGGCACGACAACGCAAGCTAGGCAATGGACGGCAAGGCAAGGAAAGGGTAACGTAAGGCAAGGCACGGTGAGGCAAGGCAAGGCTAATGCACAACAACGCACGGCTAGGCAATGGACGGCAAGGCAAGGAAAGGGTAACGCAAGGGAAGTCACGGTCAGGCGAGGCAAGGCTACGGCACGACAACTCAAGGCTAGGCAATGCACGGATGGTAAGCAAAGAGTAACGGAAGGCAAGGAAGGCAAGGGAAAGCAAGGCAAGTCAAGAGTAAGGGAAGGAACGGCACGGCAAGGGGAAACAAGGCTAAGGCACGACAACGCAAGCTGGGCAAAGCACGGCAAGGCAAGGAAAGGGTAACGCAAGGCAAGGCACGGTCAGGCAAGGCAAGGTTAATGCACGACAACGCAAGGCTAGGCAGTGCACGGCTAGGCAAGGAACGAGTAACGGAAGGAATGGAAGGCAAGGCAAAGCAAGGCAAGGCAAGTGTAACAAAAGGCACGGCACGGCAAGGGGAAACAATGCTAAGACACGACAACGCAAGCTAGGCAATGCACGGCAAGGCAAGGAAAGGGTAACGCAAGGCAAGGCAGGGTCAGGCGAGACAAGGCTAAGGCACGACAACGCAAGGCTAGGCAATGCACGGCAAGGCAAGGAAAGGGTAACGCAAGGCAAGGCACGGTGAGGAAAGGCAAGGCTAATGCACAACAACGCACGTCTAGGCAATGCACGGCAAGGCAAGGAAAGAGTAACGGAATGTAAGGAATGCAAGGGAAAGCAAGGCAAGGCAAGAGTAACGGAAGGAACGGCACGGCAAGGGGAAACAAGGCTAAGGCACGACAACGCAAGGCTAGGCAAAGCACGGCAAGGCAAGGAAAGGGTAACGCAAGGCAAGGCACGGTGAGGCAAGGCAAGGCTAATGCACGACAACGCACGGCTAGGCAAAGCAAGGCAAGGGAAGGAGAGGGTAACGCAAGGCAAGGCACGGTCAAGCGAGGCAAGGCTAAGGCACGACAACGCAAGGCTAGGCAATGCACGGCAAGGCAAGGAAAGGGTAACGCAAGGGAAGGCACGGTGAGGAAAGGCAAGGCTAATGCACAACAACGCACGTCTAGGCAATGCACGGCAAGGCAAGGAAAGGGTAACGCAAGGGAAGTCACGGTCAGGCGAGGAAAGGCTAAGGCACGACAACGCAAGGCTAGGCAATGCACGGCAAGGCAAGGAAAGAGTAACGGAATGTAAGGAATGCAAGGGAAAGCAAGGCAAGGCAAGAGTAACAGAAGGAACGGCACGGCAAGGGGAAACAAGGCTAAGGCACGACAACGCAAGCTAGGGAATGCACGGCAAGGCAAGGAAAGGGTAACGTAAGGCAAGGCACTGTGAGGCAAGGCAAGGCTAATGCACAACAACGCACGGCTAGGCAATGGACGGCAAGGCAACGAAAGGGTAACGCAAGGGAAGTCACGGTCAGGCGAGGCAAGGCTACGGCACGACAACGCAAGGCTAGGCAGTGCACGGCTAGGCAAGGAACGAGTAACGGAAGGAATGGAAGGCAAGGCAAAGCAAGGCAAGGCAAGTGTAACAAAAGGCACGGCACGGCAAGGGGAAACAAGGCTAAGGCACGACAACGCAAGCTAGGCAATGCACGGCAAGGCAAGGAAAGGGTAACGCAAGGCAAGGCAGGGTCAGGCGAGACAAGGCTAAGGCACGACAACGCAAGGCTAGGCAATGCACGGCAAGGCAAGGAAAGGGTAACGCAAGGGAAGGCACGTTGAGGAAAGGCAAGGCTAATGCACAACAACGCACGTCTAGGCAATGCACGGCAAGGCAAGGAAAGGGTAACGCAAGGGAAGTCACGGTCAGGCGAGGCAAGGCTAAGGCACGACAACGCAAGGCTAGGCAATGCACGGCAAGGCAAGGAAAGAGTAACGGAATGTAAGGAATGCAAGGGAAACAAGGCAAGGCAAGAGTAACAGAAGGAACGGCATGGCAAGGGGAAACAAGGCTAAGGCACGACAACGCAAGCTAGGCAATGCACGGCAAGGCAAGGAAAGGGTAACGCAAGGCAAGGCACGGTCAGGAAATGCAAGGCTAATGCACGACAACCGAAGGCTAGGCAATGCACGGCAAGGCAAGGAAAGAGTAACGGAATGTAAGGAATGCAAGAGAAAGCAAGGCAAGGCAAGAGTAACGGAAGGAACGGCACGGCAAGGGGAAACAAGGCTAAGGCACGACAACGCAAGGATAGGCAAAGCACGGCAAGGCAAGGAAAGGGTAACGCAAGGCAAGGCACGGTGAGGCTTGGCAAGGCTAATGCACGACAACGCACGGCTAGGCAAAGCAAGGCAAGGGAAGGAGAGGGTAACGCAAGGCCAGGCACGGCCACTCGAGGGAAGGCTAATGCACGACAACGCAAGGCTTAGCAGTGCACGGCTAGGCAAGGAAAGCGTAACAGAAGGAAAGGAAGGCAAGTCAAACAATGCAAGGCAAGTGAAACAAAAGGCAAGGAACGGCACGGGGAAACAAGGCTAAGGCACGACAACGCAAGCTAGGCAATGCACGGCAAGGCAAGGAAAGGGTAACGCAAGGCAAGGCAGGGTCAGGCGAGACAAGGCTAAGGCACGACAACGCAAGGCTAGGCAATGCACGGCAAGGCAAGGAAAGGGTAACGGAAGGGAAGGCACAGTGAGGAAAGGCAAGGCTAATGCACAACAACGCACGTCTAGGCAATGCACGGCAAGGCAAGGAAAGGGTAACGCAAGGGAAGTCACGGTCAGGCGAGGCAAGGCTAAGGCACGACAACGCAAGGCTAGGCAATGCACGGCAAGGCAAGGAAAGAGTAACGGAATGTAAGGAATGCAAGGGAAAGCAAGGTAAGGCAAGAGTAACAGAAGGAACGGCACGGCAAGGGGAAACAAGGCTAAGGCACGACAACGCAAGCTAGGCAATGCACGGCAAGGCAAGGAAAGGGTAACGCAAGGCAAGGCACGGTCAGGAAATGCAAGGCTAATGCACGACAACGGAAGGCTAGGCAATGCACGGCAAGGCAAGGAAAGAGTAACGGAATGTAAGGAATGCAAGGGAAAGCAAGGCACGGCAAGAGTAACGGAAGGAACGGCACGGCAAGGGGAAACAAGGCTAAGGCACGACAACGCAAGGCTTAGCAGTGCACGGCTAGGCAACGAAAGCGTAACAGAAGGAAAGGAAGGCAAGGCAAAGCAATGCAAGGCAAGTGAAACAAAAGGCAAGGCACGGCACGGGGAAACAAGGCTAAGGCACGACAACGAAAGCTAGGCAATGCACGGCAAGGTAAGGAAAGGGTAACGCAAGGCAAGGCAGGGTCAGGCGAGACAAGGCTAAGGCACGACAACGCAAGGCTAGGCAATGCACGGCAAGGCAAGGAAAGGGTAACGCAAGGGAAGGCACGGTGAGGAAAGGCAAGGCTAATGCACAACAACGCACGTCTAGGCAATGCACGGCAAGGCAAGGAAAGGGTAACGCAAGGGAAGTCACGGTCAGGCGAGGCAAGGCTAAGGCACGACAACGCAAGGCTAGGCAATGCACGGCAAGGCAAGGAAAGAGTAACGGAATGTAAGGAATGCAAGGAAAAGCAAGGCAATGCAAGAGTAACAGAAGGAACGGCACGGCAAGGGGAAACAAGGCTAAGGCACGACAACGAAAGCTAGGCAATGCACGGCAAGGCAAGGAAAGGGTAACGCAAGGCAAGGCACGGTCAGGAAATGCAAGGCTAATGCACGACAACGCACGTCTAGGCAAAGCAAGGCAAGGGAAGGAGAGGGTAACGCAAGGCAAGGCACGGTCAAGCGAGGCAAGACTAAGGCACGACAACGCAAGGCTAGGCAATGCACGGCAAGGCAAGGAAAGGGTAACGCAAGGGAAGGCACGGTGAGGAAAGGCAAGGCTAATGCACAAAAACGCACGTCTAGGCAATGCACGGCAAGGCAAGTAAAGGGTAACGCAAGGGAAGTCACGGTCAGGCGAGGCAAGGCTAAGGCACGACAACGCAAGGCTAGGCAATGCACGGCAAGGCAAGGAAAGAGTAACGGAATGTAAGGAATGCAAGGGAAAGCAAGGCAAGGCAAGAGTAACAGAAGGAACGGCACGGCAAGGGGAAACAAGGCTAAGGCACGACAACGCAAGCTAGGGAATGCACGGCAAGGCAAGGAAAGGGTAACGTAAGGCAAGGCACTGTGAGGCAAGGCAAGGCTAATGCACAACTACGCACGGCTAGGCAATGGACGGCAAGGCAAGGAAAGGGTAACGCAAGGGAAGTCACGGTCAGGCGAGGCAAGGCTACGGCACGACAACGCAAGGCTAGGCAGTGCACGGCTAGGCAAGGAACGAGTAACGGAAGGAATGGAAGGCAAGGCAAAGCAAGGCAAGGCAAGTGTAACAAAAGGCACGGCACGGCAAGGGGAAACAAAGCTAAGGCACGACAACGCAAGCTAGGCAATGCACGGCAAGGCAAGGAAAGGGTAACGCAAGGCAAGGCAGGGTCAGGCGAGACAAGGCTAAGGCACGACAACGCAAGGCTAGGCAATGCACGGCAAGGCAAGGAAAGGGTAACGCAAGGGAAGGCACGTTGAGGAAAGGCAAGGCTAATGCACAACAACGCACGTCTAGGCAATGCACGGCAAGGCAAGGAAAGGGTAACGCAAGGGAAGTCACGGTCAGGCGAGGCAAGGCTAAGGCACGACAACGCAAGGCTAGGCAATGCACGGCAAGGCAAGGAAAGAGTAACGGAATGTAAGGAATGCAAGGGAAAGCAAGGCAAGGCAAGAGTAACAGAAGGAACGGCATGGCAAGGGGAAACAAGGCTAAGGCACGACAACGCAAGCTAGGCAATGCACGGCAAGGCAAGGAAAGGGTAACGCAAGGCAAGGCACGGTCAGGAAATGCAAGGCTAATGCACGACAACGGAAGGCTAGGCAATGCACGGCAAGGCAAGGAAAGAGTAACGGAATGTAAGGAATGCAAGAGAAAGCAAGGCAAGGCAAGAGTAACGGAAGGAACGGCACGGCAAGGGGAAACAAGGCTAAGGCACGACAACGCAAGGATAGGCAAAGCACGGCAACTCAAGGAAAGGGTAACGCAAGGCAAGGCACGGTGAGGCATGGCAATGCTAATGCACGACAACGCACGGCTAGGCAAAGCAAGGCAAGGGAAGGAGAGGGTAACGCAAGGCCAGGCACGGTCACTCGAGGGAAGGCTAATGCACGACAACGCAAGGCTTAGCAGTGCACGGCTAGGCAAGGAAAGCGTAACAGAAGGAAAGGAAGGCAAGGCAAAACAATGCAAGGCAAGTGAAACAAAAGGCAAGGCACGGCAAGGGGAAACAAGGCTAAGGCACGACAACGCAAGCTAGGCAATGCACGGCAAGCTAAGGAAAGGGTAACGCAAGGCAAGGCAGGGTCAGGCGAGACAAGGCTAAGGCACGACAACGCAAGGCTAGGCAATGCACGGCAAGGCAAGGAAAGGGTAACGCAAGGGAAGGCACGGTGAGGAAAGGCAAGGCTAATGCACAACAACGCACGTCTAGGCAATGCACGGCAAGGAAAGGAAAGAGTAACGGAAGGCAAGGAAGGCAAGGGAAAGCAAGGCAAGGCAAGGGTAAGGGAAGGAACGGCACGGCAAGGGGAAACAAGGCTAAGGCACGACAACGCAAGCTAGGCAATGCACGGCAAGGCAAGGAAAGGGTAACGCAAGGCAAGGCACGATCAGGCGAGGCAAGGCTAATGCACGACAACGCAAGGCTAGGCAGTGCACGGCTAGGCAAAGAAAGAGTAACGGAAGGATAGGAAGGCAAGGCAAAGCAAGGCAAGGGAAGTGTAACAAACGGCACGGCACGGCAAGGGGAAACAAGGTAAGGCACGACAACGCAAGCTAGGCAATGCACGGCAAGGCAAGGAAAGGGTAACGCAAGGCAAGGCACGGTCAGTCGAGGCAAGGCTAATGCACGACAACGCAAGGCTTCGCAGTGTAAGGCTAGGCAAGGAAAGAGTAACAGAAGGAAAGGAAGGCAAGGCAAAGCAATGCAAGGCAAGTGAAACAAAAGGCACGGCACGGCAAGGAGAAACAAGGGTAAGGCACGACAACGCAAGCTAGGCAATGCACGGCAAGGCAAGGAAAGGGTAACGTAAGGCAAGGCACGGTGAGGCAAGGCAAGGCTAATGCACAACAACGCACGGCTAGGCAATGGACGGCAAGGCAAGGAAAGGGTAACGCAAGGGAAGTCACGGTCAGGCGAGGCAAGGCTACGGCACGACAACTCAAGGCTAGGCAATGCACGGATGGTAAGCAAAGAGTAACGGAAGGCAAGGAAGGCAAGGGAAAGCAAGGCAAGTCAAGAGTAAGGGAAGGAACGGCACGGCAAGGGGAAACAAGGCTAAGGCACGACAACGCAAGCTGGGCAAAGCACGGCAAGGCAAGGAAAGGGTAACGCAAGGCAAGGCACGGTCAGGCAAGGCAAGGTTAATGCACGACAACGCAAGGCTAGGCAGTGCACGGCTAGGCAAGGAACGAGTAACGGAAGGAATGGAAGGCAAGGCAAAGCAAGGCAAGGCAAGTGTAACAAAAGGCACGGCACGGCAAGGGGAAACAAGGCTAAGGCACGACAACGCAAGCTAGGCAATGCACGGCAAGGCAAGGAAAGGGTAACGCAAGGCAAGGCAGGGTCAGGCGAGACAAGGCTAAGGCACGACAACGCAAGGCTAGGCAATGCACGGCAAGGCAAGGAAAGGGTAACGCAAGGCAAGGCACGGTGAGGAAAGGCAAGGCTAATGCACAACAACGCACGTCTAGGCAATGCACGGCAAGGCAAGGAAAGAGTAACGGAATGTAAGGAATGCAAGGGAAAGCAAGGCAAGGCAAGAGTAACGGAAGGAACGGCACGGCAAGGGGAAACAAGGCTAAGGCACGACAACGCAAGGCTAGGCAAAGCACGGCAAGGCAAGGAAAGGGTAACGCAAGGCAAGGCACGGTGAGGCAAGGCAAGGCTAATGCACGACAACGCACGGCTAGGCAAAGCAAGGCAAGGGAAGGAGAGGGTAACGCAAGGCAAGGCACGGTCAAGCGAGGCAAGGCTAAGGCACGACAACGCAAGGCTAGGCAATGCACGGCAAGGCAAGGAAAGGGTAACGCAAGGGAAGGCACGGTGAGGAAAGGCAAGGCTAATGCACAACAACGCACGTCTAGGCAATGCACGGCAAGGCAAGGAAAGGGTAACGCAAGGGAAGTCACGGTCAGGCGAGGCAAGGCTAAGGCACGACAACGCAAGGCTAGGCAATGCACGGCAAGGCAAGGAAAGAGTAACGGAATGTAAGGAATGCAAGGGAAAGCAAGGCAAGGCAAGAGTAACAGAAGGAACGGCACGGCAAGGGGAAACAAGGCTAAGGCACGACAACGCAAGCTAGGGAATGCACGGCAAGGCAAGGAAAGGGTAACGTAAGGCAAGGCACTGTGAGGCAAGGCAAGGCTAATGCACAACAACGCACGGCTAGGCAATGGACGGCAAGGCAACGAAAGGGTAACGCAAGGGAAGTCACGGTCAGGCGAGGCAAGGCTACGGCACGACAACGCAAGGCTAGGCAGTGCACGGCTAGGCAAGGAACGAGTAACGGAAGGAATGGAAGGCAAGGCAAAGCAAGGCAAGGCAAGTGTAACAAAAGGCACGGCACGGCAAGGGGAAACAAGGCTAAGGCACGACAACGCAAGCTAGGCAATGCACGGCAAGGCAAGGAAAGGGTAACGCAAGGCAAGGCAGGGTCAGGCGAGACAAGGCTAAGGCACGACAACGCAAGGCTAGGCAATGCACGGCAAGGCAAGGAAAGGGTAACGCAAGGGAAGGCACGTTGAGGAAAGGCAAGGCTAATGCACAACAACGCACGTCTAGGCAATGCACGGCAAGGCAAGGAAAGGGTAACGCAAGGGAAGTCACGGTCAGGCGAGGCAAGGCTAAGGCACGACAACGCAAGGCTAGGCAATGCACGGCAAGGCAAGGAAAGAGTAACGGAATGTAAGGAATGCAAGGGAAACAAGGCAAGGCAAGAGTAACAGAAGGAACGGCATGGCAAGGGGAAACAAGGCTAAGGCACGACAACGCAAGCTAGGCAATGCACGGCAAGGCAAGGAAAGGGTAACGCAAGGCAAGGCACGGTCAGGAAATGCAAGGCTAATGCACGACAAGGAAGGCTAGGCAATGCACGGCAAGGTAAGGAAAGAGTAACGGAATGTAAGGAATGCAAGAGAAAGCAAGGCAAGGCAAGAGTAACGGAAGGAACGGCACGGCAAGGGGAAACAAGGCTAAGGCACGACAACGCAAGGATAGGCAAAGCACGGCAAGGCAAGGAAAGGGTAACGCAAGGCAAGGCACGGTGAGGCTTGGCAAGGCTAATGCACGACAACGCACGGCTAGGCAAAGCAAGGCAAGGGAAGGAGAGGGTAACGCAAGGCCAGGCACGGCCACTCGAGGGAAGGCTAATGCACGACAACGCAAGGCTTAGCAGTGCACGGCTAGGCAAGGAAAGCGTAACAGAAGGAAAGGAAGGCAAGGCAAAGCAATGCAAGGCAAGTGAAACAAAAGGCAAGGAACGGCACGGGGAAACAAGGCTAAGGCACGACAACGCAAGCTAGGCAATGCACGGCAAGGCAAGGAAAGGGTAACGCAAGGCAAGGCAGGGTCAGGCGAGACAAGGCTAAGGCACGACAACGCAAGGCTAGGCAATGCACGGCAAGGCAAGGAAAGGGTAACGCAAGGGAAGGCACAGTGAGGAAAGGCAAGGCTAATGCACAACAACGCACGTCTAGGCAATGCACGGCAAGGCAAGGAAAGGGTAACGCAAGGGAAGTCACGGTCAGGCGAGGCAAGGCTAAGGCACGACAACGCAAGGCTAGGCAATGCACGGCAAGGCAAGGAAAGAGTAACGGAATGTAAGGAATGCAAGGGAAAGCAAGGTAAGGCAAGAGTAACAGAAGGAACGGCACGGCAAGGGGAAACAAGGCTAAGGCACGACAACGCAAGCTAGGCAATGCACGGCAAGGCAAGGAAAGGGTAACGCAAGGCAAGGCACGGTCAGGAAATGCAAGGCTAATGCACGACAACGGAAGGCTAGGCAATGCACGGCAAGGCAAGGAAAGAGTAACGGAATGTAAGGAATGCAAGGGAAAGCAAGGCACGGCAAGAGTAACGGAAGGAACGGCACGGCAAGGGGAAACAAGGCTAAGGCACGACAACGCAAGGCTTAGCAGTGCACGGCTAGGCAACGAAAGCGTAACAGAAGGAAAGGAAGGCAAGGCAAAGCAATGCAAGGCAAGTGAAACAAAAGGCAAGGCACGGCACGGGGAAACAAGGCTAAGGCACGACAACGAAAGCTAGGCAATGCACGGCAAGGTAAGGAAAGGGTAACGCAAGGCAAGGCAGGGTCAGGCGAGACAAGGCTAAGGCACGACAACGCAAGGCTAGGCAATGCACGGCAAGGCAAGGAAAGGGTAACGCAAGGGAAGGCACGGTGAGGAAAGGCAAGGCTAATGCACAACAACGCACGTCTAGGCAATGCACGGCAAGGCAAGGAAAGGGTAACGCAAGGGAAGTCACGGTCAGGCGAGGCAAGGCTAAGGCACGACAACGCAAGGCTAGGCAATGCACGGCAAGGCAAGGAAAGAGTAACGGAATGTAAGGAATGCAAGGGAAAGCAAGGCAAGGCAAGAGTAACAGAAGGAACGGCACGGCAAGGGGAAACAAGGCTAAGGCACGACAACGAAAGCTAGGCAATGCACGGCAAGGCAAGGAAAGGGTAACGCAAGGCAAGGCACGGTCAGGAAATGCAAGGCTAATGCACGACAACGCACGTCTAGGCAAAGCAAGGCAAGGGAAGGAGAGGGTAACGCAAGGCAAGGCACGGTCAAGCGAGGCAAGACTAAGGCACGACAACGCAAGGCTAGGCAATGCACGGCAAGGCAAGGAAAGGGTAACGCAAGGGAAGGCACGGTGAGGAAAGGCAAGGCTAATGCACAAAAACGCACGTCTAGGCAATGCACGGCAAGGCAAGTAAAGGGTAACGCAAGGGAAGTCACGGTCAGGCGAGGCAAGGCTAAGGCACGACAACGCAAGGCTAGGCAATGCACGGCAAGGCAAGGAAAGAGTAACGGAATGTAAGGAATGCAAGGGAAAGCAAGGCAAGGCAAGAGTAACAGAAGGAACGGCACGGCAAGGGGAAACAAGGCTAAGGCACGACAACGCAAGCTAGGGAATGCACGGCAAGGCAAGGAAAGGGTAACGTAAGGCAAGGCACTGTGAGGCAAGGCAAGGCTAATGCACAACTACGCACGGCTAGGCAATGGACGGCAAGGCAAGGAAAGGGTAACGCAAGGGAAGTCACGGTCAGGCGAGGCAAGGCTACGGCACGACAACGCAAGGCTAGGCAGTGCACGGCTAGGCAAGGAACGAGTAACGGAAGGAATGGAAGGCAAGGCAAAGCAAGGCAAGGCAAGTGTAACAAAAGGCACGGCACGGCAAGGGGAAACAAGGCTAAGGCACGACAACGCAAGCTAGGCAATGCACGGCAAGGCAAGGAAAGGGTAACGCAAGGCAAGGCAGGGTCAGGCGAGACAAGGCTAAGGCACGACAACGCAAGGCTAGGCAATGCACGGCAAGGCAAGGAAAGGGTAACGCAAGGGAAGGCACGTTGAGGAAAGGCAAGGCTAATGCACAACAACGCACGTCTAGGCAATGCACGGCAAGGCAAGGAAAGGGTAACGCAAGGGAAGTCACGGTCAGGCGAGGCAAGGCTAAGGCACGACAACGCAAGGCTAGGCAATGCACGGCAAGGCAAGGAAAGAGTAACGGAATGTAAGGAATGCAAGGGAAAGCAAGGCAAGGCAAGAGTAACAGAAGGAACGGCATGGCAAGGGGAAACAAGGCTAAGGCACGACAACGCAAGCTAGGCAATGCACGGCAAGGCAAGGAAAGGGTAACGCAAGGCAAGGCACGGTCAGGAAATGCAAGGCTAATGCACGACAACGGAAGGCTAGGCAATGCACGGCAAGGCAAGGAAAGAGTAACGGAATGTAAGGAATGCAAGAGAAAGCAAGGCAAGGCAAGAGTAACGGAAGGAACGGCACGGCAAGGGGAAACAAGGCTAAGGCACGACAACGCAAGGATAGGCAAAGCACGGCAAGGCAAGGAAAGGGTAACGCAAGGCAAGGCACGGTGAGGCTTGGCCAGGCTAATGCACGACAACGCACGGCTAGGCAAAGCAAGGCAAGGGAAGGAGAGGGTAACGCAAGGCCAGGCACGGTCACTCGAGGGAAGGCTAATGCACGACAACGCAAGGCTTAGCAGTGCACGGCTAGGCAAGGAAAGCGTAACAGAAGGAAAGGAAGGCAAGGCAAAGCAATGCAAGGCAAGTGAAACAAAAGGCAAGGCACGGCACGGGGAAACAAGGCTAAGGCACGACAACGCAAGCTAGGCAATGCACGGCAAGGCAAGGAAAGGGTAACGCAAGGCAAGGCAGGGTCAGGCGAGACAAGGCTAAGGCACGACAACGCAAGGCTAGGCAATGCACGGCAAGGCAAGGAAAGGGTAACGCAAGGGAAGGCACAGTGAGGAAAGGCAAGGCTAATGCACAACAACGCACGTCTAGGCAATGCACGGCAAGGCAAGGAAAGGGTAACGCAAGGGAAGTCACGGTCAGGCGAGGCAAGGCTAAGGCACGACAACGCAAGGCTAGGCAATGCACGGCAAGGCAAGGAAAGAGTAACGGAATGTAAGGAATGCAAGGGAAAGCAAGGCAAGGCAAGAGTAACAGAAGGAACGCCACGGCAAGGGGAAACAAGGCTAAGGCACGACAACGCAAGCTAGGCAATGCACGGCAAGGCAAGGAAAGGGTAACGCAAGGCAAGGCACGGTCAGGAAATGCAATGCTAATGCACGACAACGGAAGGCTAGGCAATGCACGGCAAGGCAAGGAAAGAGTAACGGAATGTAAGGAATGCAAGGGAAAGCAAGGCAAGGCAAGAGTAACGGAAGGAACGGCACGGCAAGGGGAAACAAGGCTAAGGCACGACAACGCAAGGCTTAGCAGTGCACGGCTAGGCAACGAAAGCGTAACAGAAGGAAAGGAAGGCAAGGCAAAGCAATGCAAGGCAAGTGAAACAAAAGGCACGGCACGGTAAGGGGATAAAAGGGTATGGCACGACAACGCAAGCTAGGCAATGGACGGCAAGGCAAGGAAAGGGTAACGCAAGGCAAGGCACGGTCAGGCAAGGCAAGGCTAATGCACGACAACGCAAGGCTAGGCAGTGCACGGCTAGGCAAGGAACGAGTAACGGAAGGAATGGAAGGCAAGGCAAAGCAAGGCAAGGCAAGTGTAACAAAAGGCACGGCACGGCAAGGGGAAACAAGGCTAAGGCACGACAACGCAAGCTAGGCAATGCACGGCAAGGCAAGGAAAGGGTAACGCAAGGCAAGGCACGGTCAGGAAATGCAAGGCTAATGCACGACAACGGAAGGCTAGGCAATGCACGGCAAGGCAAGGAAAGAGTAACGGAATGTAAGGAATGCAAGAGAAAGCAAGGCAAGGCAAGAGTAACGGAAGGAACGGCACGGCAAGGGGAAACAAGGCTAAGGCACGACAACGCAAGGCTAGGCAAAGCACGGCAAGGCAAGGAAAGGGTAACGCAAGGCAAGGCACGGTGAGGCATGGCAATGCTAATGCACGACAACGCACGGCTAGGCAAAGCAAGGCAAGGGAAGGAGAGGGTAACGCAAGGCCAGGCACGGTCACTCGAGGGAAGGCTAATGCACGACAACGCAAGGCTTAGCAGTGCACGGCTAGGCAAGGAAAGCGTAACAGAAGGAAAGGAAGGCAAGGCAAAGCAATGCAAGGCAAGTGAAACAAAAGGCAAGGCACGGCAAGGGGAAACAAGGCTAAGGCACGACAACGCAAGCTAGGCAATGCACGGCAAGGCAAGGAAAGGGTAACGCAAGGCAAGGCAGGGTCAGGCGAGACAAGGCTAAGGCACGACAACGCAAGGCTAGGCAATGCACGGCAAGGCAAGGAAAGGGTAACGCAAGGGAAGGCACGGTGAGGAAAGGCAAGGCTAATGCACAACAACGCACGTCTAGGCAATGCACGGCAAGGCAAGGCAAGAGTAACGGAAGGCAAGGAAGGCAAGGGAAAGCAAGGCAAGGCAAGGGTAAGGGAAGGAACGGCACGGCAAGGGGAAACAAGGCTAAGGCACGACAACGCAAGCTAGGCAATGCACGGCAAGGCAAGGAAAGGGTAACGCAAGGCAAGGCACGATCAGGCGAGGCAAGGCTAATGCACGACAACGCAAGGCTAGGCAGTGCACGGCTAGGCAAGGAAAGAGTAACGGAAGGATAGGAAGGCAAGGCAAAGCAAGACAAGGGAAGTGTAACAAACGGCACGGCACGGCAAGGGGAAACAAGGTAAGGCACGACAATGCAAGCTAGGCAATGCACGGCAAGGCAAGGAAAGGGTAACGCAAGGCAAGGCACGGTCAGTCGAGGCAAGGCTAATGCACGACAACGCAAGGCTTGGCAGTGTAAGGCTAGGCAAGGAAAGAGTAACAGAAGGAAAGGAAGGCAAGGCAAAGCAATGCAAGGCAAGTGAAACAAAAGGCACGGCACGGCAAGGAGAAAGAAGGGTAAGGCACGACAACGCAAGCTAGGCAATGCACGGCAAGGCAAGGAAAGGGTAACCTAAGGCAAGGCACGGTGAGGCAAGGCAAGGCTAATGCACAACAACGCACGGCTAGGCAATGGACGGCAAGGCAAGGAAAGGGTAACGCAAGGGAAGTCACGGTCAGGCGAGGCAAGGCTACGGCACGACAACTCAAGGCTAGGCAATGCACGGATGGTAAGCAAAGAGTAACGGAAGGCAAGGAAGGCAAGGGAAAGCAAGGCAAGTCAAGAGTAAGGGAAGGAACGGCACGGCAAGGGGAAACAAGGCTAAGGCACGACAACGCAAGGCTTAGCAGTGCACGGCTAGGCAACGAAAGCGTAACAGAAGGAAAGGAAGGCAAGGCAAAGCAATGCAAGGCAAGTGAAACAAAAGGCACGGCACGGTAAGGGGATAAAAGGGTATGGCACGACAACGCAAGCTAGGCAATGCACGGCAAGGCAAGGAAAGGGTAACGCAAGGCAAGGCACGGTCAGGCAAGGCAAGGCTAATGCACGACAACGCAAGGCTAGGCAGTGCACGGCTAGGCAAGGAACGAGTAACGGAAGGAATGGAAGGCAAGGCAAAGCAAGGCAAGGCAAGTGTAACAAAAGGCACGGCACGGCAAGGGGAAACAAGGCTAAGGCACGACAACGCAAGCTAGGCAATGCACGGCAAGGCAAGGAAAGGGTAACGCAAGGCAAGGCACGGTCAGGAAATGCAAGGCTAATGCACGACAACGGAAGGCTAGGCAATGCACGGCAAGGCAAGGAAAGAGTAACGGAATGTAAGGAATGCAAGAGAAAGCAAGGCAAGGCAAGAGTAACGGAAGGAACGGCACGGCAAGGGGAAACAAGGCTAAGGCACGACAACGCAAGGCTAGGCAAAGCACGGCAAGGCAAGGAAAGGGTAACGCAAGGCAAGGCACGGTGAGGCATGGCAATGCTAATGCACGACAACGCACGGCTAGGCAAAGCAAGGCAAGGGAAGGAGAGGGTAACGCAAGGCCAGGCACGGTCACTCGAGGGAAGGCTAATGCACGACAACGCAAGGCTTAGCAGTGCACGGCTAGGCAAGGAAAGCGTAACAGAAGGAAAGGAAGGCAAGGCAAAGCAATGCAAGGCAAGTGAAACAAAAGGCAAGGCACGGCAAGGGGAAACAAGGCTAAGGCACGACAACGCAAGCTAGGCAATGCACGGCAAGGCAAGGAAAGGGTAACGCAAGGCAAGGCAGGGTCAGGCGAGACAAGGCTAAGGCACGACAACGCAAGGCTAGGCAATGCACGGCAAGGCAAGGAAAGGGTAACGCAAGGGAAGGCACGGTGAGGAAAGGCAAGGCTAATGCACAACAACGCACGTCTAGGCAATGCACGGCAAGGCAAGGCAAGAGTAACGGAAGGCAAGGAAGGCAAGGGAAAGCAAGGCAAGGCAAGGGTAAGGGAAGGAACGGCACGGCAAGGGGAAACAAGGCTAAGGCACGACAACGCAAGCTAGGCAATGCACGGCAAGGCAAGGAAAGGGTAACGCAAGGCAAGGCACGATCAGGCGAGGCAAGGCTAATGCACGACAACGCAAGGCTTGGCAGTGCACGGCTAGGCAAGGAAAGAGTAACGGAAGGATAGGAAGGCAAGGCAAAGCAAGACAAGGGAAGTGTAACAAACGGCACGGCACGGCAAGGGGAAACAAGGTAAGGCACGACAACGCAAGCTAGGCAATGCACGGCAAGGCAAGGAAAGGGTAACGCAAGGCAAGGCACGGTCAGTCGAGGCAAGGCTAATGCACGACAACGCAAGGCTTGGCAGTGTAAGGCTAGGCAAGGAAAGAGTAACAGAAGGAAAGGAAGGCAAGGCAAAGCAATGCAAGGCAAGTGAAACAAAAGGCACGGCACGGCAAGGAGAAAGAAGGGTAAGGCACGACAACGCAAGCTAGGCAATGCACGGCAAGACAAGGAAAGGGTAACCTAAGGCAAGGCACGGTGAGGCAAGGCAAGGCTAATGCACAACAACGCACGGCTAGGCAATGGACGGCAAGGCAAGGAAAGGGTAACGCAAGGGAAGTCACGGTCAGGCGAGGCAAGGCTACGGCACGACAACTCAAGGCTAGGCAATGCACGGATGGTAAGCAAAGAGTAACGGAAGGCAAGGAAGGCAAGGGAAAGCAAGGCAAGTCAAGAGTAAGGGAAGGAACGGCACGGCAAGGGGAAACAAGGCTAAGGCACGAAAACGCAAGCTGGGCAAAGCACGGCAAGGCAAGGAAAGGGTAACGCAAGGCAAGGCACGGTCAGGCAAGGCAAGGCTAATGCACGACAACGCAAGGCTAGGCAGTGCACGGCTAGGCAAGGAACGAGTAACGGAAGGAATGGAAGGCAAGGCAAAGCAAGGCAAGGCAAGTGTAACAAAAGGCACGGCACGGCAAGGGGAAACAAGGCTAAGGCACGACAACGCAAGCTAGGCAATGCACGGAAAGGCAAGGAAAGGGTAACGCAAGGCAAGGCAGGGTCAGGCGAGACAAGGCTAAGGCACGACAACGCAAGGCTAGGCAATGCACGGCAAGGCAAGTTAAGGGTAACGCAAGGGAAGGCACGGTGAGGAAAGGCAAGGCTAATGCACAACAACGCACGTCTAGGCAATGCACGGCAAGGCAAGGAAAGGGTAACACAAGGGAAGTCACGGTCAGGCGAGGCAAGGCTAAGGCACGACAACGCAAGGCTAGGCAATGCACGGCAAGGCAAGGAAAGAGTAACGGAATGTAAGGAATGCAAGGGAAAGCAAGGCAAGGCAAGAGTAACAGAAGGAACGGAACGGCTAGGGGAAACAAGGCTAAGGTACGACAACGCAAGCTAGGCAATGCACGAAAAGGCAAGGAAAGGGTAACGCAAGGCAAGGCACGGTCAGGAAATGCAAGGCTAATGCACGACAACGGAAGGCTAGGCAATGCACGGCAAGGCAAGGAAAGAGTAACGGAATGTAAGGAATGCAAGGGAAAGCAAGGCAAGGCAAGAGTAACGGAAGGAACGGCACGGCAAGGGGAAACAAGGCTAAGGCACGACAACGCAAGGCTAGGCAAAGCACGGCAAGGCAAGGAAAGGGTAACTCAAGGCAAGGCACGGTGAGGCATGGCAAGGCTAATGCACGACAACGCACGGCTAGGCAAAGCAAGGCAAGGGAAGGAGAGGGTAACGCAAGGCCAGGCACGGTCAGTCGAGGGAAGGCTAATGCAGGACAACGCAAGGCTTAGCAGTGCACGGCTAGGCAAGGAAAGCGTAACAGAAGGAAAGGAAGGCAAGGCAAAGCAATGCAAGGCAAGTGAAACAAAAGGCACGGCACGGCATGGGGAAACAAGGATAAGGCACGACAACGCAAGCTAGGCAATGCACGGCAAGGCAAGGAAAGTGTAACGCAAGGCAAGGCACGGTCAGTCGAGGCAAGGCTAATGCACGACAACGCAAGGCTTGGCATTGCACGGCTAGGGAAGGAAAGCGTAACAGAAGGAAAGGAAGGCAAGGCAAAGCAATGCAAGGCAAGTGAAACAAAAGGCACGGCACGGCAAGGGGAAAAAAGGGTAAGGCACGACAACGCAAGCTAGGCAATGCACGGCAAGGCAAGGAAAGGGTAACGTAAGGGAAGGCACGGTGAGGCAAGGCAAGGCTAATGCACAACAACGCACGGCTAGGCAATGGACGGCAAGGCAAGGAAAGGGTAACGCAAGGGAAGTCACGGTCAGGCGAGGCATGGCTACGGCACGACAACGCAAGGCTAGGCAATGCACGGATGGTAAGCAAAGAGTAACGGAAGGCAAGGAAGGCAAGGGAATGCAAGGCAAGTGAAGAGTAAGGGAAGGAACGGCAGGGCAAGGGGAAACAAGGCTAAGGCACGACAACGCAAGCTGGGCAAAGCACGGCAAGGCAAGGAAAGGGTAACGCAAGGCAAGGCACGGTCAGGCAAGGCAAGGTTAATGCACGACAACGCAAGGCTAGGCAGTGCACGGCTAGGCAAGGAACGAGTAACGGAAGGAATGGAAGGCAAGGCAAAGCAAGGCAAGGCAAGTGTAACAAAAGGCACGGCACGGCAAGGGGAAACAAGGCTAAGGCACGACAACGCAAGCTAGGCAATGCACGGCAAGGCAAGGAAAGGGTAACGCAAGGCAAGGCAGGGTCAGGCGAGACAAGGCTAAGGCACGACAACGCAAGGCTAGGCAATGCACGGCAAGGCAAGGAAAGGGTAACGCAAGGCAAGGCACGGTGAGGAAAGGCAAGGCTAATGCACAACAACGCACGTCTAGGCAATGCACGGCAAGGCAAGGAAAGAGTAACGTAATGTAAGGAATGCAAGGGAAAGCAAGGCAAGGCAAGAGTAACAGAAGGAACGGCACGGCAAGGGGAAACAAGGCTAAGGCACGACAACGCAAGCTAGGGAATGCACGGCAAGGCAAGGAAAGGGTAACGTAAGGCAAGGCACTGTGAGGCAAGGCAAGGCTAATGCACAACAACGCACGGCTAGGCAATGGACGGCAAGGCAAGGAAAGGGTAACGCAAGGGAAGTCACGGTCAGGCGAGGCAAGGCTACGGCACGACAACGCAAGGCTAGGCAGTGCACGGCTAGGCAAGGAACGAGTAACGGAAGGAATGGAAGGCAAGGCAAAGCAAGGCAAGGCAAGTGTAACAAAAGGCACGGCACGGCAAGGGGAAACAAGGCTAAGGCACGACAACGCAAGCTAGGCAATGCACGGCAAGGCAAGGAAAGGGTAACGCAAGGCAAGGCAGGGTCAGGCGAGACAAGGCTAAGGCACGACAACGCAAGGCTAGGCAATGCACGGCAAGGCAAGGAAAGGGTAACGCAAGGGAAGGCACGTTGAGGAAAGGCAAGGCTAATGCACAACAACGCACGTCTAGGCAATGCACGGCAAGGCAAGGAAAGGGTAACGCAAGGGAAGTCACGGTCATGCGAGGCAAGGCTAAGGCACGACAACGCAAGGCTAGGCAATGCACGGCAAGGCAAGGAAAGAGTAACGGAATGTAAGGAATGCAAGGGAAAGCAAGGCAAGGCAAGAGTAACAGAAGGAACGGCACGGCAAGGGGAAACAAGGCTAAGGCACGACAACGCAAGCTAGGCAATGCACGGCAAGGGAAGGAAAGGGTAACGCAAGGCAAGGCACGGTCAGGAAATGCAAGGCTAATGCACGACAACGGAAGGCTATGCAATGCACGGCAAGGCAAGGAAAGAGTAACGGAATGTAAGGAATGCAAGAGAAAGCAAGGCAAGGCAAGAGTAACGGAAGGAACGGCACGGCAAGGGGAAACAAGGCTAAGGCACGACAACGCAAGGCTAGGCAAAGCACGGCAAGGCAAGGAAAGGGTAACGCAAGGCAAGGCACGGTGAGGCATGGCAAGGCTAATGCACGACAACGCACGGCTAGGCAAAGCAAGGCAAGGGAAGGAGAGGGTAACGCAAGGCCAGGCACGGTCACTCGAGGGAAGGCTAATGCACGACAACGCAAGGCTTAGCAGTGCACGGCTAGGCAAGGAAAGCGTAACAGAAGGAAAGGAAGGCAAGGCAAAGCAATGCAAGGCAAGTGAAACAAAAGGCAAGGCACGGCAAGGGGAAACAAGGCTAAGGCACGACAACGCAAGCTAGGCAATGCACGGCAAGGCAAGGAAAGGGTAACGATGGCAAGGTAGGGTCAGGCGAGACAAGGCTAAGGCACGACAACGCAAGGCTAGGCAATGCACGGCAAGGCAAGGAAAGGGTAACGCAAGGGAAGGCACGGTGAGGAAAGGCAAGGCTAATGCACAACAACGCAGGTCTAGGCAATGCACGGCAAGGCAAGGAAAGGGTAACGCAAGGGAAGTCACGGTCAGGCGAGGCAAGGCTAAGGCACGACAACGCAAGGCTAGGCAATGCACGGCAAGGCAAGGAAAGAGTAACGGAATGTAAGGAATGCAAGGGAAAGCAAGGCAAGGCAAGAGTAACAGAAGGAACGGCACGGCAAGGGGAAACAAGGCTAAGGCACGACAACGCAAGCTAGGCAATGCACGGCAAGGCAAGGAAAGGGTAACGCAAGGCAAGGCACGGTCAGGAAATGCAAGTCTAATGCACGACAACGGAAGGCTAGGCAATGCACGGCAAGGCAAGGAAAGAGTAACGGAATGTAAGGAATGCAAGGGAAAGCAAGGCAAGGCAAGAGTAACGGAAGGAACGGCACGGCAAGGGGAAACAAGGCTAAGGCACGACAACGCAAGGCTTAGCAGTGCACGGCTAGGCAACGAAAGCGTAACAGAAGGAAAGGAAGGCAAGGCAAAGCAATGCAAGGCAAGTGAAACAAAAGGCAGGCAGGGTAAGGGGATAAAAGGGTATGGCACGACAACGCAAGCTAGGCAATGCACGGCAAGGCAAGGAAAGGGTAACGCAAGGCAAGGCACGGTCAGAGAAGGCAAGGCTAATGCACGACAACGCAAGGCTAGGCAATGCACGGTAAGGCAAGGAAAGAGTAACGGAAGGCAAGGAAGGCAAGGGAAAGCAAGGCAAGGCAAGAGTAAGGGAAGGAACGGCACGGCAAGGGGAAACAAGGCTAAGGCACGACAACGCACGCTGGGCAAAGCACGGCAAGGCAAGGAAAGGGTAACGCAAGGCAAGGCACGGTCAGGCAAGGCAAGGCTAATGCACGACAACGCAAGGCTAGGCAGTGCACGGCTAGGCAAGGAACGAGTAACGGAAGGAATGGAAGGCAAGGCAAAGCAAGGCAAGGCAAGTGTAACAAAAGGCACGGCACGGCAAGGGGAAACAAGGCTATGGCACGACAACGCAAGCTAGGCAATGCACGGCAAGGCAAGGAAAGGGTAACGCAAGGCAAGGCAGGGTCAGGCGAGACAAAGCTAAGGCACGACAACGCAAGGCTAGGCAATGCACGGCAAGGCAAGGAAAGGGTAACGCAAGGGAAGGCACGTTGAGGAAAGGCAAGGCTAATGGACAACAACGCACGTCTAGGCAATGCACGGCAAGGCAAGGAAAGGGTAACGCAAGGGAAATCACGGTCAGGCGAGGCAAGGCTAAGGCACGACAACGCAAGGCTAGGCAATGCACGGCAAGGCAAGGAAAGAGTAACGGAATGTAAGGAATGCAAGGGAAAGCAAGGCAAGGCAAGAGTAACAGAAGGAACGGCATGGCAAGGGGAAACAAGGCTAAAGCACGACAACGCAAGCTAGGCAATGCACGGCAAGGCAAGGAAAGGGGAACGCAAGGCAAGGCACGGTCAGGAAATGCAAGGCTAATGCACGACAACGGAAGGCTAGGCAATGCACGGCAAGGCAAGGAAAGAGTAACGGAATGTAAGGAATGCAAGAGAAAGCAAGGCAAGGCAAGAGTAACGGAAGGAACGGCACGGCAAGGGGAAACAAGGCTAAGGCACGACAACGCAAGGCTAGGCAAAGCACGGCAAGGCAAGGAAAGGGTAACGCAAGGCAAGGCACGGTGAGGCATGGCAAGGCTAATGCACGACAACGCACGGCTAGGCAAAGCAAGGCAAGGGAAGGAGAGGGTAACGCAAGGCCAGGCACGGTCACTCGAGGGAAGGCTAATGCACGACAACGCAAGGCTTAGCAGTGCACGGCTAGGCAAGGAAAGCGTAACAGAAGGAAAGGAAGGCAAGTCAAAGCAATGCAAGGCAAGTGAAACAAAAGGCAAGGCACGGCAAGGGGAAACAAGGCTAAGGCACGACAACGCAAGCTAGGCAATGCACGGCAAGGCACGACAACGCAAGCTAGGCAATGCACGGCAAGGCAAGGAAAGGGTAACGCAACGCAAGGCAAGGCACGATCAGGCGAGGCAAGGCTAATGCACGACAACGCAGGGCTAGGCAGTGCACGGCTAGGCAAGGAAAGAGAAACGGAAGGATAGGAAGGCAAGGCAAAGCAAGGCAAGGGAAGTGTAACAAACGGCACGGCACGGCAAGGGGAAACAAGGTAAGGCACGACAACGCAAGCTAGGCAATGCACGGCAAGGCAAGGAAAGGGTAACGCAAGGCAAGGCACGGTCAGTCGAGGCAAGGCTAATGCACGACAACGCAAGGCTTGGCAGTGCACGGCTAGGCAAGGAACGAGTAACGGAAGGAATGGAAGGCAAGGCAAAGCAAGGCAAGGCAAGTGTAACAAAAGGCACGGCACGGCAAGGGGAAACAAGGCTAAGGCACGACAACGCAAGTTAGGCAATGCACGGCAAGGCAAGGAAAGGGTAACGCAAGGCAAGCCAGGGTCAGGCGAGACAAGGCTAAGGCACGACAACGCAAGGCTAGGCAATGCACGGCAAGGCAAGTTAAGGGTAACGCAAGGGAAGGCACGGTGAGGAAAGGCAAGGCTAATGCACAACAACGCACGTCTAGGCAATGCACGGCAAGGCAAGGAAAGGGTAACGGAATGTAAGGAATGCAAGGGAAAGCAAGGCAAGGCAAGAGTAACGGAAGGAACGGCACGGCAAGGGGAAACAAGGCTAAGGCACGATAACGCAAGGCTAGGCAAAGCACGGCAAGGCAAGGAAAGGGTAACGCAAGGCAAGGCACGGTGATGCAAGGCAAGGCTAATGCACGACAACGCACGGCTAGGCAAAGCAAGGCAAGGGAAGGAGAGGGTAACGCAAGGCAAGGCACGGTCAAGCGAGGCAAGGCTAAGGCACGACAACACAAAGCTAGGCAGGCAATGCACGGCAAGGCAAGGAAAGGGTAACGCAAGGGAAGGCACGGTGAGGAAAGGCAAGGCTAATGCACAACAACGCACGTCTAGGCAATGCACGGCAAGGCAAGGAAAGGGTAACGCAAGGGAAGTCACGGTCAGGCGAGGCAAGGCTAAGGCACGACAACGCAAGGCCAGGCAATGCACGGCAAGGCAAGGAAAGAGTAACGGAATGTAAGGAATGCAAGGGAAAGCAAGGCAAGGCAAGAGTAACAGAAGGAACGGCACGGCAAGGGGAAACAAGGCTAAGGCACGACAACGCAAGCTAGGGAATGCACGGCAAGGCAAGGAAAGGGTAACGTAAGGCAAGGCACTGTGAGGCAAGGCAAGGCTAATGCACAACAACGCACGGCTAGGCAATGGATGGCAAGGCAAGGAAAGGGTAACGCAAGGGAAGTCACGGTCAGGCGAGGCAAGGCTACGGCACGACAACGCAAGGCTAGGCAGTGCACGGCTAGGCAAGGAACGAGTAACGGAAGGAATGGAAGGCAAGGCAAAGCAAGGCAAGGCAAGTGTAACAAAAGGCACGGCACGGCAAGGGGAAACAAGGCTAAGGCACGACAACGCAAGCTAGGCAATGCACGGCAAGGCAAGGAAAGGGTAACGCAAGGCAAGGCAGGGTCAGGCGAGACAAGGCTAAGGCACGACAACGCAAGGCTAGGCAATGCACGGCAAGGCAAGGAAAGGGTAACGCAAGGGAAGGCACGTTGAGGAAAGGCAAGGCTAATGCACAACAACGCACGTCTAGGCAATGCACGGCAAGGCAAGGAAAGGGTAACGCAAGGGAAGTCACGGTCAGGCGAGGCAAGGCTAAGGCACGACAACGCAAGGCTAGGCAATGCACGGTAAGGCAAGGAAAGAGTAACGGAATGTAAGGAATGCAAGGGAAAGCAAGGCAAGTCAAGAGTAACAGAAGGAACGGCACGGCAAGGGGAAACAAGGCTAAGGCACGACAACGCAAGCTAGGCAATGCACGGCAAGGCAAGGAAAGGGTAACGCAAGGCAAGGCACGGTCAGGAAATGCAAGGCTAATGCACGACAACGGAAGGCTAGGCAATGCACGGCAAGGCAAGGAAAGAGTAACGGAATGTAAGGAATGCAAGAGAAAGCAAGGCAAGGCAAGAGTAACGGAAGGAACGGCACGGCAAGGGGAAACAAGGCTAAGGCACGACAACGCAAGGCTAGGCAAAGCACGGCAAGGCAAGGAAAGGGTAACGCAAGGCAAGGCACGGTGAGGCATGGCAAGGCTAATGCACGACAACGCACGGCTAGGCAAAGCAAGGCAAGGGAAGGAGAGGGTAACGCAAGGCCAGGCACGGTCACTCGAGGGAAGGCTAATGCACGACAACGCAAGGCTTAGCAGTGCACGGCTAGGCAAGGAAAGCGTAACAGAAGGAAAGGAAGGCAAGGCAAAGCAATGCAAGGCAAGTGAAACAAAAGGCAAGGCACGGCAAGGGGAAACAAGGCTAAGGCACGACAACGCAAGCTAGGCAATGCACGGCAAGGCAAGGAAAGGGTAAGGAAGGCAAGGCAGGGTCAGGCGAGACAAGGCTAAGGCACGACAACGCAAGGCTAGGCAATGCACGGCAAGGCAAGGAAAGGGTAACGCAAGGGAAGGCACGGTGAGGAAAGGCAAGGCTAATGCACAACAACGCAGGTCTAGGCAATGCACGGCAAGGCAAGGAAAGGGTAACGCAAGGGAAGTCACGGTCAGGCGAGGCAAGGCTAAGGCACGACAACGCAAGGCTAGGCAATGCACGGCAAGGCAAGGAAAGAGTAACGGAATGTAAGGAATGCAAGGGAAAGCAAGGCAAGGCAAGAGTAACAGAAGGAACGGCACGGCAAGGGGAAACAAGGCTAAGGCACGACAACGCAAGCTAGGCAATGCACGGCAAGGCAAGGAAAGGGTAACGCAAGGCAAGGCACGGTCAGGAAATGCAAGGCTAATGCACGACAACGGAAGGCTAGGCAATGCACGGCAAGGCAAGGAAAGAGTAACGGAATGTAAGGAATGCAAGGGAAAGCAAGGCAAGGCAAGAGTAACGGAAGGAACGGCACGGCAAGGGGAAACAAGGCTAAGGCACGACAACGCAAGGCTTAGCAGTGCACGGCTAGGCAACGAAAGCGTAACAGAAGGAAAGGAAGGCAAGGCAAAGCAATGCAAGGCAAGTGAAACAAAAGGCACGGCAGGGTAAGGGGATAAAAGGGTATGGCACGACAACGCAAGCTAGGCAATGCACGGCAAGGCAAGGAAAGGGTAACGCAAGGCAAGGCACGGTCAGAGAAGGCAAGGCTAATGCACGACAACGCAAGGCTAGGCAATGCACGGTAAGGCAAGGAAAGAGTAACGGAAGGCAAGGTAGGCAAGGGAAAGCAAGGCAAGTCAAGAGTAAGGGAAGGAACGGCACGGCAAGGGGAAACAAGGCTAAGGCACGACAACGCACGCTGGGCAAAGCACGGCAAGGCAAGGAAAGGGTAACGCAAGGCAAGGCACGGTCAGGTCAAGGCAAGGCTAATGCACGACAACGCAAGGCTAGGCAGTGCACGGCTAGGCAAGGAACGAGTAACGGAAGGAATGGAAGGCAAGGCAAAGCAAGGCAAGGCAAGTGTAACAAAAGGCACGGCACGGCAAGGGGAAACAAGGCTATGGCACGACAACGCAAGCTAGGCAATGCACGGCAAGGCAAGGAAAGGGTAACGGAAGGCAAGGCAGGGTCAGGCGAGACAAAGCTAAGGCACGACAACGCAAGGCTAGGCAATGCACGGCAAGGCAAGGAAAGGGTAACGCAAGGGAAGGCACGTTGAGGAAAGGCAAGGCTAATGGACAACAACGCACGTCTAGGCAATGCACGGCAAGGCAAGGAAAGGGTAACGCAAGGGAAGTCACGGTCAGGCGAGGCAAGGCTAAGGCACGACAACGCAAGGCTAGGCAATGCACGGCAAGGCAAGGAAAGAGTAACGGAATGTAAGGAATGCAAGGGAAAGCAAGGCAAGGCAAGAGTAACAGAAGGAACGGCATGGCAAGGGGAAACAAGGCTAAAGCACGACAACGCAAGCTAGGCAATGCACGGCAAGGCAAGGAAAGGGGAACGCAAGGCAAGGCACGGTCAGGAAATGCAAGGCTAATGCACGACAACGGAAGGCTAGGCAATGCACGGTAAGGCAAGGAAAGAGTAACGGAATGTAAGGAATGCAAGAGAAAGCAAGGCAAGGCAAGAGTAACGGAAGGAACGGCACGGCAAGGGGAAACAAGGCTAAGGCACGACAACGCAAGGCTAGGCAAAGCACGGCAAGGCAAGGAAAGGGTAACGCAAGGCAAGGCACGGTGAGGCATGGCAAGGCTAATGCACGACAACGCACGGCTAGGCAAAGCAAGGCAAGGGAAGGAGAGGGTAACGCAAGGCCAGGCACGGTCACTCGAGGGAAGGCTAATGCACGACAACGCAAGGCTTAGCAGTGCACGGCTAGGCAAGGAAAGCGTAACAGAAGGAAAGGAAGGCAAGGCAAAGCAATGCAAGGCAAGTGAAACAAAAGGCAAGGCACGGCAAGGGGAAACAAGGATAAGGCACGACAACGCAAGCTAGGCAATGCACGGCAAGGCAAGGAAAGGGTAACGCAAGGCAAGGCAGGGTCAGGCGAGACAAGGCTAAGGCACGACAACGCAAGGCTAGGCAATGCACGGCAAGGCAAGGAAAGGGTAACGCAAGGGAAGGCACGGTGAGGAAAGGCAAGGCTAATGCACAACAACGCACGTCTAGGCAATGCACGGCAAGGCAAGGAAAGAGTAACGGAAGGCAAGGAAGGCAAGGGAAAGCAAGGCAAGGCAAGGGTAAGGGAAGGAACGGCACGGCAAGGGGAAACAAGGCTAAGGCACGACAACGCAAGCTAGGCAATGCACGGCAAGGCAAGGAAAGGGTAACGCAAGGCAAGGCACGATCAGGCGAGGCAAGGCTAATGCACGACAACGCAAGGCTAGGCAGTGCAAGGCTAGGCAAGGAAAGAGAAACGAAAGGATAGGAAGGCAAGGCAAAGCAAGGCAAGGGAAGTGTAACAAACGGCACGGCACGGCAAGGGGAAACAAGGTAAGGCACGACAACGCAAGCTAGGCAATGCACGGCAAGGCAAGGAAAGGGTAACGCAAGGCAAGGCACGGTCAGTCGAGGCAAGGCTAATGCACGACAACGCAAGGCTTGGCAGTGCACGGCTAGGCAAGGAACGAGTAACGGAAGGAATGGAAGGCAAGGCAAAGCAAGGCAAGGCAAGTGTAACAAAAGGCACGGCACGGCAAGGGGAAACAAGGCTAAGGCACGACAACGCAAGTTAGGCAATGCACGGCAAGGCAAGGAAAGGGTAACGCAAGGCAAGGCAGGGTCAGGCGAGACAAGGCTAAGGCACGACAACGCAAGGCTAGGCAATGCACGGCAAGGCAAGATAAGGGTAACGCAAGGGAAGGCACGGTGAGGAAAGGAAAGGCTAATGCACAACAACGCACGTCTAGGCAATGCACGGCAAGGCAAGGAAAGGGTAACGCAAGGGAAGTCACGGTCAGGCGAGGCAAGGCTAAGGCACGACAACGCAAGGCCAGGCAATGCACGGCAAGGCAAGGAAAGAGTAACGGAATGTAAGGAATGCAAGGGAAAGCAAGGCAAGGCAAGAGTAACAGAAGGAACGGCACGGCAAGGGGAAACAAGGCTAAGGCACGACAACGCAAGCTAGGGAATGCACGGCAAGGCAAGGAAAGGGTAACGTAAGGCAAGGCACTGTGAGGCAAGGCAAGGCTAATGCACAACAACGCACGGCTAGGCAATGGACGGCAAGGCAAGGAAAGGGTAACGCAAGGGAAGTCACGGTCAGGCGAGGCAAGGCTACGGCACGACAACGCAAGGCTAGGCAGTGCACGGCTAGGCAAGGAACGAGTAACGGAAGGAATGGAAGGCAAGGCAAAGCAAGGCAAGGCAAGTGTAACAAAAGGCACGGCACGGCAAGGGGAAACAAGGCTAAGGCACGACAACGCAAGCTAGGCAATGCACGGCAAGGCAAGGAAAGGGTAACGCAAGGCAAGGCAGGGTCAGGCGAGACAAGGCTAAGGCACGACAACGCAAGGCTAGGCAATGCACGGCAAGGCAAGGAAAGGGTAAAGCAAGGGAAGGCACGTTGAGGAAAGGCAAGGCTAATGCACAACAACGCACGTCTAGGCAATGCACGGCAAGGAAAGGGTAACGCAAGGGAAGTCACGGTCAGGCGAGGCAAGGCTAAGGCACGACAACGCAAGGCTAGGCAATGCACGGTAAGGCAAGGAAAGAGTAACGGAATGTAAGGAATGCAAGGGAAAGCAAGGCAAGTCAAGAGTAACAGAAGGAACGGCACGGCAAGGGGAAACAAGGCTAAGGCACGACAACGCAAGCTAGGCAATGCACGGCAAGGCAAGGAAAGGGTAACGCAAGGCAAGGCACGGTCAGGAAATGCAAGTCTAATGCACGACAACGGAAGGCTAGGCAATGCACGGCAAGGCAAGGAAAGAGTAACGGAATGTAAGGAATGCAAGAGAAAGCAAGGCAAGGCAAGAGTAACGGAAGGAACGGCACGGCAAGGGGAAACAAGGCTAAGGCACGACAACGCAAGGCTAGGCAAAGCACGGCAAGGCAAGGAAAGGGTAACGCAAGGCAAGGCACGGTGAGGCATGGCAAGGCTAATGCACGACAACGCACGGCTAGGCAAAGCAAGGCAAGGGAAGGAGAGGGTAACGCAAGGCCAAGCACGGTCACTCGAGGGAAGGCTAATGCACGACAACGCAAGGCTTAGCAGTGCACGGCTAGGCAAGGAAAGCGTAACAGAAGGAAAGGAAGGCAAGGCAAATCAATGCAAGGCAAGTGAAACAAAAGGCAAGGCACGGCAAGGGGAAACAAGGCTAAGGCACGACAACGCAAGCTAGGCAATGCACGGCAAGGCAAGGAAAGGGTAACGCAAGGCAAGGCAGGGTCAGGCGAGACAAGGCTAAGGCACGACAACGCAAGGCTAGGCAATGCACGGCAAGGCAAGGAAAGGGTAACGCAAGGGAAGGCACGGTGAGGAAAGGCAAGGCTAATGCACAACAACGCACGTCTAGGCAATGCACGGCAAGGCAAGGAAAGGGTAACGCAAGGGAAGTCACGGTCAGGCGAGGCAAGGCTAAGGCACGACAACGCAAGGCTAGGCAATGCACGGCAAGGCAAGGAAAGAGTAACGGAATGTAAGGAATGCAAGGGGAAGCAAGGCAAGGCAAGAGTAACAGAAGGAACGGCACGGCAAGGGGAAACAAGGCTAAGGCACGACAACGCAAGCTAGGCAATGCACGGCAAGGCAAGGAAAGGGTAACGCAAGGCAAGGCACGGTCAGGAAATGCAAGGCTAATGCACGACAACGGAAGGCTAGGCAATGCACGGCAAGGCAAGGAAAGAGTAACGGAATGTAAGGAATGCAAGGGAAAGCAAGGCAAGGCAAGAGTAACGGAAGGAACGGCACGGCAAGGGGAAACAAGGCTAAGGCACGACAACGCAAGGCTTAGCAGTGCACGGCTAGGCAACGAAAGCGTAACAGAAGGAAAGGAAGGCAAGGCAAAGCAATGCAAGGAAAGTGAAACAAAAGGCACGGCACGGTAAGTGGATAAAAGGGTATGGCACGACAACGCAAGCTAGGCAATGCACGGCAAGGCAAGGAAAGGGTAACGCAAGGCAAGGCACGGTCAGAGAAGGCAAGGCTAATGCACGACAACGCAAGGCTAGGCAATGCACGGTAAGGCAAGGAAAGAGTAACGGAAGGCAAGGAAGGCAAGGGAAAGCAAGGCAAGTCAAGAGTAAGGGAAGGAACGGCACGGCAAGGGGAAACAAGGCTAAGGCACGACAACGCAAGCTGGGCAAAGCACGGCAAGGCAAGGAAAGGGTAACGCAAGGCAAGGCAGGGTCAGGCAAGGCAAGGCTAATGCACGACAACGCAAGGCTAGGCAGTGCACGGCTAGGCAAGGAACGAGTAACGGAAGGAATGGAAGGCAAGGCAAAGCAAGGCAAGGCAAGTGTAACAAAAGGCACGGCACGGCAAGGGGAAACAAGGCTAAGGCACGACAACGCAAGCTAGGCAATGCACGGCAAGGCAAGGAAAGGGTAACGCAAGGCAAGGCAGGGTCAGGCGAGACAAAGCTAAGGCACGACAACGCAAGGCTAGGCAATGCACGGCAAGGCAAGGAAAGGGTAACGCAAGGGAAGGCACGTTGAGGAAAGGCAAGGCTAATGCACAACAACGCACGTCTAGGCAATGCACGGCAAGGCAAGGAAAGGGTAACGCAAGGGAAGTCACGGTCAGGCGAGGCAAGGCTAAGGCACGACAACGCAAGGCTAGGCAATGCATGGCAAGGCAAGGAAAGAGTAACGCAAGGGAAGGCACGTTGAGGAAAGGCAAGGCTAATGCACAACAACGCACGTCTAGGCAATGCACGGCAAGGCAAGGAAAGGGTAACGCAAGGGAAGTCACGGTCAGGCGAGGCAAGGCTAAGGCACGACAACGCAAGGCTAGGCAATGCACGGCAAGGCAAGGAAAGAGTAACGGAATGTAAGGAATGCAAGGGAAAGCAAGGCAAGGCAAGAGTAACAGAAGGAACGGCATGGCAAGGGGAAACAAGGCTAAAGCACGACAACGCAAGCTAGGCAATGCACGGCAAGGCAAGGAAAGGGGAACGCAAGGCAAGGCACGGTCAGGAAATGCAAGGCTAATGCACGACAACGGAAGGCTAGGCAATGCACGGCAAGGCAAGGAAAGAGTAACGGAATGTAAGGAATGCAAGAGAAAGCAAGGCAAGGCAAGAGTAACGGAAGGAACGGCACGGCAAGGGGAAACAAGGCTAAGGCACGACAACGCAAGGCTAGGCAAAGCACGGCAAGGCAAGGAAAGGGTAACGCAAGGCAAGGCACGGTGAGGCATGGCAAGGCTAATGCACGACAACGCACGGCTAGGCAAAGCAAGGCAAGGGAAGGAGAGGGTAACGCAAGGCCAGGCACGGTCACTCGAGGGAAGGCTAATGCACGACAACGCAAGGCTTAGCAGTGCACGGCTAGGCAAGGAAAGCGTAACAGAAGGAAAGGAAGGCAAGGCAAAGCAATGCAAGGCAAGTGAAACAAAAGGCAAGGCACGGCAAGGGGAAACAAGGCTAAGGCACGACAACGCAAGCTAGGCAATGCACGGCAAGGCAAGGAAAGAGTAACGGAAGGCAAGGAAGGCAAGGGAAAGCAAGGCAAGGCAAGGGTAAGGGAAGGAACGGCACGGCAAGGGGAAACAAGGCTAAGGCACGACAACGCAAGCTAGGCAATGCACGGCAAGGCAAGGAAAGGGTAACGCAAGGCAAGGCACGATCAGGCGAGGCAAGGCTAATGCACGACAACGCAAGGCTAGGCAGTGCACGGCTAGGCAAGGAAAGAGAAACGGAAGGATAGGAAGGCAAGGCAAAGCAAGGCAAGGGAAGTGTAACAAACGGCACGGCACGGCAAGGGGAAACAAGGTAAGGCACGACAACGCAAGCTAGGCAATGCACGGCAAGGCAAGGAAAGGGTAACGCAAGGCAAGGCACGGTCAGTCGAGGCAAGGCTAATGCACGACAACGCAAGGCTTGGCAGTGCACGGCTAGGCAAGGAACGAGTAACGGAAGGAATGGAAGGCAAGGCAAAGCAAGGCAAGGCAAGTGTAACAAAAGGCACGGCACGGCAAGGGGAAACAAGGCTAAGGCACGACAACGCAAGCTAGGCAATGCACGGCAAGGCAAGGAAAGGGTAACGCAAGGCAAGGCAGGGTCAGGCGAGACAAGGCTAAGGCACGACAACGCAAGGCTAGGCAATGCACGGCAAGGCAAGTTAAGGGTAACGCAAGGGAATGCACGGTGAGGAAAGGCAAGGCTAATGCACAACAACGCACGTCTAGGCAATGCACGGCAAGGCAAGGAAAGGGTAACGGAATGTAAGGAATGCAAGGGAAAGCAAGGCAAGGCAAGAGTAACGGAAGGAACGGCACGGCAAGGGGAAACAAGGCTAAGGCACGATAACGCAAGGCTAGGCAAAGCACGGCAAGGCAAGGAAAGGGTAACGCAAGGCAAGGCACGGTGAGGAAAGGCAAGGCTAATGCACGACAACGCACGGCTAGGCAAAGCAAGGCAAGGGAAGGAGAGGGTAACGCAAGGCAAGGCACGGTCAAGCGAGGCAAGGCTAAGGCACGACAACACAAAGCTAGGCAATGCACGGCAAGGCAAGGAAAGGGTAACGCAAGGGAAGGCACGGTGAGGAAAGGCAAGGCTAATGCACAACAACGCACGTCTAGGCAATGCACGGCAAGGCAAGGAAAGGGTAACGCAAGGGAAGTCACGGTCAGGCGAGGCAAGGCTAAGGCACGACAACGCAAGGCCAGGCAATGCACGGCAAGGCAAGGAAAGAGTAACGGAATGTAAGGAATGCAAGGGAAAGCAAGGCAAGGCAAGAGTAACAGAAGGAACGGCACGGCAAGGGGAAACAAGGCTAAGGCACGACAACGCAAGCTAGGGAATGCACGGCAAGGCAAGGAAAGGGTAACGTAAGGCAAGGCACTGTGAGGCAAGGCAAGGCTAATGCACAACAACGCACGGCTAGGCAATGGACGGCAAGGCAAGGAAAGGGTAACGCAAGGGAAGTCACGGTCAGGCGAGGCAAGGCTACGGCACGACAACGCAAGGCTAGGCAGTGCACGGCTAGGCAAGGAACGAGTAACGGAAGGAATGGAAGGCAAGGCAAAGCAAGGCAAGGCAAGTGTAACAAAAGGCACGGCACGGCAAGGGGAAACAAGGCTAAGGCACGACAACGCAAGCTAGGCAATGCACGGCAAGGCAAGGAAAGGGTAACGCAAGGCAAGGCAGGGTCAGGCGAGACAAGGCTAAGGCACGACAACGCAAGGCTAGGCAATGCACGGCAAGGCAAGGAAAGGGTAACGCAAGGGAAGTCACGGTCAGGCGATGCAAGGCTAAGGCACGACAACGCAAGGCTAGGCAATGCACGGTAAGGCAAGGAAAGAGTAACGGAATGTAAGGAATGCAAGGGAAAGCAAGGCAAGTCAAGAGTAACAGAAGGAACGGCACGGCAAGGGGAAACAAGGCTAAGGCACGACAACGCAAGCTAGGCAATGCACGGCAAGGCAAGGAAAGGGTAACGCAAGGCAAGGCACGGTCAGGAAATGCAAGGCTAATGCACGACAACGGAAGGCTAGGCAATGCACGGCAAGGCAAGGAAAGAGTAACGGAATGTAAGGAATGCAAGAGAAAGCAAGGCAAGGCAAGAGTAACGGAAGGAACGGCACGGCAAGGGGAAACAAGGCTAAGGCACGACAACGCAAGGCTAGGCAAAGCACGGCAAGGCAAGGAAAGGGTAACGCAAGGCAAGGCACGGTGAGGCATGGCAAGGCTAATGCACGACAACGCACGGCTAGGCAAAGCAAGGCAAGGGAAGGAGAGGGTAACGCAAGGCCAAGCACGGTCACTCGAGGGAAGGCTAATGCACGACAACGCAAGGCTTAGCAGTGCACGGCTAGGCAAGGAAAGCGTAACAGAAGGAAAGGAAGGCAAGGCAAAGCAATGCAAGGCAAGTGAAACAAAAGGCAAGGCACGGCAAGGGGAAACAAGGCTAAGGCACGACAACGCAAGCTAGGCAATGCACGGCAAGGCAAGGAAAGGGTAACGCAAGGCAAGGCAGGGTCAGGCGAGACAAGGCTAAGGCACGACAACGCAAGGCTAGGCAATGCACGGCAAGGCAAGGAAAGGGTAACGCAAGGGAAGGCACGGTGAGGAAAGGCAAGGCTAATGCACAACAACGCACGTCTAGGCAATGCACGGCAAGGCAAGGAAAGGGTAACGCAAGGGAAGTCACGGTCAGGCGAGGCAAGGCTAAGGCACGACAACGCAAGGCTAGGCAATGCATGGCAAGGCAAGGAAAGAGTAACGGAATGTAAGGAATGCAAGGGAAAGCAAGGCAAGGCAAGAGTAACAGAAGGAACGGCACGGCAAGGGGAAACAAGGCTAAGGCACGACAACGCAAGCTAGGCAATGCACGGCAAGGCAAGGAAAGGGTAACGCAAGGCAAGGCACGGTCAGGAAATGCAAGGCTAATGCACGACAACGGAAGGCTAGGCAATGCACGGCAAGGCAAGGAAAGAGTAACGGAATGTAAGGAATGCAAGGGAAAGCAAGGCAAGGCAAGAGTAACGGAAGGAACGGCACGGCAAGGGGAAACAAGGCTAAGGCACGACAACGCAAGGCTTAGCAGTGCACGGCTAGGCAACGAAAGCGTAACAGAAGGAAAGGAAGGCAAGGCAAAGCAATGCAAGGAAAGTGAAACAAAAGGCACGGCACGGTAAGTGGATAAAAGGGTATGGCACGACAACGCAAGCTAGGCAATGCACGGCAAGGCAAGGAAAGGGTAACGCAAGGCAAGGCACGGTCAGAGAAGGCAAGGCTAATGCACGACAACGCAAGGCTAGGCAATGCACGGTAAGGCAAGGAAAGAGTAACGGAAGGCAAGGAAGGCAAGGGAAAGCAAGGCAAGTCAAGAGTAAGGGAAGGAACGGCACGGCAAGGGGAAACAAGGCTAAGGCACGACAACGCAAGCTGGGCAAAGCACGGCAAGGCAAGGAAAGGGTAACGCAAGGCAAGGCAGGGTCAGGCAAGGCAAGGCTAATGCACGACAACGCAAGGCTAGGCAGTGCACGGCTAGGCAAGGAACGAGTAACGGAAGGAATGGAAGGCAAGGCAAAGCAAGGCAAGGCAAGTGTAACAAAAGGCACGGCACGGCAAGGGGAAACAAGGCTAAGGCACGACAACGCAAGCTAGGCAATGCACGGCAAGGCAAGGAAAGGGTAACGAAGGCAAGGCAGGGTCAGGCGAGACAAGGCTAAGGCACGACAACGCAAGGCTAGGCAATGCACGGCAAGGCAAGGAAAGGGTAACGCAAGGGAAGGCACGGTGAGGAAAGGCAAGGCTAATGCACAACAACGCAGGTCTAGGCAATGCACGGCAAGGCAAGGAAAGGGTAACGCAAGGGAAGTCACGGTCAGGCGAGGCAAGGCTAAGGCACGACAACGCAAGGCTAGGCAATGCACGGCAAGGCAAGGAAAGAGTAACGGAATGTAAGGAATGCAAGGGAAAGCAAGGCAAGGCAAGAGTAACAGAAGGAACGGCACGGCAAGGGGAAACAAGGCTAAGGCACGACAACGCAAGCTAGGCAATGCACGGCAAGGCAAGGAAAGGGTAACGCAAGGCAAGGCACGGTCAGGAAATGCAAGGCTAATGCACGACAACGGAAGGCTAGGCAATGCACGGCAAGGCAAGGAAAGAGTAACGGAATGTAAGGAATGCAAGGGAAAGCAAGGCAAGGCAAGAGTAACGGAAGGAACGGCACGGCAAGGGGAAACAAGGCTAAGGCACGACAACGCAAGGCTTAGCAGTGCACGGCTAGGCAACGAAAGCGTAACAGAAGGAAAGGAAGGCAAGGCAAAGCAATGCAAGGCAAGTGAAACAAAAGGCACGGCAGGGTAAGGGGATAAAAGGGTATGGCACGACAACGCAAGCTAGGCAATGCACGGCAAGGCAAGGAAAGGGTAACGCAAGGCAAGGCACGGTCAGAGAAGGCAAGGCTAATGCACGACAACGCAAGGCTAGGCAATGCACGGTAAGGCAAGGAAAGAGTAACGGAAGGCAAGGTAGGCAAGAGAAAGCAAGGCAAGTCAAGAGTAAGGGAAGGAACGGCACGGCAAGGGGACACAAGGCTAAGGCACGACAACGCACGCTGGGCAAAGCACGGCAAGGCAAGGAAAGGGTAACGCAAGGCAAGGCACGGTCAGGCAAGGCAAGGCTAATGCACGACAACGCAAGGCTAGGCCGTGCACGGCTAGGCAAGGAACGAGTAACGGAAGGAATGGAAGGCAAGGCAAAGCAAGGCAAGGCAAGTGTAACAAAAGGCACGGCACGGCAAGGGGAAACAAGGCTATGGCACGACAACGCAAGCTAGGCAATGCACGGCAAGGCAAGGAAAGGGTAACGGAAGGCAAGGCAGGGTCAGGCGAGACAAAGCTAAGGCACGACAACGCAAGGCTAGGCAATGCACGGCAAGGCAAGGAAAGGGTAACGCAAGGGAAGGCACGTTGAGGAAAGGCAAGGCTAATGGACAACAACGCACGTCTAGGCAATGCACGGCAAGGCAAGGAAAGGGTAACGCAAGGGAAGTCACGGTCAGGCGAGGCAAGGCTAAGGCACGACAACGCAAGGCTAGGCAATGCACGGCAAGGCAAGGAAAGAGTAACGGAATGTAAGGAATGCAAGGGAAAGCAAGGCAAGGCAAGAGTAACAGAAGGAACGGCATGGCAAGGGGAAACAAGGCTAAAGCACGACAACGCAAGCTAGGCAATGCACGGCAAGGCAAGGAAAGGGGAACGCAAGGCAAGGCACGGTCAGGAAATGCAAGGCTAATGCACGACAACGGAAGGCTAGGCAATGCACGGTAAGGCAAGGAAAGAGTAACGGAATGTAAGGAATGCAAGAGAAAGCAAGGCAAGGCAAGAGTAACGGAAGGAACGGCACGGCAAGGGGAAACAAGGCTAAGGCACGACAACGCAAGGCTAGGCAAAGCACGGCAAGGCAAGGAAAGGGTAACGCAAGGCAAGGCACGGTGAGGCATGGCAAGGCTAATGCACGACAACGCACGGCTAGGCAAAGCAAGGCAAGGGAAGGAGAGGGTAACGCAAGGCCAGGCACGGTCACTCGAGGGAAGGCTAATGCACGACAACGCAAGGCTTAGCAGTGCACGGCTAGGCAAGGAAAGCGTAACAGAAGGAAAGGAAGGCAAGGCAAAGCAATGCAAGGCAAGTGAAACAAAAGGCAAGGCACGGCAAGGGGAAACAAGGCTAAGGCACGACAACGCAAGCTAGGCAATGCACGGCAAGGCAAGGAAAGGGTAACGCAAGGCAAGGCAGGGTCAGGCGAGACAAGGCTAAGGCACGACAACGCAAGGCTAGGCAATGCACGGCAAGGCAAGGAAAGGGTAACGCAAGGGAAGGCACGGTGAGGAAAGGCAAGGCTAATGCACAACAACGCACGTCTAGGCAATGCACGGCAAGGCAAGGAAAGAGTAACGGAAGGCAAGGAAGGCAAGGGAAAGCAAGGCAAGGCAAGGGTAAGGGAAGGAACGGCACGGCAAGGGGAAACAAGGCTAAGGCACGACAACGCAAGCTAGGCAATGCACGGCAAGGCAAGGAAAGGGTAACGCAAGGCAAGGCACGATCAGGCGAGGCAAGGCTAATGCACGACAACGCAAGGCTAGGCAGTGCACGGCTAGGCAAGGAAAGAGAAACGAAAGGATAGGAAGGCAAGGCAAAGCAAGGCAAGGGAAGTGTAACAAACGGCACGGCACGGCAAGGGGAAACAAGGTAAGGCACGACAACGCAAGCTAGGCAATGCATGGCAAGGCAAGGAAAGGGTAACGCAAGGCAAGGCACGGTCAGTCGAGGCAAGGCTAATGCACGACAACGCAAGGCTTGGCAGTGCACGGCTAGGCAAGGAACGAGTAACGGAAGGAATGGAAGGCAAGGCAAAGCAAGGCAAGGCAAGTGTAACAAAAGGCACGGCACGGCAAGGGGAAACAAGGCTAAGGCACGACAACGCAAGTTAGGCAATGCACGGCAAGGCAAGGAAAGGGTAACGCAAGGCAAGGCAGGGTCAGGCGAGACAAGGCTAAGGCACGACAACGCAAGGCTAGGCAATGCACGGCAAGGCAAGATAAGGGTAACGCAAGGGAAGGCACGGTGAGGAAAGGAAAGGCTAATGCACAACAACGCACGTCTAGGCAATGCACGGCAAGGCAAGGAAAGGGTAACGGAATGTAAGGAATGCAAGGGAAAGCAAGGCAAGGCAAGAGTAACGGAAGGAACGGCACGGCAAGGGGAAACAAGGCTAAGGCACGATAACGCAAGGCTAGGCAAAGCACGGCAAGGCAAGGAAAGGGTAACGCAAGGCAAGGCACGGTGAGGCAAGGCAAGGCTAATGCACGACAACGCACGGCTAGGCAAAGCAAGGCAAGGGAAGGAGAGGGTAACGCAAGGCAAGGCACGGTCAAGCGAGGCAAGGCTAAGGCACGACAACACAAAGCTAGGCAATGCACGGCAAGGCAAGGAAAGGGTAACGCAAGGGAAGGCACGGTGAGGAAAGGCAAGGCTAATGCACAACAACGCACGTCTAGGCAATGCACGGCAAGGCAAGGAAAGGGTAACGCAAGGGAAGTCACGGTCAGGCGAGGCAAGGCTAAGGCACGACAACGCAAGGCCAGGCAATGCACGGCAAGGCAAGGAAAGAGTAACGGAATGTAAGGAATGCAAGGGAAAGCAAGGCAAGGCAAGAGTAACAGAAGGAACGGCACGGCAAGGGGAAACAAGGCTAAGGCACGACAACGCAAGCTAGGGAATGCACGGCAAGGCAAGGAAAGGGTAACGTAAGGCAAGGCACTGTGAGGCAAGGCAAGGCTAATGCACAACAACGCACGGCTAGGCAATGGACGGCAAGGCAAGGAAAGGGTAACGCAAGGGAAGTCACGGTCAGGCGAGGCAAGGCTACGGCACGACAACGCAAGGCTAGGCAGTGCACGGCTAGGCAAGGAACGAGTAACGGAAGGAATGGAAGGCAAGGCAAAGCAAGGCAAGGCAAGTGTAACAAAAGGCACGGCACGGCAAGGGGAAACAAGGCTAAGGCACGACAACGCAAGCTAGGCAATGCACGGCAAGGCAAGGAAAGGGTAACGCAAGGCAAGGCAGGGTCAGGCGAGACAAGGCTAAGGCACGACAACGCAAGGCTAGGCAATGCACGGCAAGGCAAGGAAAGGGTAAAGCAAGGGAAGGCACGTTGAGGAAAGGCAAGGCTAATGCACAACAACGCACGTCTAGGCAATGCACGGCAAGGAAAGGGTAACGCAAGGGAAGTCACGGTCAGGCGAGGCAAGGCTAAGGCACGACAACGCAAGGCTAGGCAATGCACGGTAAGGCAAGGAAAGAGTAACGGAATGTAAGGAATGCAAGGGAAAGCAAGGCAAGTCAAGAGTAACAGAAGGAACGGCACGGCAAGGGGAAACAAGGCTAAGGCACGACAACGCAAGCTAGGCAATGCACGGCAAGGCAAGGAAAGGGTAACGCAAGGCAAGGCACGGTCAGGAAATGCAAGGCTAATGCACGACAACGGAAGGCTAGGCAATGCACGGCAAGGCAAGGAAAGAGTAACGGAATGTAAGGAATGCAAGAGAAAGCAAGGCAAGGCAAGAGTAACGGAAGGAACGGCACGGCAAGGGGAAACAAGGCTAAGGCACGACAACGCAAGGCTAGGCAAAGCACGGCAAGGCAAGGAAAGGGTAACGCAAGGCAAGGCACGGTGAGGCATGGCAAGGCTAATGCACGACAACGCACGGCTAGGCAAAGCAAGGCAAGGGAAGGAGAGGGTAACGCAAGGCCAAGCACGGTCACTCGAGGGAAGGCTAATGCACGACAACGCAAGGCTTAGCAGTGCACGGCTAGGCAAGGAAAGCGTAACAGAAGGAAAGGAAGGCAAGGCAAAGCAATGCAAGGCAAGTGAAACAAAAGGCAAGGCACGGCAAGGGGAAACAAGGCTAAGGCACGACAACGCAAGCTAGGGAATGCACGGCAAGGCAAGAAAAGGGTAACGCAAGGCAAGGCAGGGTCAGGCGAGACAAGGCTAAGGCACGACAACGCAAGGCTAGGCAATGCACGGCAAGGCAAGGAAAGGGTAACGCAAGGGAAGGCACGGTGAGGAAAGGCAAGGCTAATGCACAACAACGCACGTCTAGGCAATGCACGGCAAGGCAAGGAAAGGGTAACGCAAGGGAAGTCACGGTCAGGCGAGGCAAGGCTAAGGCACGACAACGCAAGGCTAGGCAATGCACGGCAAGGCAAGGAAAGAGTAACGGAATGTAAGGAATGCAAGGGGAAGCAAGGCAAGGCAAGAGTAACAGAAGGAACGGCACGGCAAGGGGAAACAAGGCTAAGGCACGACAACGCAAGCTAGGCAATGCACGGCAAGGCAAGGAAAGGGTAACGCAAGGCAAGGCACGGTCAGGAAATGCAAGGCTAATGCACGACAACGGAAGGCTAGGCAATGCACGGCAAGGCAAGGAAAGAGTAACGGAATGTAAGGAATGCAAGGGAAAGCAAGGCAAGGCAAGAGTAACGGAAGGAACGGCACGGCAAGGGGAAACAAGGCTAAGGCACGACAACGCAAGGCTTAGCAGTGCACGGCTAGGCAACGAAAGCGTAACAGAAGGAAAGGAAGGCAAGGCAAAGCAATGCAAGGAAAGTGAAACAAAAGGCACGGCACGGTAAGTGGATAAAAGGGTATGGCACGACAACGCAAGCTAGGCAATGCACGGCAAGGCAAGGAAAGGGTAACGCAAGGGAAGGCACGTTGAGGAAAGGCAAGGCTAATGCACAACAACGCACGTCTAGGCAATGCACGGCAAGGCAAGGAAAGGGTAACGCAAGGGAAGTCACGGTCAGGCGAGGCAAGGCTAAGGCACGACAACGCAAGGCTAGGCAATGCATGGCAAGGCAAGGAAAGAGTAACGCAAGGGAAGGCACGTTGAGGAAAGGCAAGGCTAATGCACAACAACGCACGTCTAGGCAATGCACGGCAAGGCAAGGAAAGGGTAACGCAAGGGAAGTCACGGTCAGGCGAGGCAAGGCTAAGGCACGACAACGCAAGGCTAGGCAATGCACGGCAAGGCAAGGAAAGAGTAACGGAATGTAAGGAATGCAAGGGAAAGCAAGGCAAGGCAAGAGTAACAGAAGGAACGGCATGGCAAGGGGAAACAAGGCTAAAGCACGACAACGCAAGCTAGGCAATGCACGGCAAGGCAAGGAAAGGGGAACGCAAGGCAAGGCACGGTCAGGAAATGCAAGGCTAATGCACGACAACGGAAGGCTAGGCAATGCACGGCAAGGCAAGGAAAGAGTAACGGAATGTAAGGAATGCAAGAGAAAGCAAGGCAAGGCAACAGTAACGGAAGGAACGGCACGGCAAGGGGAAACAAGGCTAAGGCACGACAACGCAAGGCTAGGCAAAGCACGGCAAGGCAAGGAAAGGGTAACGCAAGGCAAGGCACGGTGAGGCATGGCAAGGCTAATGCACGACAACGCACGGCTAGGCAAAGCAAGGCAAGGGAAGGAGAGGGTAACGCAAGGCCAGGCACGGTCACTCGAGGGAAGGCTAATGCACGACAACGCAAGGCTTAGCAGTGCACGGCTAGGCAAGGAAAGCGTAACAGAAGGAAAGGAAGGCAAGGCAAAGCAATGCAAGGCAAGTGAAACAAAAGGCAAGGCACGGCAAGGGGAAACAAGGCTAAGGCACGACAACGCAAGCTAGGCAATGCACGGCAAGGCAAGGAAAGAGTAACGGAAGGCAAGGAAGGCAAGGGAAAGCAAGGCAAGGCAAGGGTAAGGGAAGGAACGGCACGGCAAGGGGAAACAAGGCTAAGGCACGACAACGCAAGCTAGGCAATGCACGGCAAGGCAAGGAAAGGGTAACGCAAGGCAAGGCACGATCAGGCGAGGCAAGGCTAATGCACGACAACGCAAGGCTAGGCAGTGCACGGCTAGGCAAGGAAAGAGAAACGGAAGGATAGGAAGGCAAGGCAAAGCAAGGCAAGGGAAGTGTAACAAACGGCACGGCACGGCAAGGGGAAACAAGGTAAGGCACGACAACGCAAGCTAGGCAATGCACGGCAAGGCAAGGTAAGGGTAACGCAAGGCAAGGCACGGTCAGTCGAGGCAAGGCTAATGCACGACAACGCAAGGCTTGGCAGTGCACGGCTAGGCAAGGAACGAGTAACGGAAGGAATGGAAGGCAAGGCAAAGCAAGGCAAGGCAAGTGTAACAAAAGGCACGGCACGGCAAGGGGAAACAAGGCTAAGGCACGACAACGCAAGCTAGGCAATGCACGGCAAGGCAAGGAAAGGGTAACGCAAGGCAAGGCAGGGTCAGGCGAGACAAGACTAAGGCACGACAACGCAAGGCTAGGCAATGCACGCCAAGGCAAGTTAAGGGTAACGCAAGGGAATGCACGGTGAGGAAAGGCAAGGCTAATGCACAACAACGCACGTCTAGGCAATGCACGGCAAGGCAAGGAAAGGGTAACGGAATGTAAGGAATGCAAGGGAAAGCAAGGCAAGGCAAGAGTAACGGAAGGAACGGCACGGCAAGGGGAAACAAGGCTAAGGCACGATAACGCAAGGCTAGGCAAAGCACGGCAAGGCAAGGAAAGGGTAACGCAAGGCAAGGCACGGTGAGGAAAGGCAAGGCTAATGCACGACAACGCACGGCTAGGCAAAGCAAGGCAAGGGAAGGAGAGGGTAACGCAAGGCAAGGCACGGTCAAGCGAGGCAAGGCTAAGGCACGACAACACAAAGCTAGGCAATGCACGGCAAGGCAAGGAAAGGGTAACGCAAGGGAAGGCACGGTGAGGAAAGGCAAGGCTAATGCACAACAACGCACGTCTAGGCAATGCACGGCAAGGCAAGGAAAGGGTAACGCAAGGGAAGTCACGGTCAGGCGAGGCAAGGCTAAGGCACGACAACGCAAGGCCAGGCAATGCACGGCAAGGCAAGGAAAGAGTAACGGAATGTAAGGAATGCAAGGGAAAGCAAGGCAAGGCAAGAGTAACAGAAGGAACGGCACGGCAAGGGGAAACAAGGCTAAGGCACGACAACGCAAGCTAGGGAATGCACGGCAAGGCAAGGAAAGGGTAACGTAAGGCAAGGCACTGTGAGGCAAGGCAAGGCTAATGCACAACAACGCACGGCTAGGCAATGGACGGCAAGGCAAGGAAAGGGTAACGCAAGGGAAGTCACGGTCAGGCGAGGCAAGGCTACGGCACGACAACGCAAGGCTAGGCAGTGCACGGGTAGGCAAGGAACGAGTAACGGAAGGAATGGAAGGCAAGGCAAAGCAAGGCAAGGCAAGTGTAACAAAAGGCACGGCACGGCAAGGGGAAACAAGGCTAAGGCACGACAACGCAAGCTAGGCAATGCACGGCAAGGCAAGGAAAGGGTAACGCAAGGCAAGGCAGGGTCAGGCGAGACAAGGCTAAGGCACGACAACGCAAGGCTAGGCAATGCACGGCAAGGCAAGGAAAGGGTAACGCAAGGGAAGTCACGGTCAGGCGATGCAAGGCTAAGGCACGACAACGCAAGGCTAGGCAATGCACGGTAAGGCAAGGAAAGAGTAACGGAATGTAAGGAATGCAAGGGAAAGCAAGGCAAGTCAAGAGTAACAGAAGGAACGGCACGGCAAGGGGAAACAAGGCTAAGGCACGACAACGCAAGCTAGGCAATGCACGGCAAGGCAAGGAAAGGGTAACGCAAGGCAAGGCACGGTCAGGAAATGCAAGGCTAATGCACGACAACGGAAGGCTAGGCAATGCACGGCAAGGCAAGGAAAGAGTAACGGAATGTAAGGAATGCAAGAGAAAGCAAGGCAAGGCAAGAGTAACGGAAGGAACGGCACGGCAAGGGGAAACAAGGCTAAGGCACGATAACGCAAGGCTAGGCAAAGCACGGCAAGGCAAGGAAAGGGTAACGCAAGGCAAGGCACGGTGAGGCATGGCAAGGCTAATGCACGACAACGCACGGCTAGGCAAAGCAAGGCAAGGGAAGGAGAGGGTAACGCAAGGCCAAGCACGGTCACTCGAGGGAAGGCTAATGCACGACAACGCAAGGCTTAGCAGTGCACGGCTAGGCAAGGAAAGCGTAACAGAAGGAAAGGAAGGCAAGGCAAAGCAATGCAAGGCAAGTGAAACAAAAGGCAAGGCACGGCAAGGGGAAACAAGGCTAAGGCACGACAACGCAAGCTAGGCAATGCACGGCAAGGCAAGGAAAGGGTAACGCAAGGCAAGGCAGGGTCAGGCGAGACAAGGCTAAGGCACGACAACGCAAGGCTAGGCAATGCACGGCAAGGCAAGATAAGGGTAACGCAAGGGAAGGCACGGTGAGGAAAGGAAAGGCTAATGCACAACAACGCACGTCTAGGCAATGCACGGCAAGGCAAGGAAAGGGTAACGGAATGTAAGGAATGCAAGGGAAAGCAAGGCAAGGCAAGAGTAACGGAAGGAACGGCACGGCAAGGGGAAACAAGGCTAAGGCACGATAACGCAAGGCTAGGCAAAGCACGGCAAGGCAAGGAAAGGGTAACGCAAGGCAAGGCACGGTGAGGCAAGGCAAGGCTAATGCACGACAACGCACGGCTAGGCAAAGCAAGGCAAGGGAAGGAGAGGGTAACGCAAGGCAAGGCACGGTCAAGCGAGGCAAGGCTAAGGCACGACAACACAAAGCTAGGCAATGCACGGCAAGGCAAGGAAAGGGTAACGCAAGGGAAGGCACGGTGAGGAAAGGCAAGGCTAATGCACAACAACGCACGTCTAGGCAATGCACGGCAAGGCAAGGAAAGGGTAACGCAAGGGAAGTCACGGTCAGGCGAGGCAAGGCTAAGGCACGACAACGCAAGGCCAGGCAATGCACGGCAAGGCAAGGAAAGAGTAACGGAATGTAAGGAATGCAAGGGAAAGCAAGGCAAGGCAAGAGTAACAGAAGGAACGGCACGGCAAGGGGAAACAAGGCTAAGGCACGACAACGCAAGCTAGGGAATGCACGGCAAGGCAAGGAAAGGGTAACGTAAGGCAAGGCACTGTGAGGCAAGGCAAGGCTAATGCACAACAACGCACGGCTAGGCAATGGACGGCAAGGCAAGGAAAGGGTAACGCAAGGGAAGTCACGGTCAGGCGAGGCAAGGCTACGGCACGACAACGCAAGGCTAGGCAGTGCACGGCTAGGCAAGGAACGAGTAACGGAAGGAATGGAAGGCAAGGCAAAGCAAGGCAAGGCAAGTGTAACAAAAGGCACGGCACGGCAAGGGGAAACAAGGCTAAGGCACGACAACGCAAGCTAGGCAATGCACGGCAAGGCAAGGAAAGGGTAACGCAAGGCAAGGCAGGGTCAGGCGAGACAAGGCTAAGGCACGACAACGCAAGGCTAGGCAATGCACGGCAAGGCAAGGAAAGGGTAAAGCAAGGGAAGGCACGTTGAGGAAAGGCAAGGCTAATGCACAACAACGCACGTCTAGGCAATGCACGGCAAGGAAAGGGTAACGCAAGGGAAGTCACGGTCAGGCGAGGCAAGGCTAAGGCACGACAACGCAAGGCTAGGCAATGCACGGTAAGGCAAGGAAAGAGTAACGGAATGTAAGGAATGCAAGGGAAAGCAAGGCAAGTCAAGAGTAACAGAAGGAACGGCACGGCAAGGGGAAACAAGGCTAAGGCACGACAACGCAAGCTAGGCAATGCACGGCAAGGCAAGGAAAGGGTAACGCAAGGCAAGGCACGGTCAGGAAATGCAAGGCTAATGCACGACAACGGAAGGCTAGGCAATGCACGGCAAGGCAAGGAAAGAGTAACGGAATGTAAGGAATGCAAGAGAAAGCAAGGCAAGGCAAGAGTAACGGAAGGAACGGCACGGCAAGGGGAAACAAGGCTAAGGCACGACAACGCAAGGCTAGGCAAAGCACGGCAAGGCAAGGAAAGGGTAACGCAAGGCAAGGCACGGTGAGGCATGGCAAGGCTAATGCACGACAACGCACGGCTAGGCAAAGCAAGGCAAGGGAAGGAGAGGGTAACGCAAGGCCAAGCACGGTCACTCGAGGGAAGGCTAATGCACGACAACGCAAGGCTTAGCAGTGCACGGCTAGGCAAGGAAAGCGTAACAGAAGGAAAGGAAGGCAAGGCAAAGCAATGCAAGGCAAGTGAAACAAAAGGCAAGGCACGGCAAGGGGAAACAAGGCTAAGGCACGACAACGCAAGCTAGGGAATGCACGGCAAGGCAAGGAAAGGGTAACGCAAGGCAAGGCAGGGTCAGGCGAGACAAGGCTAAGGCACGACAACGCAAGGCTAGGCAATGCACGGCAAGGCAAGGAAAGGGTAACGCAAGGGAAGGCACGGTGAGGAAAGGCAAGGCTAATGCACAACAACGCACGTCTAGGCAATGCACGGCAAGGCAAGGAAAGGGTAACGCAAGGGAAGTCACGGTCAGGCGAGGCAAGGCTAAGGCACGACAACGCAAGGCTAGGCAATGCACGGCAAGGCAAGGAAAGAGTAACGGAATGTAAGGAATGCAAGGGGAAGCAAGGCAAGGCAAGAGTAACAGAAGGAACGGCACGGCAAGGGGAAACAAGGCTAAGGCACGACAACGCAAGCTAGGCAATGCACGGCAAGGCAAGGAAAGGGTAACGCAAGGCAAGGCACGGTCAGGAAATGCAAGGCTAATGCACGACAACGGAAGGCTAGGCAATGCACGGCAAGGCAAGGAAAGAGTAACGGAATGTAAGGAATGCAAGGGAAAGCAAGGCAAGGCAAGAGTAACGGAAGGAACGGCACGGCAAGGGGAAACAAGGCTAAGGCACGACAACGCAAGGCTTAGCAGTGCACGGCTAGGCAACGAAAGCGTAACAGAAGGAAAGGAAGGCAAGGCAAAGCAATGCAAGGAAAGTGAAACAAAAGGCACGGCACGGTAAGTGGATAAAAGGGTATGGCACGACAACGCAAGCTAGGCAATGCACGGCAAGGCAAGGAAAGGGTAACGCAAGGCAAGGCACGGTCAGAGAAGGCAAGGCTAATGCACGACAACGCAAGGCTAGGCAATGCACGGTAAGGCAAGGAAAGAGTAACGGAAGGCAAGGAAGGCAAGGGAAAGCAAGGCAAGTCAAGAGTAAGGGAAGGAACGGCACGGCAAGGGGAAACAAGGCTAAGGCACGACAACGCAAGCTGGGCAAAGCACGGCAAGGCAAGGAAAGGGTAACGCAAGGCAAGGCAGGGTCAGGCAAGGCAAGGCTAATGCACGACAACGCAAGGCTAGGCAGTGCACGGCTAGGCAAGGAACGAGTAACGGAAGGAATGGAAGGCAAGGCAAAGCAAGGCAAGGCAAGTGTAACAAAAGGCACGGCACGGCAAGGGGAAACAAGGCTAAGGCACGACAACGCAAGCTAGGCAATGCACGGCAAGGCAAGGAAAGGGTAACGCAAGGCAAGGCAGGGTCAGGCGAGACAAAGCTAAGGCACGACAACGCAAGGCTAGGCAATGCACGGCAAGGCAAGGAAAGGGTAACGCAAGGGAAGGCACGTTGAGGAAAGGCAAGGCTAATGCACAACAACGCACGTCTAGGCAATGCACGGCAAGGCAAGGAAAGGGTAACGCAAGGGAAGTCACGGTCAGGCGAGGCAAGGCTAAGGCACGACAACGCAAGGCTAGGCAATGCATGGCAAGGCAAGGAAAGAGTAACGCAAGGGAAGGCACGTTGAGGAAAGGCAAGGCTAATGCACAACAACGCACGTCTAGGCAATGCACGGCAAGGCAAGGAAAGGGTAACGCAAGGGAAGTCACGGTCAGGCGAGGCAAGGCTAAGGCACGACAACGCAAGGCTAGGCAATGCACGGCAAGGCAAGGAAAGAGTAACGGAATGTAAGGAATGCAAGGGAAAGCAAGGCAAGGCAAGAGTAACAGAAGGAACGGCATGGCAAGGGGAAACAAGGCTAAAGCACGACAACGCAAGCTAGGCAATGCACGGCAAGGCAAGGAAAGGGGAACGCAAGGCAAGGCACGGTCAGGAAATGCAAGGCTAATGCACGACAACGGAAGGCTAGGCAATGCACGGCAAGGCAAGGAAAGAGTAACGGAATGTAAGGAATGCAAGAGAAAGCAAGGCAAGGCAACAGTAACGGAAGGAACGGCACGGCAAGGGGAAACAAGGCTAAGGCACGACAACGCAAGGCTAGGCAAAGCACGGCAAGGCAAGGAAAGGGTAACGCAAGGCAAGGCACGGTGAGGCATGGCAAGGCTAATGCACGACAACGCACGGCTAGGCAAAGCAAGGCAAGGGAAGGAGAGGGTAACGCAAGGCCAGGCACGGTCACTCGAGGGAAGGCTAATGCACGACAACGCAAGGCTTAGCAGTGCACGGCTAGGCAAGGAAAGCGTAACAGAAGGAAAGGAAGGCAAGGCAAAGCAATGCAAGGCAAGTGAAACAAAAGGCAAGGCACGGCAAGGGGAAACAAGGCTAAGGCACGACAACGCAAGCTAGGCAATGCACGGCAAGGCAAGGAAAGGGTAACGCAAGGGAAGTCACGGTCAGGCGAGGCAAGGCTAAGGCACGACAACGCAAGGCCAGGCAATGCACGGCAAGGCAAGGAAAGAGTAACGGAATGTAAGGAATGCAAGGGAAAGCAAGGCAAGGCAAGAGTAACAGAAGGAACGGCACGGCAAGGGGAAACAAGGCTAAGGCACGACAACGCAAGCTAGGGAATGCACGGCAAGGCAAGGAAAGGGTAACGTAAGGCAAGGCACTGTGAGGCAAGGCAAGGCTAATGCACAACAACGCACGGCTAGGCAATGGACGGCAAGGCAAGGAAAGGGTAACGCAAGGGAAGTCACGGTCAGGCGAGGCAAGGCTACGGCACGACAACGCAAGGCTAGGCAGTGCACGGGTAGGCAAGGAACGAGTAACGGAAGGAATGGAAGGCAAGGCAAAGCAAGGCAAGGCAAGTGTAACAAAAGGCACGGCACGGCAAGGGGAAACAAGGCTAAGGCACGACAACGCAAGCTAGGCAATGCACGGCAAGGCAAGGAAAGGGTAACGCAAGGCAAGGCAGGGTCAGGCGAGACAAGGCTAAGGCACGACAACGCAAGGCTAGGCAATGCACGGCAAGGCAAGGAAAGGGTAACGCAAGGGAAGTCACGGTCAGGCGATGCAAGGCTAAGGCACGACAACGCAAGGCTAGGCAATGCACGGTAAGGCAAGGAAAGAGTAACGGAATGTAAGGAATGCAAGGGAAAGCAAGGCAAGTCAAGAGTAACAGAAGGAACGGCACGGCAAGGGGAAACAAGGCTAAGGCACGACAACGCAAGCTAGGCAATGCACGGCAAGGCAAGGAAAGGGTAACGCAAGGCAAGGCACGGTCAGGAAATGCAAGGCTAATGCACGACAACGGAAGGCTAGGCAATGCACGGCAAGGCAAGGAAAGAGTAACGGAATGTAAGGAATGCAAGAGAAAGCAAGGCAAGGCAAGAGTAACGGAAGGAACGGCACGGCAAGGGGAAACAAGGCTAAGGCACGACAACGCAAGGCTAGGCAAAGCACGGCAAGGCAAGGAAAGGGTAACGCAAGGCAAGGCACGGTGAGGCATGGCAAGGCTAATGCACGACAACGCACGGCTAGGCAAAGCAAGGCAAGGGAAGGAGAGGGTAACGCAAGGCCAAGCACGGTCACTCGAGGGAAGGCTAATGCACGACAACGCAAGGCTTAGCAGTGCACGGCTAGGCAAGGAAAGCGTAACAGAAGGAAAGGAAGGCAAGGCAAAGCAATGCAAGGCAAGTGAAACAAAAGGCAAGGCACGGCAAGGGGAAACAAGGCTAAGGCACGACAACGCAAGCTAGGCAATGCACGGCAAGGCAAGGAAAGGGTAACGCAAGGCAAGGCAGGGTCAGGCGAGACAAGGCTAAGGCACGACAACGCAAGGCTAGGCAATGCACGGCAAGGCAAGGAAAGGGTAACGCAAGGGAAGGCACGGTGAGGAAAGGCAAGGCTAATGCACAACAACGCACGTCTAGGCAATGCACGGCAAGGCAAGGAAAGGGTAACGCAAGGGAAGTCACGGTCAGGCGAGGCAAGGCTAAGGCACGACAACGCAAGGCTAGGCAATGCATGGCAAGGCAAGGAAAGAGTAACGGAATGTAAGGAATGCAAGGGAAAGCAAGGCAAGGCAAGAGTAACAGAAGGAACGGCACGGCAAGGGGAAACAAGGCTAAGGCACGACAACGCAAGCTAGGCAATGCACGGCAAGGCAAGGAAAGGGTAACGCAAGGCAAGGCACGGTCAGGAAATGCAAGGCTAATGCACGACAACGGAAGGCTAGGCAATGCACGGCAAGGCAAGGAAAGAGTAACGGAATGTAAGGAATGCAAGGGAAAGCAAGGCAAGGCAAGAGTAACGGAAGGAACGGCACGGCAAGGGGAAACAAGGCTAAGGCACGACAACGCAAGGCTTAGCAGTGCACGGCTAGGCAACGAAAGCGTAACAGAAGGAAAGGAAGGCAAGGCAAAGCAATGCAAGGAAAGTGAAACAAAAGGCACGGCACGGTAAGTGGATAAAAGGGTATGGCACGACAACGCAAGCTAGGCAATGCACGGCAAGGCAAGGAAAGGGTAACGCAAGGCAAGGCACGGTCAGAGAAGGCAAGGCTAATGCACGACAACGCAAGGCTAGGCAATGCACGGTAAGGCAAGGAAAGAGTAACGGAAGGCAAGGAAGGCAAGGGAAAGCAAGGCAAGTCAAGAGTAAGGGAAGGAACGGCACGGCAAGGGGAAACAAGGCTAAGGCACGACAACGCAAGCTGGGCAAAGCACGGCAAGGCAAGGAAAGGGTAACGCAAGGCAAGGCAGGGTCAGGCAAGGCAAGGCTAATGCACGACAACGCAAGGCTAGGCAGTGCACGGCTAGGCAAGGAACGAGTAACGGAAGGAATGGAAGGCAAGGCAAAGCAAGGCAAGGCAAGTGTAACAAAAGGCACGGCACGGCAAGGGGAAACAAGGCTAAGGCACGACAACGCAAGCTAGGCAATGCACGGCAAGGCAAGGAAAGGGTAACGAAGGCAAGGCAGGGTCAGGCGAGACAAGGCTAAGGCACGACAACGCAAGGCTAGGCAATGCACGGCAAGGCAAGGAAAGAGTAACGCAAGGGAAGGCACGTTGAGGAAAGGCAAGGCTAATGCACAACAACGCACGTCTAGGCAATGCACGGCAAGGCAAGGAAAGGGTAACGCAAGGGAAGTCACGGTCAGGCGAGGCAAGGCTAAGGCACGACAACGCAAGGCTAGGCAATGCACGGCAAGGCAAGGAAAGAGTAACGGAATGTAAGGAATGCAAGGGAAAGCAAGGCAAGGCAAGAGTAACAGAAGGAACGGCATGGCAAGGGGAAACAAGGCTAAAGCACGACAACGCAAGCTAGGCAATGCACGGCAAGGCAAGGAAAGGGGAACGCAAGGCAAGGCACGGTCAGGAAATGCAAGGCTAATGCACGACAACGGAAGGCTAGGCAATGCACGGCAAGGCAAGGAAAGAGTAACGGAATGTAAGGAATGCAAGAGAAAGCAAGGCAAGGCAACAGTAACGGAAGGAACGGCACGGCAAGGGGAAACAAGGCTAAGGCACGACAACGCAAGGCTAGGCAAAGCACGGCAAGGCAAGGAAAGGGTAACGCAAGGCAAGGCACGGTGAGGCATGGCAAGGCTAATGCACGACAACGCACGGCTAGGCAAAGCAAGGCAAGGGAAGGAGAGGGTAACGCAAGGCCAGGCACGGTCACTCGAGGGAAGGCTAATGCACGACAACGCAAGGCTTAGCAGTGCACGGCTAGGCAAGGAAAGCGTAACAGAAGGAAAGGAAGGCAAGGCAAAGCAATGCAAGGCAAGTGAAACAAAAGGCAAGGCACGGCAAGGGGAAACAAGGCTAAGGCACGACAACGCAAGCTAGGCAATGCACGGCAAGGCAAGGAAAGGGTAACGCAAGGGAAGTCACGGTCAGGCGAGGCAAGGCTAAGGCACGACAACGCAAGGCCAGGCAATGCACGGCAAGGCAAGGAAAGAGTAACGGAATGTAAGGAATGCAAGGGAAAGCAAGGCAAGGCAAGAGTAACAGAAGGAACGGCACGGCAAGGGGAAACAAGGCTAAGGCACGACAACGCAAGCTAGGGAATGCACGGCAAGGCAAGGAAAGGGTAACGTAAGGCAAGGCACTGTGAGGCAAGGCAAGGCTAATGCACAACAACGCACGGCTAGGCAATGGACGGCAAGGCAAGGAAAGGGTAACGCAAGGGAAGTCACGGTCAGGCGAGGCAAGGCTACGGCACGACAACGCAAGGCTAGGCAGTGCACGGGTAGGCAAGGAACGAGTAACGGAAGGAATGGAAGGCAAGGCAAAGCAAGGCAAGGCAAGTGTAACAAAAGGCACGGCACGGCAAGGGGAAACAAGGCTAAGGCACGACAACGCAAGCTAGGCAATGCACGGCAAGGCAAGGAAAGGGTAACGCAAGGCAAGGCAGGGTCAGGCGAGACAAGGCTAAGGCACGACAACGCAAGGCTAGGCAATGCACGGCAAGGCAAGGAAAGGGTAACGCAAGGGAAGTCACGGTCAGGCGATGCAAGGCTAAGGCACGACAACGCAAGGCTAGGCAATGCACGGTAAGGCAAGGAAAGAGTAACGGAATGTAAGGAATGCAAGGGAAAGCAAGGCAAGTCAAGAGTAACAGAAGGAACGGCACGGCAAGGGGAAACAAGGCTAAGGCACGACAACGCAAGCTAGGCAATGCACGGCAAGGCAAGGAAAGGGTAACGCAAGGCAAGGCACGGTCAGGAAATGCAAGGCTAATGCACGACAACGGAAGGCTAGGCAATGCACGGCAAGGCAAGGAAAGAGTAACGGAATGTAAGGAATGCAAGAGAAAGCAAGGCAAGGCAAGAGTAACGGAAGGAACGGCACGGCAAGGGGAAACAAGGCTAAGGCACGACAACGCAAGGCTAGGCAAAGCACGGCAAGGCAAGGAAAGGGTAACGCAAGGCAAGGCACGGTGAGGCATGGCAAGGCTAATGCACGACAACGCACGGCTAGGCAAAGCAAGGCAAGGGAAGGAGAGGGTAACGCAAGGCCAAGCACGGTCACTCGAGGGAAGGCTAATGCACGACAACGCAAGGCTTAGCAGTGCACGGCTAGGCAAGGAAAGCGTAACAGAAGGAAAGGAAGGCAAGGCAAAGCAATGCAAGGCAAGTGAAACAAAAGGCAAGGCACGGCAAGGGGAAACAAGGCTAAGGCACGACAACGCAAGCTAGGCAATGCACGGCAAGGCAAGGAAAGGGTAACGCAAGGCAAGGCAGGGTCAGGCGAGACAAGGCTAAGGCACGACAACGCAAGGCTAGGCAATGCACGGCAAGGCAAGGAAAGGGTAACGCAAGGGAAGGCACGGTGAGGAAAGGCAAGGCTAATGCACAACAACGCACGTCTAGGCAATGCACGGCAAGGCAAGGAAAGGGTAACGCAAGGGAAGTCACGGTCAGGCGAGGCAAGGCTAAGGCACGACAACGCAAGGCTAGGCAATGCATGGCAAGGCAAGGAAAGAGTAACGGAATGTAAGGAATGCAAGGGAAAGCAAGGCAAGGCAAGAGTAACAGAAGGAACGGCACGGCAAGGGGAAACAAGGCTAAGGCACGACAACGCAAGCTAGGCAATGCACGGCAAGGCAAGGAAAGGGTAACGCAAGGCAAGGCACGGTCAGGAAATGCAAGGCTAATGCACGACAACGGAAGGCTAGGCAATGCACGGCAAGGCAAGGAAAGAGTAACGGAATGTAAGGAATGCAAGGGAAAGCAAGGCAAGGCAAGAGTAACGGAAGGAACGGCACGGCAAGGGGAAACAAGGCTAAGGCACGACAACGCAAGGCTTAGCAGTGCACGGCTAGGCAACGAAAGCGTAACAGAAGGAAAGGAAGGCAAGGCAAAGCAATGCAAGGAAAGTGAAACAAAAGGCACGGCACGGTAAGTGGATAAAAGGGTATGGCACGACAACGCAAGCTAGGCAATGCACGGCAAGGCAAGGAAAGGGTAACGCAAGGCAAGGCACGGTCAGAGAAGGCAAGGCTAATGCACGACAACGCAAGGCTAGGCAATGCACGGTAAGGCAAGGAAAGAGTAACGGAAGGCAAGGAAGGCAAGGGAAAGCAAGGCAAGTCAAGAGTAAGGGAAGGAACGGCACGGCAAGGGGAAACAAGGCTAAGGCACGACAACGCAAGCTGGGCAAAGCACGGCAAGGCAAGGAAAGGGTAACGCAAGGCAAGGCAGGGTCAGGCAAGGCAAGGCTAATGCACGACAACGCAAGGCTAGGCAGTGCACGGCTAGGCAAGGAACGAGTAACGGAAGGAATGGAAGGCAAGGCAAAGCAAGGCAAGGCAAGTGTAACAAAAGGCACGGCACGGCAAGGGGAAACAAGGCTAAGGCACGACAACGCAAGCTAGGCAATGCACGGCAAGGCAAGGAAAGGGTAACGAAGGCAAGGCAGGGTCAGGCGAGACAAGGCTAAGGCACGACAACGCAAGGCTAGGCAATGCACGGCAAGGCAAGGAAAGGGTAACGCAAGGGAAGGCACGGTGAGGAAAGGCAAGGCTAATGCACAACAACGCAGGTCTAGGCAATGCACGGCAAGGCAAGGAAAGGGTAACGCAAGGGAAGTCACGGTCAGGCGAGGCAAGGCTAAGGCACGACAACGCAAGGCTAGGCAATGCACGGCAAGGCAAGGAAAGAGTAACGGAATGTAAGGAATGCAAGGGAAAGCAAGGCAAGGCAAGAGTAACAGAAGGAACGGCACGGCAAGGGGAAACAAGGCTAAGGCACGACAACGCAAGCTAGGCAATGCACGGCAAGGCAAGGAAAGGGTAACGCAAGGCAAGGCACGGTCAGGAAATGCAAGGCTAATGCACGACAACGGAAGGCTAGGCAATGCACGGCAAGGCAAGGAAAGAGTAACGGAATGTAAGGAATGCAAGGGAAAGCAAGGCAAGGCAAGAGTAACGGAAGGAACGGCACGGCAAGGGGAAACAAGGCTAAGGCACGACAACGCAAGGCTTAGCAGTGCACGGCTAGGCAACGAAAGCGTAACAGAAGGAAAGGAAGGCAAGGCAAAGCAATGCAAGGAAAGTGAAACAAAAGGCACGGCACGGTAAGTGGATAAAAGGGTATGGCACGACAACGCAAGCTAGGCAATGCACGGCAAGGCAAGGAAAGGGTAACGCAAGGCAAGGCACGGTCAGAGAAGGCAAGGCTAATGCACGACAACGCAAGGCTAGGCAATGCACGGTAAGGCAAGGAAAGAGTAACGGAAGGCAAGGAAGGCAAGGGAAAGCAAGGCAAGTCAAGAGTAAGGGAAGGAACGGCACGGCAAGGGGAAACAAGGCTAAGGCACGACAACGCAAGCTGGGCAAAGCACGGCAAGGCAAGGAAAGGGTAACGCAAGGCAAGGCAGGGTCAGGCAAGGCAAGGCTAATGCACGACAACGCAAGGCTAGGCAGTGCACGGCTAGGCAAGGAACGAGTAACGGAAGGAATGGAAGGCAAGGCAAAGCAAGGCAAGGCAAGTGTAACAAAAGGCACGGCACGGCAAGGGGAAACAAGGCTAAGGCACGACAACGCAAGCTAGGCAATGCACGGCAAGGCAAGGAAAGGGTAACGAAGGCAAGGCAGGGTCAGGCGAGACAAGGCTAAGGCACGACAACGCAAGGCTAGGCAATGCACGGCAAGGCAAGGAAAGGGTAACGCAAGGGAAGGCACGGTGAGGAAAGGCAAGGCTAATGCACAACAACGCAGGTCTAGGCAATGCACGGCAAGGCAAGGAAAGGGTAACGCAAGGGAAGTCACGGTCAGGCGAGGCAAGGCTAAGGCACGACAACGCAAGGCTAGGCAATGCACGGCAAGGCAAGGAAAGAGTAACGGAATGTAAGGAATGCAAGGGAAAGCAAGGCAAGGCAAGAGTAACAGAAGGAACGGCACGGCAAGGGGAAACAAGGCTAAGGCACGACAACGCAAGCTAGGCAATGCACGGCAAGGCAAGGAAAGGGTAACGCAAGGCAAGGCACGGTCAGGAAATGCAAGGCTAATGCACGACAACGGAAGGCTAGGCAATGCACGGCAAGGCAAGGAAAGAGTAACGGAATGTAAGGAATGCAAGGGAAAGCAAGGCAAGGCAAGAGTAACGGAAGGAACGGCACGGCAAGGGGAAACAAGGCTAAGGCACGACAACGCAAGGCTTAGCAGTGCACGGCTAGGCAACGAAAGCGTAACAGAAGGAAAGGAAGGCAAGGCAAAGCAATGCAAGGCAAGTGAAACAAAAGGCACGGCAGGGTAAGGGGATAAAAGGGTATGGCACGACAACGCAAGCTAGGCAATGCACGGCAAGGCAAGGAAAGGGTAACGCAAGGCAAGGCACGGTCAGAGAAGGCAAGGCTAATGCACGACAACGCAAGGCTAGGCAATGCACGGTAAGGCAAGGAAAGAGTAACGGAAGGCAAGGTAGGCAAGGGAAAGCAAGGCAAGTCAAGAGTAAGGGAAGGAACGGCACGGCAAGGGGAAACAAGGCTAAGGCACGACAACGCACGCTGGGCAAAGCACGGCAAGGCAAGGAAAGGGTAACGCAAGGCAAGGCACGGTCAGGCAAGGCAAGGCTAATGCACGACAACGCAAGGCTAGGCAGTGCACGGCTAGGCAAGGAACGAGTAACGGAAGGAATGGAAGGCAAGGCAAAGCAAGGCAAGGCAAGTGTAACAAAAGGCACGGCACGGCAAGGGGAAACAAGGCTATGGCACGACAACGCAAGCTAGGCAATGCACGGCAAGGCAAGGAAAGGGTAACGGAAGGCAAGGCAGGGTCAGGCGAGACAAAGCTAAGGCACGACAACGCAAGGCTAGGCAATGCACGGCAAGGCAAGGAAAGGGTAACGCAAGGGAAGGCACGTTGAGGAAAGGCAAGGCTAATGGACAACAACGCACGTCTAGGCAATGCACGGCAAGGCAAGGAAAGGGTAACGCAAGGGAAGTCACGGTCAGGCGAGGCAAGGCTAAGGCACGACAACGCAAGGCTAGGCAATGCACGGCAAGGCAAGGAAAGAGTAACGGAATGTAAGGAATGCAAGGGAAAGCAAGGCAAGGCAAGAGTAACAGAAGGAACGGCATGGCAAGGGGAAACAAGGCTAAAGGACGACAACGCAAGCTAGGCAATGCACGGCAAGGCAAGGAAAGGGGAACGCAAGGCAAGGCACGGTCAGGAAATGCAAGGCTAATGCACGACAACGGAAGGCTAGGCAATGCACGGTAAGGCAAGGAAAGAGTAACGGAATGTAAGGAATGCAAGAGAAAGCAAGGCAAGGCAAGAGTAACGGAAGGAACGGCACGGCAAGGGGAAACAAGGCTAAGGCACGACAACGCAAGGCTAGGCAAAGCACGGCAAGGCAAGGAAAGGGTAACGCAAGGCAAGGCACGGTGAGGCATGGCAAGGCTAATGCACGACAACGCACGGCTAGGCAAAGCAAGGCAAGGGAAGGAGAGGGTAACGCAAGGCCAGGCACGGTCACTCGAGGGAAGGCTAATGCACGACAACGCAAGGCTTAGCAGTGCACGGCTAGGCAAGGAAAGCGTAACAGAAGGAAAGGAAGGCAAGGCAAAGCAATGCAAGGCAAGTGAAACAAAAGGCAAGGCACGGCAAGGGGAAACAAGGCTAAGGCACGACAACGCAAGCTAGGCAATGCACGGCAAGGCAAGGAAAGGGTAACGCAAGGCAAGGCAGGGTCAGGCGAGACAAGGCTAAGGCACGACAACGCAAGGCTAGGCAATGCACGGCAAGGCAAGGAAAGGGTAACGCAAGGGAAGGCACGGTGAGGAAAGGCAAGGCTAATGCACAACAACGCACGTCTAGGCAATGCACGGCAAGGCAAGGAAAGAGTAACGGAAGGCAAGGAAGGCAAGGGAAAGCAAGGCAAGGCAAGGGTAAGGGAAGGAACGGCACGGCAAGGGGAAACAAGGCTAAGGCACGACAACGCAAGCTAGGCAATGCACGGCAAGGCAAGGAAAGGGTAACGCAAGGCAAGGCACGATCAGGCGAGGCAAGGCTAATGCACGACAACGCAAGGCTAGGCAGTGCACGGCTAGGCAAGGAAAGAGAAACGAAAGGATAGGAAGGCAAGGCAAAGCAAGGCAAGGGAAGTGTAACAAACGGCACGGCACGGCAAGGGGAAACAAGGTAAGGCACGACAACGCAAGCTAGGCAATGCACGGCAAGGCAAGGAAAGGGTAACGCAAGGCAAGGCACGGTCAGTCGAGGCAAGGCTAATGCACGACAACGCAAGGCTTGGCAGTGCACGGCTAGGCAAGGAACGAGTAACGGAAGGAATGGAAGGCAAGGCAAAGCAAGGCAAGGCAAGTGTAACAAAAGGCACGGCACGGCAAGGGGAAACAAGGCTAAGGCACGACAACGCAAGTTAGGCAATGCACGGCAAGGCAAGGAAAGGGTAACGCAAGGCAAGGCAGGGTCAGGCGAGACAAGGCTAAGGCACGACAACGCAAGGCTAGGCAATGCACGGCAAGGCAAGATAAGGGTAACGCAAGGGAAGGCACGGTGAGGAAAGGAAAGGCTAATGCACAACAACGCACGTCTAGGCAATGCACGGCAAGGCAAGGAAAGGGTAACGGAATGTAAGGAATGCAAGGGAAAGCAAGGCAAGGCAAGAGTAACGGAAGGAACGGCACGGCAAGGGGAAACAAGGCTAAGGCACGATAACGCAAGGCTAGGCAAAGCACGGCAAGGCAAGGAAAGGGTAACGCAAGGCAAGGCACGGTGAGGCAAGGCAAGGCTAATGCACGACAACGCACGGCTAGGCAAAGCAAGGCAAGGGAAGGAGAGGGTAACGCAAGGCAAGGCACGGTCAAGCGAGGCAAGGCTAAGGCACGACAACACAAAGCTAGGCAATGCACGGCAAGGCAAGGAAAGGGTAACGCAAGGGAAGGCACGGTGAGGAAAGGCAAGGCTAATGCACAACAACGCACGTCTAGGCAATGCACGGCAAGGCAAGGAAAGGGTAACGCAAGGGAAGTCACGGTCAGGCGAGGCAAGGCTAAGGCACGACAACGCAAGGCCAGGCAATGCACGGCAAGGCAAGGAAAGAGTAACGGAATGTAAGGAATGCAAGGGAAAGCAAGGCAAGGCAAGAGTAACAGAAGGAACGGCACGGCAAGGGGAAACAAGGCTAAGGCACGACAACGCAAGCTAGGGAATGCACGGCAAGGCAAGGAAAGGGTAACGTAAGGCAAGGCACTGTGAGGCAAGGCAAGGCTAATGCACAACAACGCACGGCTAGGCAATGGACGGCAAGGCAAGGAAAGGGTAACGCAAGGGAAGTCACGGTCAGGCGAGGCAAGGCTACGGCACGACAACGCAAGGCTAGGCAGTGCACGGCTAGGCAAGGAACGAGTAACGGAAGGAATGGAAGGCAAGGCAAAGCAAGGCAAGGCAAGTGTAACAAAAGGCACGGCACGGCAAGGGGAAACAAGGCTAAGGCACGACAACGCAAGCTAGGCAATGCACGGCAAGGCAAGGAAAGGGTAACGCAAGGCAAGGCAGGGTCAGGCGAGACAAGGCTAAGGCACGACAACGCAAGGCTAGGCAATGCACGGCAAGGCAAGGAAAGGGTAAAGCAAGGGAAGGCACGTTGAGGAAAGGCAAGGCTAATGCACAACAACGCACGTCTAGGCAATGCACGGCAAGGAAAGGGTAACGCAAGGGAAGTCACGGTCAGGCGAGGCAAGGCTAAGGCACGACAACGCAAGGCTAGGCAATGCACGGTAAGGCAAGGAAAGAGTAACGGAATGTAAGGAATGCAAGGGAAAGCAAGGCAAGTCAAGAGTAACAGAAGGAACGGCACGGCAAGGGGAAACAAGGCTAAGGCACGACAACGCAAGCTAGGCAATGCACGGCAAGGCAAGGAAAGGGTAACGCAAGGCAAGGCACGGTCAGGAAATGCAAGGCTAATGCACGACAACGGAAGGCTAGGCAATGCACGGCAAGGCAAGGAAAGAGTAACGGAATGTAAGGAATGCAAGAGAAAGCAAGGCAAGGCAAGAGTAACGGAAGGAACGGCACGGCAAGGGGAAACAAGGCTAAGGCACGACAACGCAAGGCTAGGCAAAGCACGGCAAGGCAAGGAAAGGGTAACGCAAGGCAAGGCACGGTGAGGCATGGCAAGGCTAATGCACGACAACGCACGGCTAGGCAAAGCAAGGCAAGGGAAGGAGAGGGTAACGCAAGGCCAAGCACGGTCACTCGAGGGAAGGCTAATGCACGACAACGCAAGGCTTAGCAGTGCACGGCTAGGCAAGGAAAGCGTAACAGAAGGAAAGGAAGGCAAGGCAAAGCAATGCAAGGCAAGTGAAACAAAAGGCAAGGCACGGCAAGGGGAAACAAGGCTAAGGCACGACAACGCAAGCTAGGGAATGCACGGCAAGGCAAGAAAAGGGTAACGCAAGGCAAGGCAGGGTCAGGCGAGACAAGGCTAAGGCACGACAACGCAAGGCTAGGCAATGCACGGCAAGGCAAGGAAAGGGTAACGCAAGGGAAGGCACGGTGAGGAAAGGCAAGGCTAATGCACAACAACGCACGTCTAGGCAATGCACGGCAAGGCAAGGAAAGGGTAACGCAAGGGAAGTCACGGTCAGGCGAGGCAAGGCTAAGGCACGACAACGCAAGGCTAGGCAATGCACGGCAAGGCAAGGAAAGAGTAACGGAATGTAAGGAATGCAAGGGGAAGCAAGGCAAGGCAAGAGTAACAGAAGGAACGGCACGGCAAGGGGAAACAAGGCTAAGGCACGACAACGCAAGCTAGGCAATGCACGGCAAGGCAAGGAAAGGGTAACGCAAGGCAAGGCACGGTCAGGAAATGCAAGGCTAATGCACGACAACGGAAGGCTAGGCAATGCACGGCAAGGCAAGGAAAGAGTAACGGAATGTAAGGAATGCAAGGGAAAGCAAGGCAAGGCAAGAGTAACGGAAGGAACGGCACGGCAAGGGGAAACAAGGCTAAGGCACGACAACGCAAGGCTTAGCAGTGCACGGCTAGGCAACGAAAGCGTAACAGAAGGAAAGGAAGGCAAGGCAAAGCAATGCAAGGAAAGTGAAACAAAAGGCACGGCACGGTAAGTGGATAAAAGGGTATGGCACGACAACGCAAGCTAGGCAATGCACGGCAAGGCAAGGAAAGGGTAACGCAAGGGAAGGCACGTTGAGGAAAGGCAAGGCTAATGCACAACAACGCACGTCTAGGCAATGCACGGCAAGGCAAGGAAAGGGTAACGCAAGGGAAGTCACGGTCAGGCGAGGCAAGGCTAAGGCACGACAACGCAAGGCTAGGCAATGCATGGCAAGGCAAGGAAAGAGTAACGCAAGGGAAGGCACGTTGAGGAAAGGCAAGGCTAATGCACAACAACGCACGTCTAGGCAATGCACGGCAAGGCAAGGAAAGGGTAACGCAAGGGAAGTCACGGTCAGGCGAGGCAAGGCTAAGGCACGACAACGCAAGGCTAGGCAATGCACGGCAAGGCAAGGAAAGAGTAACGGAATGTAAGGAATGCAAGGGAAAGCAAGGCAAGGCAAGAGTAACAGAAGGAACGGCATGGCAAGGGGAAACAAGGCTAAAGCACGACAACGCAAGCTAGGCAATGCACGGCAAGGCAAGGAAAGGGGAACGCAAGGCAAGGCACGGTCAGGAAATGCAAGGCTAATGCACGACAACGGAAGGCTAGGCAATGCACGGCAAGGCAAGGAAAGAGTAACGGAATGTAAGGAATGCAAGAGAAAGCAAGGCAAGGCAACAGTAACGGAAGGAACGGCACGGCAAGGGGAAACAAGGCTAAGGCACGACAACGCAAGGCTAGGCAAAGCACGGCAAGGCAAGGAAAGGGTAACGCAAGGCAAGGCACGGTGAGGCATGGCAAGGCTAATGCACGACAACGCACGGCTAGGCAAAGCAAGGCAAGGGAAGGAGAGGGTAACGCAAGGCCAGGCACGGTCACTCGAGGGAAGGCTAATGCACGACAACGCAAGGCTTAGCAGTGCACGGCTAGGCAAGGAAAGCGTAACAGAAGGAAAGGAAGGCAAGGCAAAGCAATGCAAGGCAAGTGAAACAAAAGGCAAGGCACGGCAAGGGGAAACAAGGCTAAGGCACGACAACGCAAGCTAGGCAATGCACGGCAAGGCAAGGAAAGAGTAACGGAAGGCAAGGAAGGCAAGGGAAAGCAAGGCAAGGCAAGGGTAAGGGAAGGAACGGCACGGCAAGGGGAAACAAGGCTAAGGCACGACAACGCAAGCTAGGCAATGCACGGCAAGGCAAGGAAAGGGTAACGCAAGGCAAGGCACGATCAGGCGAGGCAAGGCTAATGCACGACAACGCAAGGCTAGGCAGTGCACGGCTAGGCAAGGAAAGAGAAACGGAAGGATAGGAAGGCAAGGCAAAGCAAGGCAAGGGAAGTGTAACAAACGGCACGGCACGGCAAGGGGAAACAAGGTAAGGCACGACAACGCAAGCTAGGCAATGCACGGCAAGGCAAGGTAAGGGTAACGCAAGGCAAGGCACGGTCAGTCGAGGCAAGGCTAATGCACGACAACGCAAGGCTTGGCAGTGCACGGCTAGGCAAGGAACGAGTAACGGAAGGAATGGAAGGCAAGGCAAAGCAAGGCAAGGCAAGTGTAACAAAAGGCACGGCACGGCAAGGGGAAACAAGGCTAAGGCACGACAACGCAAGCTAGGCAATGCACGGCAAGGCAAGGAAAGGGTAACGCAAGGCAAGGCAGGGTCAGGCGAGACAAGACTAAGGCACGACAACGCAAGGCTAGGCAATGCACGCCAAGGCAAGTTAAGGGTAACGCAAGGGAATGCACGGTGAGGAAAGGCAAGGCTAATGCACAACAACGCACGTCTAGGCAATGCACGGCAAGGCAAGGAAAGGGTAACGGAATGTAAGGAATGCAAGGGAAAGCAAGGCAAGGCAAGAGTAACGGAAGGAACGGCACGGCAAGGGGAAACAAGGCTAAGGCACGATAACGCAAGGCTAGGCAAAGCACGGCAAGGCAAGGAAAGGGTAACGCAAGGCAAGGCACGGTGAGGAAAGGCAAGGCTAATGCACGACAACGCACGGCTAGGCAAAGCAAGGCAAGGGAAGGAGAGGGTAACGCAAGGCAAGGCACGGTCAAGCGAGGCAAGGCTAAGGCACGACAACACAAAGCTAGGCAATGCACGGCAAGGCAAGGAAAGGGTAACGCAAGGGAAGGCACGGTGAGGAAAGGCAAGGCTAATGCACAACAACGCACGTCTAGGCAATGCACGGCAAGGCAAGGAAAGGGTAACGCAAGGGAAGTCACGGTCAGGCGAGGCAAGGCTAAGGCACGACAACGCAAGGCCAGGCAATGCACGGCAAGGCAAGGAAAGAGTAACGGAATGTAAGGAATGCAAGGGAAAGCAAGGCAAGGCAAGAGTAACAGAAGGAACGGCACGGCAAGGGGAAACAAGGCTAAGGCACGACAACGCAAGCTAGGGAATGCACGGCAAGGCAAGGAAAGGGTAACGTAAGGCAAGGCACTGTGAGGCAAGGCAAGGCTAATGCACAACAACGCACGGCTAGGCAATGGACGGCAAGGCAAGGAAAGGGTAACGCAAGGGAAGTCACGGTCAGGCGAGGCAAGGCTACGGCACGACAACGCAAGGCTAGGCAGTGCACGGGTAGGCAAGGAACGAGTAACGGAAGGAATGGAAGGCAAGGCAAAGCAAGGCAAGGCAAGTGTAACAAAAGGCACGGCACGGCAAGGGGAAACAAGGCTAAGGCACGACAACGCAAGCTAGGCAATGCACGGCAAGGCAAGGAAAGGGTAACGCAAGGCAAGGCAGGGTCAGGCGAGACAAGGCTAAGGCACGACAACGCAAGGCTAGGCAATGCACGGCAAGGCAAGGAAAGGGTAACGCAAGGGAAGTCACGGTCAGGCGATGCAAGGCTAAGGCACGACAACGCAAGGCTAGGCAATGCACGGTAAGGCAAGGAAAGAGTAACGGAATGTAAGGAATGCAAGGGAAAGCAAGGCAAGTCAAGAGTAACAGAAGGAACGGCACGGCAAGGGGAAACAAGGCTAAGGCACGACAACGCAAGCTAGGCAATGCACGGCAAGGCAAGGAAAGGGTAACGCAAGGCAAGGCACGGTCAGGAAATGCAAGGCTAATGCACGACAACGGAAGGCTAGGCAATGCACGGCAAGGCAAGGAAAGAGTAACGGAATGTAAGGAATGCAAGAGAAAGCAAGGCAAGGCAAGAGTAACGGAAGGAACGGCACGGCAAGGGGAAACAAGGCTAAGGCACGACAACGCAAGGCTAGGCAAAGCACGGCAAGGCAAGGAAAGGGTAACGCAAGGCAAGGCACGGTGAGGCATGGCAAGGCTAATGCACGACAACGCACGGCTAGGCAAAGCAAGGCAAGGGAAGGAGAGGGTAACGCAAGGCCAAGCACGGTCACTCGAGGGAAGGCTAATGCACGACAACGCAAGGCTTAGCAGTGCACGGCTAGGCAAGGAAAGCGTAACAGAAGGAAAGGAAGGCAAGGCAAAGCAATGCAAGGCAAGTGAAACAAAAGGCAAGGCACGGCAAGGGGAAACAAGGCTAAGGCACGACAACGCAAGCTAGGCAATGCACGGCAAGGCAAGGAAAGGGTAACGCAAGGCAAGGCAGGGTCAGGCGAGACAAGGCTAAGGCACGACAACGCAAGGCTAGGCAATGCACGGCAAGGCAAGGAAAGGGTAACGCAAGGGAAGGCACGGTGAGGAAAGGCAAGGCTAATGCACAACAACGCACGTCTAGGCAATGCACGGCAAGGCAAGGAAAGGGTAACGCAAGGGAAGTCACGGTCAGGCGAGGCAAGGCTAAGGCACGACAACGCAAGGCTAGGCAATGCATGGCAAGGCAAGGAAAGAGTAACGGAATGTAAGGAATGCAAGGGAAAGCAAGGCAAGGCAAGAGTAACAGAAGGAACGGCACGGCAAGGGGAAACAAGGCTAAGGCACGACAACGCAAGCTAGGCAATGCACGGCAAGGCAAGGAAAGGGTAACGCAAGGCAAGGCACGGTCAGGAAATGCAAGGCTAATGCACGACAACGGAAGGCTAGGCAATGCACGGCAAGGCAAGGAAAGAGTAACGGAATGTAAGGAATGCAAGGGAAAGCAAGGCAAGGCAAGAGTAACGGAAGGAACGGCACGGCAAGGGGAAACAAGGCTAAGGCACGACAACGCAAGGCTTAGCAGTGCACGGCTAGGCAACGAAAGCGTAACAGAAGGAAAGGAAGGCAAGGCAAAGCAATGCAAGGAAAGTGAAACAAAAGGCACGGCACGGTAAGTGGATAAAAGGGTATGGCACGACAACGCAAGCTAGGCAATGCACGGCAAGGCAAGGAAAGGGTAACGCAAGGCAAGGCACGGTCAGAGAAGGCAAGGCTAATGCACGACAACGCAAGGCTAGGCAATGCACGGTAAGGCAAGGAAAGAGTAACGGAAGGCAAGGAAGGCAAGGGAAAGCAAGGCAAGTCAAGAGTAAGGGAAGGAACGGCACGGCAAGGGGAAACAAGGCTAAGGCACGACAACGCAAGCTGGGCAAAGCACGGCAAGGCAAGGAAAGGGTAACGCAAGGCAAGGCAGGGTCAGGCAAGGCAAGGCTAATGCACGACAACGCAAGGCTAGGCAGTGCACGGCTAGGCAAGGAACGAGTAACGGAAGGAATGGAAGGCAAGGCAAAGCAAGGCAAGGCAAGTGTAACAAAAGGCACGGCACGGCAAGGGGAAACAAGGCTAAGGCACGACAACGCAAGCTAGGCAATGCACGGCAAGGCAAGGAAAGGGTAACGAAGGCAAGGCAGGGTCAGGCGAGACAAGGCTAAGGCACGACAACGCAAGGCTAGGCAATGCACGGCAAGGCAAGGAAAGGGTAACGCAAGGGAAGGCACGGTGAGGAAAGGCAAGGCTAATGCACAACAACGCAGGTCTAGGCAATGCACGGCAAGGCAAGGAAAGGGTAACGCAAGGGAAGTCACGGTCAGGCGAGGCAAGGCTAAGGCACGACAACGCAAGGCTAGGCAATGCACGGCAAGGCAAGGAAAGAGTAACGGAATGTAAGGAATGCAAGGGAAAGCAAGGCAAGGCAAGAGTAACAGAAGGAACGGCACGGCAAGGGGAAACAAGGCTAAGGCACGACAACGCAAGCTAGGCAATGCACGGCAAGGCAAGGAAAGGGTAACGCAAGGCAAGGCACGGTCAGGAAATGCAAGGCTAATGCACGACAACGGAAGGCTAGGCAATGCACGGCAAGGCAAGGAAAGAGTAACGGAATGTAAGGAATGCAAGGGAAAGCAAGGCAAGGCAAGAGTAACGGAAGGAACGGCACGGCAAGGGGAAACAAGGCTAAGGCACGACAACGCAAGGCTTAGCAGTGCACGGCTAGGCAACGAAAGCGTAACAGAAGGAAAGGAAGGCAAGGCAAAGCAATGCAAGGCAAGTGAAACAAAAGGCACGGCAGGGTAAGGGGATAAAAGGGTATGGCACGACAACGCAAGCTAGGCAATGCACGGCAAGGCAAGGAAAGGGTAACGCAAGGCAAGGCACGGTCAGAGAAGGCAAGGCTAATGCACGACAACGCAAGGCTAGGCAATGCACGGTAAGGCAAGGAAAGAGTAACGGAAGGCAAGGTAGGCAAGGGAAAGCAAGGCAAGTCAAGAGTAAGGGAAGGAACGGCACGGCAAGGGGAAACAAGGCTAAGGCACGACAACGCACGCTGGGCAAAGCACGGCAAGGCAAGGAAAGGGTAACGCAAGGCAAGGCACGGTCAGGCAAGGCAAGGCTAATGCACGACAACGCAAGGCTAGGCAGTGCACGGCTAGGCAAGGAACGAGTAACGGAAGGAATGGAAGGCAAGGCAAAGCAAGGCAAGGCAAGTGTAACAAAAGGCACGGCACGGCAAGGGGAAACAAGGCTATGGCACGACAACGCAAGCTAGGCAATGCACGGCAAGGCAAGGAAAGGGTAACGGAAGGCAAGGCAGGGTCAGGCGAGACAAAGCTAAGGCACGACAACGCAAGGCTAGGCAATGCACGGCAAGGCAAGGAAAGGGTAACGCAAGGGAAGGCACGTTGAGGAAAGGCAAGGCTAATGGACAACAACGCACGTCTAGGCAATGCACGGCAAGGCAAGGAAAGGGTAACGCAAGGGAAGTCACGGTCAGGCGAGGCAAGGCTAAGGCACGACAACGCAAGGCTAGGCAATGCACGGCAAGGCAAGGAAAGAGTAACGGAATGTAAGGAATGCAAGGGAAAGCAAGGCAAGGCAAGAGTAACAGAAGGAACGGCATGGCAAGGGGAAACAAGGCTAAAGCACGACAACGCAAGCTAGGCAATGCACGGCAAGGCAAGGAAAGGGGAACGCAAGGCAAGGCACGGTCAGGAAATGCAAGGCTAATGCACGACAACGGAAGGCTAGGCAATGCACGGTAAGGCAAGGAAAGAGTAACGGAATGTAAGGAATGCAAGAGAAAGCAAGGCAAGGCAAGAGTAACGGAAGGAACGGCACGGCAAGGGGAAACAAGGCTAAGGCACGACAACGCAAGGCTAGGCAAAGCACGGCAAGGCAAGGAAAGGGTAACGCAAGGCAAGGCACGGTGAGGCATGGCAAGGCTAATGCACGACAACGCACGGCTAGGCAAAGCAAGGCAAGGGAAGGAGAGGGTAACGCAAGGCCAGGCACGGTCACTCGAGGGAAGGCTAATGCACGACAACGCAAGGCTTAGCAGTGCACGGCTAGGCAAGGAAAGCGTAACAGAAGGAAAGGAAGGCAAGGCAAAGCAATGCAAGGCAAGTGAAACAAAAGGCAAGGCACGGCAAGGGGAAACAAGGCTAAGGCACGACAACGCAAGCTAGGCAATGCACGGCAAGGCAAGGAAAGGGTAACGCAAGGCAAGGCAGGGTCAGGCGAGACAAGGCTAAGGCACGACAACGCAAGGCTAGGCAATGCACGGCAAGGCAAGGAAAGGGTAACGCAAGGGAAGGCACGGTGAGGAAAGGCAAGGCTAATGCACAACAACGCACGTCTAGGCAATGCACGGCAAGGCAAGGAAAGAGTAACGGAAGGCAAGGAAGGCAAGGGAAAGCAAGGCAAGGCAAGGGTAAGGGAAGGAACGGCACGGCAAGGGGAAACAAGGCTAAGGCACGACAACGCAAGCTAGGCAATGCACGGCAAGGCAAGGAAAGGGTAACGCAAGGCAAGGCACGATCAGGCGAGGCAAGGCTAATGCACGACAACGCAAGGCTAGGCAGTGCACGGCTAGGCAAGGAAAGAGAAACGAAAGGATAGGAAGGCAAGGCAAAGCAAGGCAAGGGAAGTGTAACAAACGGCACGGCACGGCAAGGGGAAACAAGGTAAGGCACGACAACGCAAGCTAGGCAATGCACGGCAAGGCAAGGAAAGGGTAACGCAAGGCAAGGCACGGTCAGTCGAGGCAAGGCTAATGCACGACAACGCAAGGCTTGGCAGTGCACGGCTAGGCAAGGAACGAGTAACGGAAGGAATGGAAGGCAAGGCAAAGCAAGGCAAGGCAAGTGTAACAAAAGGCACGGCACGGCAAGGGGAAACAAGGCTAAGGCACGACAACGCAAGTTAGGCAATGCACGGCAAGGCAAGGAAAGGGTAACGCAAGGCAAGGCAGGGTCAGGCGAGACAAGGCTAAGGCACGACAACGCAAGGCTAGGCAATGCACGGCAAGGCAAGATAAGGGTAACGCAAGGGAAGGCACGGTGAGGAAAGGAAAGGCTAATGCACAACAACGCACGTCTAGGCAATGCACGGCAAGGCAAGGAAAGGGTAACGGAATGTAAGGAATGCAAGGGAAAGCAAGGCAAGGCAAGAGTAACGGAAGGAACGGCACGGCAAGGGGAAACAAGGCTAAGGCACGATAACGCAAGGCTAGGCAAAGCACGGCAAGGCAAGGAAAGGGTAACGCAAGGCAAGGCACGGTGAGGCAAGGCAAGGCTAATGCACGACAACGCACGGCTAGGCAAAGCAAGGCAAGGGAAGGAGAGGGTAACGCAAGGCAAGGCACGGTCAAGCGAGGCAAGGCTAAGGCACGACAACACAAAGCTAGGCAATGCACGGCAAGGCAAGGAAAGGGTAACGCAAGGGAAGGCACGGTGAGGAAAGGCAAGGCTAATGCACAACAACGCACGTCTAGGCAATGCACGGCAAGGCAAGGAAAGGGTAACGCAAGGGAAGTCACGGTCAGGCGAGGCAAGGCTAAGGCACGACAACGCAAGGCCAGGCAATGCACGGCAAGGCAAGGAAAGAGTAACGGAATGTAAGGAATGCAAGGGAAAGCAAGGCAAGGCAAGAGTAACAGAAGGAACGGCACGGCAAGGGGAAACAAGGCTAAGGCACGACAACGCAAGCTAGGGAATGCACGGCAAGGCAAGGAAAGGGTAACGTAAGGCAAGGCACTGTGAGGCAAGGCAAGGCTAATGCACAACAACGCACGGCTAGGCAATGGACGGCAAGGCAAGGAAAGGGTAACGCAAGGGAAGTCACGGTCAGGCGAGGCAAGGCTACGGCACGACAACGCAAGGCTAGGCAGTGCACGGCTAGGCAAGGAACGAGTAACGGAAGGAATGGAAGGCAAGGCAAAGCAAGGCAAGGCAAGTGTAACAAAAGGCACGGCACGGCAAGGGGAAACAAGGCTAAGGCACGACAACGCAAGCTAGGCAATGCACGGCAAGGCAAGGAAAGGGTAACGCAAGGCAAGGCAGGGTCAGGCGAGACAAGGCTAAGGCACGACAACGCAAGGCTAGGCAATGCACGGCAAGGCAAGGAAAGGGTAAAGCAAGGGAAGGCACGTTGAGGAAAGGCAAGGCTAATGCACAACAACGCACGTCTAGGCAATGCACGGCAAGGAAAGGGTAACGCAAGGGAAGTCACGGTCAGGCGAGGCAAGGCTAAGGCACGACAACGCAAGGCTAGGCAATGCACGGTAAGGCAAGGAAAGAGTAACGGAATGTAAGGAATGCAAGGGAAAGCAAGGCAAGTCAAGAGTAACAGAAGGAACGGCACGGCAAGGGGAAACAAGGCTAAGGCACGACAACGCAAGCTAGGCAATGCACGGCAAGGCAAGGAAAGGGTAACGCAAGGCAAGGCACGGTCAGGAAATGCAAGGCTAATGCACGACAACGGAAGGCTAGGCAATGCACGGCAAGGCAAGGAAAGAGTAACGGAATGTAAGGAATGCAAGAGAAAGCAAGGCAAGGCAAGAGTAACGGAAGGAACGGCACGGCAAGGGGAAACAAGGCTAAGGCACGACAACGCAAGGCTAGGCAAAGCACGGCAAGGCAAGGAAAGGGTAACGCAAGGCAAGGCACGGTGAGGCATGGCAAGGCTAATGCACGACAACGCACGGCTAGGCAAAGCAAGGCAAGGGAAGGAGAGGGTAACGCAAGGCCAAGCACGGTCACTCGAGGGAAGGCTAATGCACGACAACGCAAGGCTTAGCAGTGCACGGCTAGGCAAGGAAAGCGTAACAGAAGGAAAGGAAGGCAAGGCAAAGCAATGCAAGGCAAGTGAAACAAAAGGCAAGGCACGGCAAGGGGAAACAAGGCTAAGGCACGACAACGCAAGCTAGGGAATGCACGGCAAGGCAAGGAAAGGGTAACGCAAGGCAAGGCAGGGTCAGGCGAGACAAGGCTAAGGCACGACAACGCAAGGCTAGGCAATGCACGGCAAGGCAAGGAAAGGGTAACGCAAGGGAAGGCACGGTGAGGAAAGGCAAGGCTAATGCACAACAACGCACGTCTAGGCAATGCACGGCAAGGCAAGGAAAGGGTAACGCAAGGGAAGTCACGGTCAGGCGAGGCAAGGCTAAGGCACGACAACGCAAGGCTAGGCAATGCACGGCAAGGCAAGGAAAGAGTAACGGAATGTAAGGAATGCAAGGGGAAGCAAGGCAAGGCAAGAGTAACAGAAGGAACGGCACGGCAAGGGGAAACAAGGCTAAGGCACGACAACGCAAGCTAGGCAATGCACGGCAAGGCAAGGAAAGGGTAACGCAAGGCAAGGCACGGTCAGGAAATGCAAGGCTAATGCACGACAACGGAAGGCTAGGCAATGCACGGCAAGGCAAGGAAAGAGTAACGGAATGTAAGGAATGCAAGGGAAAGCAAGGCAAGGCAAGAGTAACGGAAGGAACGGCACGGCAAGGGGAAACAAGGCTAAGGCACGACAACGCAAGGCTTAGCAGTGCACGGCTAGGCAACGAAAGCGTAACAGAAGGAAAGGAAGGCAAGGCAAAGCAATGCAAGGAAAGTGAAACAAAAGGCACGGCACGGTAAGTGGATAAAAGGGTATGGCACGACAACGCAAGCTAGGCAATGCACGGCAAGGCAAGGAAAGGGTAACGCAAGGCAAGGCACGGTCAGAGAAGGCAAGGCTAATGCACGACAACGCAAGGCTAGGCAATGCACGGTAAGGCAAGGAAAGAGTAACGGAAGGCAAGGAAGGCAAGGGAAAGCAAGGCAAGTCAAGAGTAAGGGAAGGAACGGCACGGCAAGGGGAAACAAGGCTAAGGCACGACAACGCAAGCTGGGCAAAGCACGGCAAGGCAAGGAAAGGGTAACGCAAGGCAAGGCAGGGTCAGGCAAGGCAAGGCTAATGCACGACAACGCAAGGCTAGGCAGTGCACGGCTAGGCAAGGAACGAGTAACGGAAGGAATGGAAGGCAAGGCAAAGCAAGGCAAGGCAAGTGTAACAAAAGGCACGGCACGGCAAGGGGAAACAAGGCTAAGGCACGACAACGCAAGCTAGGCAATGCACGGCAAGGCAAGGAAAGGGTAACGCAAGGCAAGGCAGGGTCAGGCGAGACAAAGCTAAGGCACGACAACGCAAGGCTAGGCAATGCACGGCAAGGCAAGGAAAGGGTAACGCAAGGGAAGGCACGTTGAGGAAAGGCAAGGCTAATGCACAACAACGCACGTCTAGGCAATGCACGGCAAGGCAAGGAAAGGGTAACGCAAGGGAAGTCACGGTCAGGCGAGGCAAGGCTAAGGCACGACAACGCAAGGCTAGGCAATGCATGGCAAGGCAAGGAAAGAGTAACGCAAGGGAAGGCACGTTGAGGAAAGGCAAGGCTAATGCACAACAACGCACGTCTAGGCAATGCACGGCAAGGCAAGGAAAGGGTAACGCAAGGGAAGTCACGGTCAGGCGAGGCAAGGCTAAGGCACGACAACGCAAGGCTAGGCAATGCACGGCAAGGCAAGGAAAGAGTAACGGAATGTAAGGAATGCAAGGGAAAGCAAGGCAAGGCAAGAGTAACAGAAGGAACGGCATGGCAAGGGGAAACAAGGCTAAAGCACGACAACGCAAGCTAGGCAATGCACGGCAAGGCAAGGAAAGGGGAACGCAAGGCAAGGCACGGTCAGGAAATGCAAGGCTAATGCACGACAACGGAAGGCTAGGCAATGCACGGCAAGGCAAGGAAAGAGTAACGGAATGTAAGGAATGCAAGAGAAAGCAAGGCAAGGCAACAGTAACGGAAGGAACGGCACGGCAAGGGGAAACAAGGCTAAGGCACGACAACGCAAGGCTAGGCAAAGCACGGCAAGGCAAGGAAAGAGTAACGCAAGGCAAGGCACGGTGAGGCATGGCAAGGCTAATGCACGACAACGCACGGCTAGGCAAAGCAAGGCAAGGGAAGGAGAGGGTAACGCAAGGCCAGGCACGGTCACTCGAGGGAAGGCTAATGCACGACAACGCAAGGCTTAGCAGTGCACGGCTAGGCAAGGAAAGCGTAACAGAAGGAAAGGAAGGCAAGGCAAAGCAATGCAAGGCAAGTGAAACAAAAGGCAAGGCACGGCAAGGGGAAACAAGGCTAAGGCACGACAACGCAAGCTAGGCAATGCACGGCAAGGCAAGGAAAGGGTAACGCAAGGCAAGGCAGGGTCAGGCGAGACAAGGCTAAGGCACGACAACGCAAGGCTAGGCAATGCACGGCAAGGCAAGGAAAGGGTAACGCAAGGGAAGGCACGGTGAGGAAAGGCAAGGCTAATGCACAACAACGCACGTCTAGGCAATGCACGGCAAGGCAAGGAAAGAGTAACGGAAGGCAAGGAAGGCAAGGGAAAGCAAGGCAAGGCAAGGGTAAGGGAAGGAACGGCACGGCAAGGGGAAACAAGGCTAAGGCACGACAACGCAAGCTAGGCAATGCACGGCAAGGCAAGGAAAGGGTAACGCAAGGCAAGGCACGATCAGGCGAGGCAAGGCTAATGCACGACAACGCAAGGCTAGGCAGTGCACGGCTAGGCAAGGAAAGAGAAACGAAAGGATAGGAAGGCAAGGCAAAGCAAGGCAAGGGAAGTGTAACAAACGGCACGGCACGGCAAGGGGAAACAAGGTAAGGCACGACAACGCAAGCTAGGCAATGCACGGCAAGGCAAGGAAAGGGTAACGCAAGGCAAGGCACGGTCAGTCGAGGCAAGGCTAATGCACGACAACGCAAGGCTTGGCAGTGCACGGCTAGGCAAGGAACGAGTAACGGAAGGAATGGAAGGCAAGGCAAAGCAAGGCAAGGCAAGTGTAACAAAAGGCACGGCACGGCAAGGGGAAACAAGGCTAAGGCACGACAACGCAAGTTAGGCAATGCACGGCAAGGCAAGGAAAGGGTAACGCAAGGCAAGGCAGGGTCAGGCGAGACAAGGCTAAGGCACGACAACGCAAGGCTAGGCAATGCACGGCAAGGCAAGTTAAGGGTAACGCAAGGGAAGGCACGGTGAGGAAAGGAAAGGCTAATGCACAACAACGCACGTCTAGGCAATGCACGGCAAGGCAAGGAAAGGGTAACGGAATGTAAGGAATGCAAGGGAAAGCAAGGCAAGGCAAGAGTAACGGAAGGAACGGCACGGCAAGGGGAAACAAGGCTAAGGCACGATAACGCAAGGCTAGGCAAAGCACGGCAAGGCAAGGAAAGGGTAACGCAAGGCAAGGCACGGTGAGGCAAGGCAAGGCTAATGCACGACAACGCACGGCTAGGCAAAGCAAGGAAAGGGAAGGAGAGGGTAACGCAAGGCAAGGCACGGTCAAGCGAGGCAAGGCTAAGGCACGACAACACAAAGCTAGGCAATGCACGGCAAGGCAAGGAAAGGGTAACGCAAGGGAAGGCACGGTGAGGAAAGGCAAGGCTAATGCACAACAACGCACGTCTAGGCAATGCACGGCAAGGCAAGGAAAGGGTAACGCAAGGGAAGTCACGGTCAGGCGAGGCAAGGCTAAGGCACGACAACGCAAGGCCAGGCAATGCACGGCAAGGCAAGGAAAGAGTAACGGAATGTAAGGAATGCAAGGGAAAGCAAGGCAAGGCAAGAGTAACAGAAGGAACGGCACGGCAAGGGGAAACAAGGCTAAGGCACGACAACGCAAGCTAGGGAATGCACGGCAAGGCAAGGAAAGGGTAACGTAAGGCAAGGCACTGTGAGGCAAGGCAAGGCTAATGCACAACAACGCACGGCTAGGCAATGGACGGCAAGGCAAGGAAAGGGTAACGCAAGGGAAGTCACGGTCAGGCGAGGCAAGGCTACGGCACGACAACGCAAGGCTAGGCAGTGCACGGCTAGGCAAGGAACGAGTAACGGAAGGAATGGAAGGCAAGGCAAAGCAAGGCAAGGCAAGTGTAACAAAAGGCACGGCACGGCAAGGGGAAACAAGGCTAAGGCACGACAACGCAAGCTAGGCAATGCACGGCAAGGCAAGGAAAGGGTAACGCAAGGCAAGGCAGGGTCAGGCGAGACAAGGCTAAGGCACGACAACGCAAGGCTAGGCAATGCACGGCAAGGCAAGGAAAGGGTAAAGCAAGGGAAGGCACGTTGAGGAAAGGCAAGGCTAATGCACAACAACGCACGTCTAGGCAATGCACGGCAAGGAAAGGGTAACGCAAGGGAAGTCACGGTCAGGCGAGGCAAGGCTAAGGCACGACAACGCAAGGCTAGGCAATGCACGGTAAGGCAAGGAAAGAGTAACGGAATGTAAGGAATGCAAGGGAAAGCAAGGCAAGTCAAGAGTAACAGAAGGAACGGCACGGCAAGGGGAAACAAGGCTAAGGCACGACAACGCAAGCTAGGCAATGCACGGCAAGGCAAGGAAAGGGTAACGCAAGGCAAGGCACGGTCAGGAAATGCAAGGCTAATGCACGACAACGGAAGGCTAGGCAATGCACGGCAAGGCAAGGAAAGAGTAACGGAATGTAAGGAATGCAAGAGAAAGCAAGGCAAGGCAAGAGTAACGGAAGGAACGGCACGGCAAGGGGAAACAAGGCTAAGGCACGACAACGCAAGGCTAGGCAAAGCACGGCAAGGCAAGGAAAGGGTAACGCAAGGCAAGGCACGGTGAGGCATGGCAAGGCTAATGCACGACAACGCACGGCTAGGCAAAGCAAGGCAAGGGAAGGAGAGGGTAACGCAAGGCCAAGCACGGTCACTCGAGGGAAGGCTAATGCACGACAACGCAAGGCTTAGCAGTGCACGGCTAGGCAAGGAAAGCGTAACAGAAGGAAAGGAAGGCAAGGCAAAGCAATGCAAGGCAAGTGAAACAAAAGGCAAGGCACGGCAAGGGGAAACAAGGCTAAGGCACGACAACGCAAGCTAGGGAATGCACGGCAAGGCAAGGAAAGGGTAACGCAAGGCAAGGCAGGGTCAGGCGAGACAAGGCTAAGGCACGACAACGCAAGGCTAGGCAATGCACGGCAAGGCAAGGAAAGGGTAACGCAAGGGAAGGCACGGTGAGGAAAGGCAAGGCTAATGCACAACAACGCACGTCTAGGCAATGCACGGCAAGGCAAGGAAAGGGTAACGCAAGGGAAGTCACGGTCAGGCGAGGCAAGGCTAAGGCACGACAACGCAAGGCTAGGCAATGCACGGCAAGGCAAGGAAAGAGTAACGGAATGTAAGGAATGCAAGGGGAAGCAAGGCAAGGCAAGAGTAACAGAAGGAACGGCACGGCAAGGGGAAACAAGGCTAAGGCACGACAACGCAAGCTAGGCAATGCACGGCAAGGCAAGGAAAGGGTAACGCAAGGCAAGGCACGGTCAGGAAATGCAAGGCTAATGCACGACAACGGAAGGCTAGGCAATGCACGGCAAGGCAAGGAAAGAGTAACGGAATGTAAGGAATGCAAGGGAAAGCAAGGCAAGGCAAGAGTAACGGAAGGAACGGCACGGCAAGGGGAAACAAGGCTAAGGCACGACAACGCAAGGCTTAGCAGTGCACGGCTAGGCAACGAAAGCGTAACAGAAGGAAAGGAAGGCAAGGCAAAGCAATGCAAGGAAAGTGAAACAAAAGGCACGGCACGGTAAGTGGATAAAAGGGTATGGCACGACAACGCAAGCTAGGCAATGCACGGCAAGGCAAGGAAAGGGTAACGCAAGGCAAGGCACGGTCAGAGAAGGCAAGGCTAATGCACGACAACGCAAGGCTAGGCAATGCACGGTAAGGCAAGGAAAGAGTAACGGAAGGCAAGGAAGGCAAGGGAAAGCAAGGCAAGTCAAGAGTAAGGGAAGGAACGGCACGGCAAGGGGAAACAAGGCTAAGGCACGACAACGCAAGCTGGGCAAAGCACGGCAAGGCAAGGAAAGGGTAACGCAAGGCAAGGCAGGGTCAGGCAAGGCAAGGCTAATGCACGACAACGCAAGGCTAGGCAGTGCACGGCTAGGCAAGGAACGAGTAACGGAAGGAATGGAAGGCAAGGCAAAGCAAGGCAAGGCAAGTGTAACAAAAGGCACGGCACGGCAAGGGGAAACAAGGCTAAGGCACGACAACGCAAGCTAGGCAATGCACGGCAAGGCAAGGAAAGGGTAACGCAAGGCAAGGCAGGGTCAGGCGAGACAAAGCTAAGGCACGACAACGCAAGGCTAGGCAATGCACGGCAAGGCAAGGAAAGGGTAACGCAAGGGAAGGCACGTTGAGGAAAGGCAAGGCTAATGCACAACAACGCACGTCTAGGCAATGCACGGCAAGGCAAGGAAAGGGTAACGCAAGGGAAGTCACGGTCAGGCGAGGCAAGGCTAAGGCACGACAACGCAAGGCTAGGCAATGCATGGCAAGGCAAGGAAAGAGTAACGCAAGGGAAGGCACGTTGAGGAAAGGCAAGGCTAATGCACAACAACGCACGTCTAGGCAATGCACGGCAAGGCAAGGAAAGGGTAACGCAAGGGAAGTCACGGTCAGGCGAGGCAAGGCTAAGGCACGACAACGCAAGGCTAGGCAATGCACGGCAAGGCAAGGAAAGAGTAACGGAATGTAAGGAATGCAAGGGAAAGCAAGGCAAGGCAAGAGTAACAGAAGGAACGGCATGGCAAGGGGAAACAAGGCTAAAGCACGACAACGCAAGCTAGGCAATGCACGGCAAGGCAAGGAAAGGGGAACGCAAGGCAAGGCACGGTCAGGAAATGCAAGGCTAATGCACGACAACGGAAGGCTAGGCAATGCACGGCAAGGCAAGGAAAGAGTAACGGAATGTAAGGAATGCAAGAGAAAGCAAGGCAAGGCAACAGTAACGGAAGGAACGGCACGGCAAGGGGAAACAAGGCTAAGGCACGACAACGCAAGGCTAGGCAAAGCACGGCAAGGCAAGGAAAGGGTAACGCAAGGCAAGGCACGGTGAGGCATGGCAAGGCTAATGCACGACAACGCACGGCTGGGCAAAGCAAGGCAAGGGAAGGAGAGGGTAACGCAAGGCCAGGCACGGTCACTCGAGGGAAGGCTAATGCACGACAACGCAAGGCTTAGCAGTGCACGGCTAGGCAAGGAAAGCGTAACAGAAGGAAAGGAAGGCAAGGCAAAGCAATGCAAGGCAAGTGAAACAAAAGGCAAGGCACGGCAAGGGGAAACAAGGCTAAGGCACGACAACGCAAGCTAGGCAATGCACGGCAAGGCAAGGAAAGAGTAACGGAAGGCAAGGAAGGCAAGGGAAAGCAAGGCAAGGCAAGGGTAAGGGAAGGAACGGCACGGCAAGGGGAAACAAGGCTAAGGCACGACAACGCAAGCTAGGCAATGCACGGCAAGGCAAGGAAAGGGTAACGCAAGGCAAGGCACGATCAGGCGAGGCAAGGCTAATGCACGACAACGCAAGGCTAGGCAGTGCACGGCTAGGCAAGGAAAGAGAAACGAAAGGATAGGAAGGCAAGGCAAAGCAAGGCAAGGGAAGTGTAACAAACGGCACGGCACGGCAAGGGGAAACAAGGTAAGGCACGACAACGCAAGCTAGGCAATGCACGGCAAGGCAAGGAAAGGGTAACGCAAGGCAAGGCACGGTCAGTCGAGGCAAGGCTAATGCACGACAAGGCAAGGCTTGGCAGTGCACGGCTAGGCAAGGAACGAGTAACGGAAGGAATGGAAGGCAAGGCAAAGCAAGGCAAGGCAAGTGTAACAAAAGGCACGGCACGGCAAGGGGAAACAAGGCTAAGGCACGACAACGCAAGTTAGGCAATGCACGGCAAGGCAAGGAAAGGGTAACGCAAGGCAAGGCAGGGTCAGGCGAGACAAGGCTAAGGCACGACAACGCAAGGCTAGGCAATGCACGGCAAGGCAAGATAAGGGTAACGCAAGGGAAGGCACGGTGAGGAAAGGAAAGGCTAATGCACAACAACGCACGTCTAGGCAATGCACGGCAAGGCAAGGAAAGGGTAACGGAATGTAAGGAATGCAAGGGAAAGCAAGGCAAGGCAAGAGTAACGGAAGGAACGGCACGGCAAGGGGAAACAAGGCTAAGGCACGATAACGCAAGGCTAGGCAAAGCACGGCAAGGCAAGGAAAGGGTAACGCAAGGCAAGGCACGGTGAGGCAAGGCAAGGCTAATGCACGACAACGCATGGCTAGGCAAAGCAAGGCAAGGGAAGGAGAGGGTAACGCAAGGCAAGGCACGGTCAAGCGAGGCAAGGCTAAGGCACGACAACACAAAGCTAGGCAATGCACGGCAAGGCAAGGAAAGGGTAACGCAAGGGAAGGCACGGTGAGGAAAGGCAAGGCTAATGCACAACAACGCACGTCTAGGCAATGCACGGCAAGGCAAGGAAAGGGTAACGCAAGGGAAGTCACGGTCAGGCGAGGCAAGGCTAAGGCACGACAACGCAAGGCCAGGCAATGCACGGCAAGGCAAGGAAAGAGTAACGGAATGTAAGGAATGCAAGGGAAAGCAAGGCAAGGCAAGAGTAACAGAAGGAACGGCACGGCAAGGGGAAACAAGGCTAAGGCACGACAACGCAAGCTAGGGAATGCACGGCAAGGCAAGGAAAGGGTAACGTAAGGCAAGGCACTGTGAGGCAAGGCAAGGCTAATGCACAACAACGCACGGCTAGGCAATGGACGGCAAGGCAAGGAAAGGGTAACGCAAGGGAAGTCACGGTCAGGCGAGGCAAGGCTACGGCACGACAACGCAAGGCTAGGCAGTGCACGGCTAGGCAAGGAACGAGTAACGGAAGGAATGGAAGGCAAGGCAAAGCAAGGCAAGGCAAGTGTAACAAAAGGCACGGCACGGCAAGGGGAAACAAGGCTAAGGCACGACAACGCAAGCTAGGCAATGCACGGCAAGGCAAGGAAAGGGTAACGCAAGGCAAGGCAGGGTCAGGCGAGACAAGGCTAAGGCACGACAACGCAAGGCTAGGCAATGCACGGCAAGGCAAGGAAAGGGTAAAGCAAGGGAAGGCACGTTGAGGAAAGGCAAGGCTAATGCACAACAACGCACGTCTAGGCAATGCACGGCAAGGAAAGGGTAACGCAAGGGAAGTCACGGTCAGGCGAGGCAAGGCTAAGGCACGACAACGCAAGGCTAGGCAATGCACGGTAAGGCAAGGAAAGAGTAACGGAATGTAAGGAATGCAAGGGAAAGCAAGGCAAGTCAAGAGTAACAGAAGGAACGGCACGGCAAGGGGAAACAAGGCTAAGGCACGACAACGCAAGCTAGGCAATGCACGGCAAGGCAAGGAAAGGGTAACGCAAGGCAAGGCACGGTCAGGAAATGCAAGGCTAATGCACGACAACGGAAGGCTAGGCAATGCACGGCAAGGCAAGGAAAGAGTAACGGAATGTAAGGAATGCAAGAGAAAGCAAGGCAAGGCAAGAGTAACGGAAGGAACGGCACGGCAAGGGGAAACAAGGCTAAGGCACGACAACGCAAGGCTAGGCAAAGCACGGCAAGGCAAGGAAAGGGTAACGCAAGGCAAGGCACGGTGAGGCATGGCAAGGCTAATGCACGACAACGCACGGCTAGGCAAAGCAAGGCAAGGGAAGGAGAGGGTAACGCAAGGCCAAGCACGGTCACTCGAGGGAAGGCTAATGCACGACAACGCAAGGCTTAGCAGTGCACGGCTAGGCAAGGAAAGCGTAACAGAAGGAAAGGAAGGCAAGGCAAAGCAATGCAAGGCAAGTGAAACAAAAGGCAAGGCACGGCAAGGGGAAACAAGGCTAAGGCACGACAACGCAAGCTAGGGAATGCACGGCAAGGCAAGGAAAGGGTAACGCAAGGCAAGGCAGGGTCAGGCGAGACAAGGCTAAGGCACGACAACGCAAGGCTAGGCAATGCACGGCAAGGCAAGGAAAGGGTAACGCAAGGGAAGGCACGGTGAGGAAAGGCAAGGCTAATGCACAACAACGCACGTCTAGGCAATGCACGGCAAGGCAAGGAAAGGGTAACGCAAGGGAAGTCACGGTCAGGCGAGGCAAGGCTAAGGCACGACAACGCAAGGCTAGGCAATGCACGGCAAGGCAAGGAAAGAGTAACGGAATGTAAGGAATGCAAGGGGAAGCAAGGCAAGGCAAGAGTAACAGAAGGAACGGCACGGCAAGGGGAAACAAGGCTAAGGCACGACAACGCAAGCTAGGCAATTTACGGCAAGGCAAGGAAAGGGTAACGCAAGGCAAGGCACGGTCAGGAAATGCAAGGCTAATGCACGACAACGGAAGGCTAGGCAATGCACGGCAAGGCAAGGAAAGAGTAACGGAATGTAAGGAATGCAAGGGAAAGCAAGGCAAGGCAAGAGTAACGGAAGGAACGGCACGGCAAGGGGAAACAAGGCTAAGGCACGACAACGCAAGGCTTAGCAGTGCACGGCTAGGCAACGAAAGCGTAACAGAAGGAAAGGAAGGCAAGGCAAAGCAATGCAAGGAAAGTGAAACAAAAGGCACGGCACGGTAAGTGGATAAAAGGGTATGGCACGACAACGCAAGCTAGGCAATGCACGGCAAGGCAAGGAAAGGGTAACGCAAGGCAAGGCACGGTCAGAGAAGGCAAGGCTAATGCACGACAACGCAAGGCTAGGCAATGCACGGTAAGGCAAGGAAAGAGTAACGGAAGGCAAGGAAGGCAAGGGAAAGCAAGGCAAGTCAAGAGTAAGGGAAGGAACGGCACGGCAAGGGGAAACAAGGCTAAGGCACGACAACGCAAGCTGGGCAAAGCACGGCAAGGCAAGGAAAGGGTAACGCAAGGCAAGGCAGGGTCAGGCAAGGCAAGGCTAATGCACGACAACGCAAGGCTAGGCAGTGCACGGCTAGGCAAGGAACGAGTAACGGAAGGAATGGAAGGCAAGGCAAAGCAAGGCAAGGCAAGTGTAACAAAAGGCACGGCACGGCAAGGGGAAACAAGGCTAAGGCACGACAACGCAAGCTAGGCAATGCACGGCAAGGCAAGGAAAGGGTAACGCAAGGCAAGGCAGGGTCAGGCGAGACAAAGCTAAGGCACGACAACGCAAGGCTAGGCAATGCACGGCAAGGCAAGGAAAGGGTAACGCAAGGGAAGGCACGTTGAGGAAAGGCAAGGCTAATGCACAACAACGCACGTCTAGGCAATGCACGGCAAGGCAAGGAAAGGGTAACGCAAGGGAAGTCACGGTCAGGCGAGGCAAGGCTAAGGCACGACAACGCAAGGCTAGGCAATGCATGGCAAGGCAAGGAAAGAGTAACGCAAGGGAAGGCACGTTGAGGAAAGGCAAGGCTAATGCACAACAACGCACGTCTAGGCAATGCACGGCAAGGCAAGGAAAGGGTAACGCAAGGGAAGTCACGGTCAGGCGAGGCAAGGCTAAGGCACGACAACGCAAGGCTAGGCAATGCACGGCAAGGCAAGGAAAGAGTAACGGAATGTAAGGAATGCAAGGGAAAGCAAGGCAAGGCAAGAGTAACAGAAGGAACGGCATGGCAAGGGGAAACAAGGCTAAAGCACGACAACGCAAGCTAGGCAATGCACGGCAAGGCAAGGAAAGGGGAACGCAAGGCAAGGCACGGTCAGGAAATGCAAGGCTAATGCACGACAACGGAAGGCTAGGCAATGCACGGCAAGGCAAGGAAAGAGTAACGGAATGTAAGGAATGCAAGAGAAAGCAAGGCAAGGCAACAGTAACGGAAGGAACGGCACGGCAAGGGGAAACAAGGCTAAGGCACGACAACGCAAGGCTAGGCAAAGCACGGCAAGGCAAGGAAAGGGTAACGCAAGGCAAGGCACGGTGAGGCATGGCAAGGCTAATGCACGACAACGCACGGCTAGGCAAAGCAAGGCAAGGGAAGGAGAGGGTAACGCAAGGCCAGGCACGGTCACTCGAGGGAAGGCTAATGCACGACAACGCAAGGCTTAGCAGTGCACGGCTAGGCAAGGAAAGCGTAACAGAAGGAAAGGAAGGCAAGGCAAAGCAATGCAAGGCAAGTGAAACAAAAGGCAAGGCACGGCAAGGGGAAACAAGGCTAAGGCACGACAACGCAAGCTAGGCAATGCACGGCAAGGCAAGGAAAGAGTAACGGAAGGCAAGGAAGGCAAGGGAAAGCAAGGCAAGGCAAGGGTAAGGGAAGGAACGGCACGGCAAGGGGAAACAAGGCTAAGGCACGACAACGCAAGCTAGGCAATGCACGGCAAGGCAAGGAAAGGGTAACGCAAGGCAAGGCACGATCAGGCGAGGCAAGGCTAATGCACGACAACGCAAGGCTAGGCAGTGCACGGCTAGGCAAGGAAAGAGAAACGGAAGGATAGGAAGGCAAGGCAAAGCAAGGCAAGGGAAGTGTAACAAACGGCACGGCACTGCAAGGGGAAACAAGGTAAGGCACGACAACGCAAGCTAGGCAATGCACGGCAAGGCAAGGTAAGGGTAACGCAAGGCAAGGCACGGTCAGTCGAGGCAAGGCTAATGCACGACAACGCAAGGCTTGGCAGTGCACGGCTAGGCAAGGAACGAGTAACGGAAGGAATGGAAGGCAAGGCAAAGCAAGGCAAGGCAAGTGTAACAAAAGGCACGGCACGGCAAGGGGAAACAAGGCTAAGGCACGACAACGCAAGCTAGGCAATGCACGGCAAGGCAAGGAAAGGGTAACGCAAGGCAAGGCAGGGTCAGGCGAGACAAGGCTAAGGCACGACAACGCAAGGCTAGGCAATGCACGCCAAGGCAAGTTAAGGGTAACGCAAGGGAATGCACGGTGAGGAAAGGCAAGGCTAATGCACAACAACGCACGTCTAGGCAATGCACGGCAAGGCAAGGAAAGGGTAACGGAATGTAAGGAATGCAAGGGAAAGCAAGGCAAGGCAAGAGTAACGGAAGGAACGGCACGGCAAGGGGAAACAAGGCTAAGGCACGATAACGCAAGGCTAGGCAAAGCACGGCAAGGCAAGGAAAGGGTAACGCAAGGCAAGGCACGGTGAGGAAAGGCAAGGCTAATGCACGACAACGCACGGCTTGGCAAAGCAAGGCAAGGGAAGGAGAGGGTAACGCAAGGCAAGGCACGGTCAAGCGAGGCAAGGCTAAGGCACGACAACACAAAGCTAGGCAATGCACGGCAAGGCAAGGAAAGGGTAACGCAAGGGAAGGCACGGTGAGGAAAGGCAAGGCTAATGCACAACAACGCACGTCTAGGCAATGCACGGCAAGGCAAGGAAAGGGTAACGCAAGGGAAGTCACGGTCAGGCGAGGCAAGGCTAAGGCACGACAACGCAAGGCCAGGCAATGCACGGCAAGGCAAGGAAAGAGTAACGGAATGTAAGGAATGCAAGGGAAAGCAAGGCAAGGCAAGAGTAACAGAAGGAACGGCACGGCAAGGGGAAACAAGGCTAAGGCACGACAACGCAAGCTAGGGAATGCACGGCAAGGCAAGGAAAGGGTAACGTAAGGCAAGGCACTGTGAGGCAAGGCAAGGCTAATGCACAACAACGCACGGCTAGGCAATGGACGGCAAGGCAAGGAAAGGGTAACGCAAGGGAAGTCACGGTCAGGCGAGGCAAGGCTACGGCACGACAACGCAAGGCTAGGCAGTGCACGGGTAGGCAAGGAACGAGTAACGGAAGGAATGGAAGGCAAGGCAAAGCAAGGCAAGGCAAGTGTAACAAAAGGCACGGCACGGCAAGGGGAAACAAGGCTAAGGCACGACAACGCAAGCTAGGCAATGCACGGCAAGGCAAGGAAAGGGTAACGCAAGGCAAGGCAGGGTCAGGCGAGACAAGGCTAAGGCACGACAACGCAAGGCTAGGCAATGCACGGCAAGGCAAGGAAAGGGTAACGCAAGGGAAGTCACGGTCAGGCGATGCAAGGCTAAGGCACGACAACGCAAGGCTAGGCAATGCACGGTAAGGCAAGGAAAGAGTAACGGAATGTAAGGAATGCAAGGGAAAGCAAGGCAAGTCAAGAGTAACAGAAGGAACGGCACGGCAAGGGGAAACAAGGCTAAGGCACGACAACGCAAGCTAGGCAATGCACGGCAAGGCAAGGAAAGGGTAACGCAAGGCAAGGCACGGTCAGGAAATGCAAGGCTAATGCACGACAACGGAAGGCTAGGCAATGCACGGCAAGGCAAGGAAAGAGTAACGGAATGTAAGGAATGCAAGAGAAAGCAAGGCAAGGCAAGAGTAACGGAAGGAACGGCACGGCAAGGGGAAACAAGGCTAAGGCACGACAACGCAAGGCTAGGCAAAGCACGGCAAGGCAAGGAAAGGGTAACGCAAGGCAAGGCACGGTGAGGCATGGCAAGGCTAATGCACGACAACGCACGGCTAGGCAAAGCAAGGCAAGGGAAGGAGAGGGTAACGCAAGGCCAAGCACGGTCACTCGAGGGAAGGCTAATGCACGACAACGCAAGGCTTAGCAGTGCACGGCTAGGCAAGGAAAGCGTAACAGAAGGAAAGGAAGGCAAGGCAAAGCAATGCAAGGCAAGTGAAACAAAAGGCAAGGCACGGCAAGGGGAAACAAGGCTAAGGCACGACAACGCAAGCTAGGCAATGCACGGCAAGGCAAGGAAAGGGTAACGCAAGGCAAGGCAGGGTCAGGCGAGACAAGGCTAAGGCACGACAACGCAAGGCTAGGCAATGCACGGCAAGGCAAGGAAAGGGTAACGCAAGGGAAGGCACGGTGAGGAAAGGCAAGGCTAATGCACAACAACGCACGTCTAGGCAATGCACGGCAAGGCAAGGAAAGAGTAACGGAAGGCAAGGAAGGCAAGGGAAAGCAAGGCAAGGCAAGGGTAAGGGAAGGAACGGCACGGCAAGGGGAAACAAGGCTAAGGCACGACAACGCAAGCTAGGCAATGCACGGCAAGGCAAGGAAAGGGTAACGCAAGGCAAGGCACGATCAGGCGAGGCAAGGCTAATGCACGACAACGCAAGGCTAGGCAGTGCACGGCTAGGCAAGGAAAGAGAAACGAAAGGATAGGAAGGCAAGGCAAAGCAAGGCAAGGGAAGTGTAACAAACGGCACGGCACGGCAAGGGGAAACAAGGTAAGGCACGACAACGCAAGCTAGGCAATGCACGGCAAGGCAAGGAAAGGGTAACGCAAGGCAAGGCACGGTCAGTCGAGGCAAGGCTAATGCACGACAACGCAAGGCTTGGCAGTGCACGGCTAGGCAAGGAACGAGTAACGGAAGGAATGGAAGGCAAGGCAAAGCAAGGCAAGGCAAGTGTAACAAAAGGCACGGCACGGCAAGGGGAAACAAGGCTAAGGCACGACAACGCAAGTTAGGCAATGCACGGCAAGGCAAGGAAAGGGTAACGCAAGGCAAGGCAGGGTCAGGCGAGACAAGGCTAAGGCACGACAACGCAAGGCTAGGCAATGCACGGCAAGGCAAGATAAGGGTAACGCAAGGGAAGGCACGGTGAGGAAAGGAAAGGCTAATGCACAACAACGCACGTCTAGGCAATGCACGGCAAGGCAAGGAAAGGGTAACGGAATGTAAGGAATGCAAGGGAAAGCAAGGCAAGGCAAGAGTAACGGAAGGAACGGCACGGCAAGGGGAAACAAGGCTAAGGCACGATAACGCAAGGCTAGGCAAAGCACGGCAAGGCAAGGAAAGGGTAACGCAAGGCAAGGCACGGTGAGGCAAGGCAAGGCTAATGCACGACAACGCACGGCTAGGCAAAGCAAGGCAAGGGAAGGAGAGGGTAACGCAAGGCAAGGCACGGTCAAGCGAGGCAAGGCTAAGGCACGACAACACAAAGCTAGGCAATGCACGGCAAGGCAAGGAAAGGGTAACGCAAGGGAAGGCACGGTGAGGAAAGGCAAGGCTAATGCACAACAACGCACGTCTAGGCAATGCACGGCAAGGCAAGGAAAGGGTAACGCAAGGGAAGTCACGGTCAGGCGAGGCAAGGCTAAGGCACGACAACGCAAGGCCAGGCAATGCACGGCAAGGCAAGGAAAGAGTAACGGAATGTAAGGAATGCAAGGGAAAGCAAGGCAAGGCAAGAGTAACAGAAGGAACGGCACGGCAAGGGGAAACAAGGCTAAGGCACGACAACGCAAGCTAGGGAATGCACGGCAAGGCAAGGAAAGGGTAACGTAAGGCAAGGCACTGTGAGGCAAGGCAAGGCTAATGCACAACAACGCACGGCTAGGCAATGGACGGCAAGGCAAGGAAAGGGTAACGCAAGGGAAGTCACGGTCAGGCGAGGCAAGGCTACGGCACGACAACGCAAGGCTAGGCAGTGCACGGCTAGGCAAGGAACGAGTAACGGAAGGAATGGAAGGCAAGGCAAAGCAAGGCAAGGCAAGTGTAACAAAAGGCACGGCACGGCAAGGGGAAACAAGGCTAAGGCACGACAACGCAAGCTAGGCAATGCACGGCAAGGCAAGGAAAGGGTAACGCAAGGCAAGGCAGGGTCAGGCGAGACAAGGCTAAGGCACGACAACGCAAGGCTAGGCAATGCACGGCAAGGCAAGGAAAGGGTAAAGCAAGGGAAGGCACGTTGAGGAAAGGCAAGGCTAATGCACAACAACGCACGTCTAGGCAATGCACGGCAAGGAAAGGGTAACGCAAGGGAAGTCACGGTCAGGCGAGGCAAGGCTAAGGCACGACAACGCAAGGCTAGGCAATGCACGGTAAGGCAAGGAAAGAGTAACGGAATGTAAGGAATGCAAGGGAAAGCAAGGCAAGTCAAGAGTAACAGAAGGAACGGCACGGCAAGGGGAAACAAGGCTAAGGCACGACAACGCAAGCTAGGCAATGCACGGCAAGGCAAGGAAAGGGTAACGCAAGGCAAGGCACGGTCAGGAAATGCAAGGCTAATGCACGACAACGGAAGGCTAGGCAATGCACGGCAAGGCAAGGAAAGAGTAACGGAATGTAAGGAATGCAAGAGAAAGCAAGGCAAGGCAAGAGTAACGGAAGGAACGGCACGGCAAGGGGAAACAAGGCTAAGGCACGACAACGCAAGGCTAGGCAAAGCACGGCAAGGCAAGGAAAGGGTAACGCAAGGCAAGGCACGGTGAGGCATGGCAAGGCTAATGCACGACAACGCACGGCTAGGCAAAGCAAGGCAAGGGAAGGAGAGGGTAACGCAAGGCCAAGCACGGTCACTCGAGGGAAGGCTAATGCACGACAACGCAAGGCTTAGCAGTGCACGGCTAGGCAAGGAAAGCGTAACAGAAGGAAAGGAAGGCAAGGCAAAGCAATGCAAGGCAAGTGAAACAAAAGGCAAGGCACGGCAAGGGGAAACAAGGCTAAGGCACGACAACGCAAGCTAGGGAATGCACGGCAAGGCAAGGAAAGGGTAACGCAAGGCAAGGCAGGGTCAGGCGAGACAAGGCTAAGGCACGACAACGCAAGGCTAGGCAATGCACGGCAAGGCAAGGAAAGGGTAACGCAAGGGAAGGCACGGTGAGGAAAGGCAAGGCTAATGCACAACAACGCACGTCTAGGCAATGCACGGCAAGGCAAGGAAAGGGTAACGCAAGGGAAGTCACGGTCAGGCGAGGCAAGGCTAAGGCACGACAACGCAAGGCTAGGCAATGCACGGCAAGGCAAGGAAAGAGTAACGGAATGTAAGGAAAGCAAGGGGAAGCAAGGCAAGGCAAGAGTAACAGAAGGAACGGCACGGCAAGGGGAAACAAGGCTAAGGCACGACAACGCAAGCTAGGCAATGCACGGCAAGGCAAGGAAAGGGTAACGCAAGGCAAGGCACGGTCAGGAAATGCAAGGCTAATGCACGACAACGGAAGGCTAGGCAATGCACGGCAAGGCAAGGAAAGAGTAACGGAATGTAAGGAATGCAAGGGAAAGCAAGGCAAGGCAAGAGTAACGGAAGGAACGGCACGGCAAGGGGAAACAAGGCTAAGGCACGACAACGCAAGGCTTAGCAGTGCACGGCTAGGCAACGAAAGCGTAACAGAAGGAAAGGAAGGCAAGGCAAAGCAATGCAAGGAAAGTGAAACAAAAGGCACGGCACGGTAAGTGGATAAAAGGGTATGGCACGACAACGCAAGCTAGGCAATGCACGGCAAGGCAAGGAAAGGGTAACGCAAGGCAAGGCACGGTCAGAGAAGGCAAGGCTAATGCACGACAACGCAAGGCTAGGCAATGCACGGTAAGGCAAGGAAAGAGTAACGGAAGGCAAGGAAGGCAAGGGAAAGCAAGGCAAGTCAAGAGTAAGGGAAGGAACGGCACGGCAAGGGGAAACAAGGCTAAGGCACGACAACGCAAGCTGGGCAAAGCACGGCAAGGCAAGGAAAGGGTAACGCAAGGCAAGGCAGGGTCAGGCAAGGCAAGGCTAATGCACGACAACGCAAGGCTAGGCAGTGCACGGCTAGGCAAGGAACGAGTAACGGAAGGAATGGAAGGCAAGGCAAAGCAAGGCAAGGCAAGTGTAACAAAAGGCACGGCACGGCAAGGGGAAACAAGGCTAAGGCACGACAACGCAAGCTAGGCAATGCACGGCAAGGCAAGGAAAGGGTAACGCAAGGCAAGGCAGGGTCAGGCGAGACAAAGCTAAGGCACGACAACGCAAGGCTAGGCAATGCACGGCAAGGCAAGGAAAGGGTAACGCAAGGGAAGGCACGTTGAGGAAAGGCAAGGCTAATGCACAACAACGCACGTCTAGGCAATGCACGGCAAGGCAAGGAAAGGGTAACGCAAGGGAAGTCACGGTCAGGCGAGGCAAGGCTAAGGCACGACAACGCAAGGCTAGGCAATGCATGGCAAGGCAAGGAAAGAGTAACGCAAGGGAAGGCACGTTGAGGAAAGGCAAGGCTAATGCACAACAACGCACGTCTAGGCAATGCACGGCAAGGCAAGGAAAGGGTAACGCAAGGGAAGTCACGGTCAGGCGAGGCAAGGCTAAGGCACGACAACGCAAGGCTAGGCAATGCACGGCAAGGCAAGGAAAGAGTAACGGAATGTAAGGAATGCAAGGGAAAGCAAGGCAAGGCAAGAGTAACAGAAGGAACGGCATGGCAAGGGGAAACAAGGCTAAAGCACGACAACGCAAGCTAGGCAATGCACGGCAAGGCAAGGAAAGGGGAACGCAAGGCAAGGCACGGTCAGGAAATGCAAGGCTAATGCACGACAACGGAAGGCTAGGCAATGCACGGCAAGGCAAGGAAAGAGTAACGGAATGTAAGGAATGCAAGAGAAAGCAAGGCAAGGCAACAGTAACGGAAGGAACGGCACGGCAAGGGGAAACAAGGCTAAGGCACGACAACGCAAGGCTAGGCAAAGCACGGCAAGGCAAGGAAAGGGTAACGCAAGGCAAGGCACGGTGAGGCATGGCAAGGCTAATGCACGACAACGCACGGCTAGGCAAAGCAAGGCAAGGGAAGGAGAGGGTAACGCAAGGCCAGGCACGGTCACTCGAGGGAAGGCTAATGCACGACAACGCAAGGCTTAGCAGTGCACGGCTAGGCAAGGAAAGCGTAACAGAAGGAAAGGAAGGCAAGGCAAAGCAATGCAAGGCAAGTGAAACAAAAGGCAAGGCACGGCAAGGGGAAACAAGGCTAAGGCACGACAACGCAAGCTAGGCAATGCACGGCAAGGCAAGGAAAGAGTAACGGAAGGCAAGGAAGGCAAGGGAAAGCAAGGCAAGGCAAGGGTAAGGGAAGGAACGGCACGGCAAGGGGAAACAAGGCTAAGGCACGACAACGCAAGCTAGGCAATGCACGGCAAGGCAAGGAAAGGGTAACGCAAGGCAAGGCACGATCAGGCGAGGCAAGGCTAATGCACGACAACGCAAGGCTAGGCAGTGCACGGCTAGGCAAGGAAAGAGAAACGAAAGGATAGGAAGGCAAGGCAAAGCAAGGCAAGGGAAGTGTAACAAACGGCACGGCACGGCAAGGGGAAACAAGGTAAGGCACGACAACGCAAGCTAGGCAATGCACGGCAAGGCAAGGAAAGGGTAACGCAAGGCAAGGCACGGTCAGTCGAGGCAAGGCTAATGCACGACAAGGCAAGGCTTGGCAGTGCACGGCTAGGCAAGGAACGAGTAACGGAAGGAATGGAAGGCAAGGCAAAGCAAGGCAAGGCAAGTGTAACAAAAGGCACGGCACGGCAAGGGGAAACAAGGCTAAGGCACGACAACGCAAGTTAGGCAATGCACGGCAAGGCAAGGAAAGGGTAACGCAAGGCAAGGCAGGGTCAGGCGAGACAAGGCTAAGGCACGACAACGCAAGGCTAGGCAATGCACGGCAAGGCAAGATAAGGGTAACGCAAGGGAAGGCACGGTGAGGAAAGGAAAGGCTAATGCACAACAACGCACGTCTAGGCAATGCACGGCAAGGCAAGGAAAGGGTAACGGAATGTAAGGAATGCAAGGGAAAGCAAGGCAAGGCAAGAGTAACGGAAGGAACGGCACGGCAAGGGGAAACAAGGCTAAGGCACGATAACGCAAGGCTAGGCAAAGCACGGCAAGGCAAGGAAAGGGTAACGCAAGGCAAGGCACGGTGAGGCAAGGCAAGGCTAATGCACGACAACGCACGGCTAGGCAAAGCAAGGCAAGGGAAGGAGAGGGTAACGCAAGGCAAGGCACGGTCAAGCGAGGCAAGGCTAAGGCACGACAACACAAAGCTAGGCAATGCACGGCAAGGCAAGGAAAGGGTAACGCAAGGGAAGGCACGGTGAGGAAAGGCAAGGCTAATGCACAACAACGCACGTCTAGGCAATGCACGGCAAGGCAAGGAAAGGGTAACGCAAGGGAAGTCACGGTCAGGCGAGGCAAGGCTAAGGCACGACAACGCAAGGCCAGGCAATGCACGGCAAGGCAAGGAAAGAGTAACGGAATGTAAGGAATGCAAGGGAAAGCAAGGCAAGGCAAGAGTAACAGAAGGAACGGCACGGCAAGGGGAAACAAGGCTAAGGCACGACAACGCAAGCTAGGGAATGCACGGCAAGGCAAGGAAAGGGTAACGTAAGGCAAGGCACTGTGAGGCAAGGCAAGGCTAATGCACAACAACGCACGGCTAGGCAATGGACGGCAAGGCAAGGAAAGGGTAACGCAAGGGAAGTCACGGTCAGGCGAGGCAAGGCTACGGCACGACAACGCAAGGCTAGGCAGTGCACGGCTAGGCAAGGAACGAGTAACGGAAGGAATGGAAGGCAAGGCAAAGCAAGGCAAGGCAAGTGTAACAAAAGGCACGGCACGGCAAGGGGAAACAAGGCTAAGGCACGACAACGCAAGCTAGGCAATGCACGGCAAGGCAAGGAAAGGGTAACGCAAGGCAAGGCAGGGTCAGGCGAGACAAGGCTAAGGCACGACAACGCAAGGCTAGGCAATGCACGGCAAGGCAAGGAAAGGGTAAAGCAAGGGAAGGCACGTTGAGGAAAGGCAAGGCTAATGCACAACAACGCACGTCTAGGCAATGCACGGCAAGGAAAGGGTAACGCAAGGGAAGTCACGGTCAGGCGAGGCAAGGCTAAGGCACGACAACGCAAGGCTAGGCAATGCACGGTAAGGCAAGGAAAGAGTAACGGAATGTAAGGAATGCAAGGGAAAGCAAGGCAAGTCAAGAGTAACAGAAGGAACGGCACGGCAAGGGGAAACAAGGCTAAGGCACGACAACGCAAGCTAGGCAATGCACGGCAAGGCAAGGAAAGGGTAACGCAAGGCAAGGCACGGTCAGGAAATGCAAGGCTAATGCACGACAACGGAAGGCTAGGCAATGCACGGCAAGGCAAGGAAAGAGTAACGGAATGTAAGGAATGCAAGAGAAAGCAAGGCAAGGCAAGAGTAACGGAAGGAACGGCACGGCAAGGGGAAACAAGGCTAAGGCACGACAACGCAAGGCTAGGCAAAGCACGGCAAGGCAAGGAAAGGGTAACGCAAGGCAAGGCACGGTGAGGCATGGCAAGGCTAATGCACGACAACGCACGGCTAGGCAAAGCAAGGCAAGGGAAGGAGAGGGTAACGCAAGGCCAAGCACGGTCACTCGAGGGAAGGCTAATGCACGACAACGCAAGGCTTAGCAGTGCACGGCTAGGCAAGGAAAGCGTAACAGAAGGAAAGGAAGGCAAGGCAAAGCAATGCAAGGCAAGTGAAACAAAAGGCAAGGCACGGCAAGGGGAAACAAGGCTAAGGCACGACAACGCAAGCTAGGGAATGCACGGCAAGGCAAGGAAAGGGTAACGCAAGGCAAGGCAGGGTCAGGCGAGACAAGGCTAAGGCACGACAACGCAAGGCTAGGCAATGCACGGCAAGGCAAGGAAAGGGTAACGCAAGGGAAGGCACGGTGAGGAAAGGCAAGGCTAATGCACAACAACGCACGTCTAGGCAATGCACGGCAAGGCAAGGAAAGGGTAACGCAAGGGAAGTCACGGTCAGGCGAGGCAAGGCTAAGGCACGACAACGCAAGGCTAGGCAATGCACGGCAAGGCAAGGAAAGAGTAACGGAATGTAAGGAATGCAAGGGGAAGCAAGGCAAGGCAAGAGTAACAGAAGGAACGGCACGGCAAGGGGAAACAAGGCTAAGGCACGACAACGCAAGCTAGGCAATGCACGGCAAGGCAAGGAAAGGGTAACGCAAGGCAAGGCACGGTCAGGAAATGCAAGGCTAATGCACGACAACGGAAGGCTAGGCAATGCACGGCAAGGCAAGGAAAGAGTAACGGAATGTAAGGAATGCAAGGGAAAGCAAGGCAAGGCAAGAGTAACGGAAGGAACGGCACGGCAAGGGGAAACAAGGCTAAGGCACGACAACGCAAGGCTTAGCAGTGCACGGCTAGGCAACGAAAGCGTAACAGAAGGAAAGGAAGGCAAGGCAAAGCAATGCAAGGAAAGTGAAACAAAAGGCACGGCACGGTAAGTGGATAAAAGGGTATGGCACGACAACGCAAGCTAGGCAATGCACGGCAAGGCAAGGAAAGGGTAACGCAAGGCAAGGCACGGTCAGAGAAGGCAAGGCTAATGCACGACAACGCAAGGCTAGGCAATGCACGGTAAGGCAAGGAAAGAGTAACGGAAGGCAAGGAAGGCAAGGGAAAGCAAGGCAAGTCAAGAGTAAGGGAAGGAACGGCACGGCAAGGGGAAACAAGGCTAAGGCACGACAACGCAAGCTGGGCAAAGCACGGCAAGGCAAGGAAAGGGTAACGCAAGGCAAGGCAGGGTCAGGCAAGGCAAGGCTAATGCACGACAACGCAAGGCTAGGCAGTGCACGGCTAGGCAAGGAACGAGTAACGGAAGGAATGGAAGGCAAGGCAAAGCAAGGCAAGGCAAGTGTAACAAAAGGCACGGCACGGCAAGGGGAAACAAGGCTAAGGCACGACAACGCAAGCTAGGCAATGCACGGCAAGGCAAGGAAAGGGTAACGCAAGGCAAGGCAGGGTCAGGCGAGACAAAGCTAAGGCACGACAACGCAAGGCTAGGCAATGCACGGCAAGGCAAGGAAAGGGTAACGCAAGGGAAGGCACGTTGAGGAAAGGCAAGGCTAATGCACAACAACGCACGTCTAGGCAATGCACGGCAAGGCAAGGAAAGGGTAACGCAAGGGAAGTCACGGTCAGGCGAGGCAAGGCTAAGGCACGACAACGCAAGGCTAGGCAATGCATGGCAAGGCAAGGAAAGAGTAACGCAAGGGAAGGCACGTTGAGGAAAGGCAAGGCTAATGCACAACAACGCACGTCTAGGCAATGCACGGCAAGGCAAGGAAAGGGTAACGCAAGGGAAGTCACGGTCAGGCGAGGCAAGGCTAAGGCACGACAACGCAAGGCTAGGCAATGCACGGCAAGGCAAGGAAAGAGTAACGGAATGTAAGGAATGCAAGGGAAAGCAAGGCAAGGCAAGAGTAACAGAAGGAACGGCATGGCAAGGGGAAACAAGGCTAAAGCACGACAACGCAAGCTAGGCAATGCACGGCAAGGCAAGGAAAGGGGAACGCAAGGCAAGGCACGGTCAGGAAATGCAAGGCTAATGCACGACAACGGAAGGCTAGGCAATGCACGGCAAGGCAAGGAAAGAGTAACGGAATGTAAGGAATGCAAGAGAAAGCAAGGCAAGGCAACAGTAACGGAAGGAAAGGCACGGCAAGGGGAAACAAGGCTAAGGCCCGACAACGCAAGGCTAGGCAAAGCACGGCAAGGCAAGGAAAGGGTAACGCAAGGCAAGGCACGGTGAGGCATGGCAAGGCTAATGCACGACAACGCACGGCTAGGCAAAGCAAGGCAAGGGAAGGAGAGGGTAACGCAAGGCCAGGCACGGTCACTCGAGGGAAGGCTAATGCACGACAACGCAAGGCTTAGCAGTGCACGGCTAGGCAAGGAAAGCGTAACAGAAGGAAAGGAAGGCAAGGCAAAGCAATGCAAGGCAAGTGAAACAAAAGGCAAGGCACGGCAAGGGGAAACAAGGCTAAGGCACGACAACGCAAGCTAGGCAATGCACGGCAAGGCAAGGAAAGAGTAACGGAAGGCAAGGAAGGCAAGGGAAAGCAAGGCAAGGCAAGGGTAAGGGAAGGAACGGCACGGCAAGGGGAAACAAGGCTAAGGCACGACAACGCAAGCTAGGCAATGCACGGCAAGGGAAGGAAAGGGTAACGCAAGGCAAGGCACGATCAGGCGAGGCAAGGCTAATGCACGACAACGCAAGGCTAGGCAGTGCACGGCTAGGCAAGGAAAGAGTAACGGAAGGATAGGAAGGCAAGGCAAAGCAAGGCAAGGGAAGTGTAACAAACGGCACGGCACTGCAAGGGGAAACAAGGTAAGGCACGACAACGCAAGCTAGGCAATGCACGGCAAGGCAAGGTAAGGGTAACGCAAGGCAAGGCACGGTCAGTCGAGGCAAGGCTAATGCACGACAACGCAAGGCTTGGCATGCACGGCTAGGCAAGGAACGAGTAACGGAAGGAATGGAAGGCAAGGCAAAGCAAGGCAAGGCAAGTGTAACAAAAGGCACGGCACGGCAAGGGGAAACAAGGCTAAGGCACGACAACGCAAGCTAGGCAATGCACGGCAAGGCAAGGAAAGGGTAACGCAAGGCAAGGCAGGGTCAGGCGAGACAAGGCTAAGGCACGACAACGCAAGGCTAGGCAATGCACGCCAAGGCAAGTTAAGGGTAACGCAAGGGAATGCACGGTGAGGAAAGGCAAGGCTAATGCACAACAACGCACGTCTAGGCAATGCACGGCAAGGCAAGGAAAGGGTAACGGAATGTAAGGAATGCAAGGGAAAGCAAGGCAAGGCAAGAGTAACGGAAGGAACGGCACGGCAAGGGGAAACAAGGCTAAGGCACGATAACGCAAGGCTAGGCAAAGCACGGCAAGGCAAGGAAAGGGTAACGCAAGGCAAGGCACGGTGAGGAAAGGCAAGGCTAATGCACGACAACGCACGGCTAGGCAAAGCAAGGCAAGGGAAGGAGAGGGTAACGCAAGGCAAGGCACGGTCAAGCGAGGCAAGGCTAAGGCACGACAACACAAAGCTAGGCAATGCACGGCAAGGCAAGGAAAGGGTAACGCAAGGGAAGGCACGGTGAGGAAAGGCAAGGCTAATGCACAACAACGCACGTCTAGGCAATGCACGGCAAGGCAAGGAAAGGGTAACGCAAGGGAAGTCACGGTCAGGCGAGGCAAGGCTAAGGCACGACAACGCAAGGCCAGGCAATGCACGGCAAGGCAAGGAAAGAGTAACGGAATGTAAGGAATGCAAGGGAAAGCAAGGCAAGGCAAGAGTAACAGAAGGAACGGCACGGCAAGGGGAAACAAGGCTAAGGCACGACAACGCAAGCTAGGGAATGCACGGCAAGGCAAGGAAAGGGTAACGTAAGGCAAGGCACGGTGAGGCAAGGCAAGGCTAATGCACAACAACGCACGGCTAGGCAATGGACGGCAAGGCAAGGAAAGGGTAACGCAAGGGAAGTCACGGTCAGGCGAGGCAAGGCTACGGCACGACAACGCAAGGCTAGGCAGTGCACGGGTAGGCAAGGAACGAGTAACGGAAGGAATGGAAGGCAAGGCAAAGCAAGGCAAGGCAAGTGTAACAAAAGGCACGGCACGGCAAGGGGAAACAAGGCTAAGGCACGACAACGCAAGCTAGGAAATGCACGGCAAGGCAAGGAAAGGGTAACGCAAGGCAAGGCAGGGTCAGGCGAGACAAGGCTAAGGCACGACAACGCAAGGCTAGGCAATGCACGGCAAGGCAAGGAAAGGGTAACGCAAGGGAAGTCACGGTCAGGCGATGCAAGGCTAAGGCACGACAACGCAAGGCTAGGCAATGCACGGTAAGGCAAGGAAAGAGTAACGGAATGTAAGGAATGCAAGGGAAAGCAAGGCAAGTCAAGAGTAACAGAAGGAACGGCACGGCAAGGGGAAACAAGGCTAAGGCACGACAACGCAAGCTAGGCAATGCACGGCAAGGCAAGGAAAGGGTAACGCAAGGCAAGGCACGGTCAGGAAATGCAAGGCTAATGCACGACAACGGAAGGCTAGGCAATGCACGGCAAGGCAAGGAAAGAGTAACGGAATGTAAGGAATGCAAGAGAAAGCAAGGCAAGGCAAGAGTAACGGAAGGAACGGCACGGCAAGGGGAAACAAGGCTAAGGCACGACAACGCAAGGCTAGGCAAAGCACGGCAAGGCAAGGAAAGGGTAACGCAAGGCAAGGCACGGTGAGGCATGGCAAGGCTAATGCACGACAACGCACGGCTAGGCAAAGCAAGGCAAGGGAAGGAGAGGGTAACGCAAGGCCAAGCACGGTCACTCGAGGGAAGGCTAATGCACGACAACGCAAGGCTTAGCAGTGCACGGCTAGGCAAGGAAAGCGTAACAGAAGGAAAGGAAGGCAAGGCAAAGCAATGCAAGGCAAGTGAAACAAAAGGCAAGGCACGGCAAGGGGAAACAAGGCTAAGGCACGACAACGCAAGCTAGGCAATGCACGGCAAGGCAAGGAAAGGGTAACGCAAGGCAAGGCAGGGTCAGGCGAGACAAGGCTAAGGCACGACAACGCAAGGCTAGGCAATGCACGGCAAGGCAAGGAAAGGGTAACGCAAGGGAAGGCACGGTGAGGAAAGGCAAGGCTAATGCACAACAACGCACGTCTAGGCAATGCACGGCAAGGCAAGGAAAGGGTAACGCAAGGGAAGTCACGGTCAGGCGAGGCAAGGCTAAGGCACGACAACGCAAGGCTAGGCAATGCATGGCAAGGCAAGGAAAGAGTAACGGAAGGTAAGGAATGCAAGGGAAAGCAAGGCAAGGCAAGAGTAACAGAAGGAACGGCACGGCAAGGGGAAACAAGGCTAAGGCACGACAACGCAAGCTAGGCAATGCACGGCAAGGCAAGGAAAGGGTAACGCAAGGCAAGGCACGGTCAGGAAATGCAAGGCTAATGCACGACAACGGAAGGCTAGGCAATGCACGGCAAGGCAAGGAAAGAGTAACGGAATGTAAGGAATGCAAGGGAAAGCAAGGCAAGGCAAGAGTAACGGAAGGAACGGCACGGCAAGGGGAAACAAGGCTAAGGCACGACAACGCAAGGCTTAGCAGTGCACGGCTAGGCAACGAAAGCGTAACAGAAGGAAAGGAAGGCAAGGCAAAGCAATGCAAGGAAAGTGAAACAAAAGGCACGGCACGGTAAGTGGATAAAAGGGTATGGCACGACAACGCAAGCTAGGCAATGCACGGCAAGGCAAGGAAAGGGTAACGCAAGGCAAGGCACGGTCAGAGAAGGCAAGGCTAATGCACGACAACGCAAGGCTAGGCAATGCACGGTAAGGCAAGGAAAGAGTAACGGAAGGCAAGGAAGGCAAGGGAAAGCAAGGCAAGTCAAGAGTAAGGGAAGGAACGGCACGGCAAGGGGAAACAAGGCTAAGGCACGACAACGCAAGCTGGGCAAAGCACGGCAAGGCAAGGAAAGGGTAACGCAAGGCAAGGCAGGGTCAGGCAAGGCAAGGCTAATGCACGACAACGCAAGGCTAGGCAGTGCACGGCTAGGCAAGGAACGAGTAACGGAAGGAATGGAAGGCAAGGCAAAGCAAGGCAAGGCAAGTGTAACAAAAGGCACGGCACGGCAAGGGGAAACAAGGCTAAGGCACGACAACGCAAGCTAGGCAATGCACGGCAAGGCAAGGAAAGGGTAACGCAAGGCAAGGCAGGGTCAGGCGAGACAAAGCTAAGGCACGACAACGCAAGGCTAGGCAATGCACGGCAAGGCAAGGAAAGGGTAACGCAAGGGAAGGCACGTTGAGGAAAGGCAAGGCTAATGCACAACAACGCACGTCTAGGCAATGCACGGCAAGGCAAGGAAAGGGTAACGCAAGGGAAGTCACGGTCAGGGGAGGCAAGGCTAAGGCACGACAACGCAAGGCTAGGCAATGCACGGCAAGGCAAGGAAAGAGTTACGGAATGTAAGGAATGCAAGGGAAAGCAAGGCAAGGCAAGAGTAACAGAAGGAACGGCATGGCAAGGGGAAACAAGGCTAAGGCACGACAACGCAAGCTAGGCAATGCACGGCAAGGCAAGGAAAGGGTAACGCAAGGCAAGGCACGGTCAGGAAATGCAAGGCTAATGCACGACAACGGAAGGCTAGGCAATGCACGGCAAGGCAAGGAAAGAGTAACGGAATGTAAGGAATGCAAGAGAAAGCAAGGCAAGGCAAGAGTAACGGAAGGAACGGCACGGCAAGGGGAAACAAGGCTAAGGCACGACAACGCAAGGCTAGGCAAAGCACGGCAAGGCAAGGAAAGGGTAACGCAAGGCAAGGCACGCTGAGGCATGGCAAGGCTAATGCACGACAACGCACGGCTAGGCAAAGCAAGGCAAGGGAAGGAGAGGGTAACGCAAGGCCAGACACGGTCACTCGAGGGAAGGCTAATGCACGACAACGCAAGGCTTAGCAGTGCACGGCTAGGCAAGGAAAGCGTAACAGAAGGAAAGGAAGACAAGGCAAAGCAATGCAAGGCAAGTGAAACAAAAGGCAAGGCACGGCAAGGGGAAACAAGGCTAAGGCACGACAACGCAAGCTAGGCAATGCACGGCAAGGCAAGGAAAGGGTAACGCAAGGCAAGGCAGGGTCAGGCGAGACAAGGCTAAGGCACGACAACGCAAGGCTAGGCAATGCACGGCAAGGCAAGGAAAGGGTAACGCAAGGGAAGGCACGGTGAGGAAAGGCAAGGCTAATGCACAACAACGCACGTCTAGGCAATGCACGGCAAGGCAAGGAAAGAGTAACGGAAGGCAAGGAAGGCAAGGGAAAGCAAGGCAAGGCAAGGGTAAGGGAAGGAACGGCACCGCAAGGGGAACCAAGGCTAAGGCACGACAACGCAAGCTAGGCAATGCACGGCAAGGCAAGGAAAGGGTAACGCAAGGCAAGGCACGATCAGGCGAAGCAAGGCTAATGCACGACAACGCAAGGCTAGGCAGTGCACGGCTAGGCAAGGAAAGAGTAACGGAAGGATAGGAAGGCAAGGCAAAGCAATGCAAGGCAAGTGAAACAAAAGGCACGGCACGGCATGGGGAAACGAGGATAAGGCACGACAACGCAAGCTAGGCAATGCACGGCAAGGCAAGGAAAGTGTAACGCAAGGCAAGGCACGGTCAGTCGAGGCAAGGCTAATGCACGACAACGCAAGGCTTGTCAGTGCACGGCTAGGGAAGGAAAGCGTAACAGAAGGAAAGGAAGGCAAGGCAAAGCAATGCAAGGCAAGTGAAACAAAAGGCACGGCACGGCAAGGGGAAAAAAGGGTAAGGCACGACAACGCAAGCTAGGCAATGCACGGCAAGGCAAGGAAAGGGTAACGTAAGGGAAGGCACGGTGAGGCAAGGCAAGGCTAATGCACAACAACGCACGGCTAGGCAATGGACGGCAAGGCAAGGAAAGGGTAACGCAAGGGAAGTCACGGTCAGGCGAGGCATGGCTACGGCACGACAACGCAAGGCTAGGCAATGCACGGATGGTAAGCAAAGAGTAACGGAAGGCAAGGAAGGCAAGGGAATGCAAGGCAAGTGAAGAGTAAGGGAAGGAACGGCAGGGCAAGGGGAAACAAGGCTAAGGCACGACAACGCAAGCTGGGAAAAGCACGGCAAGGCAAGGAAAGGGTAACGCAAGGCAAGGCACGGTCAGGCAAGGCAAGGTTAATGCACGACAACGCAAGGGTAGGCAGTGCACGGCTAGGCAAGGAACGAGTAACGGAAGGAATGGAAGGCAAGGCAAAGCAAGGCAAGGCAAGTGTAACAAAAGGCACGGCACGGCAAGGGGAAACAAGGCTAAGGCACGACAACGCAAGCTAGGCAATGCACGGCAAGGCAAGGAAAGGGTAACGCAAGGGAAGTCACGGTCAGGCGAGGCAAGGCTAAGGCACGACAACGCAAGGCTAGGCAATGCACGGTAAGGCAAGGAAAGAGTAACGGAATGTAAGGAATGCAAGGGAAAGCAAGGCAAGTCAAGAGTAACAGAACGAACGGCACGGCAAGGGGAAACAAGGCTAAGGCACGACAACGCAAGCTAGGCAATGCACGGCAAGGCAAGGAAAGGGTAACGCAAGGCAAGGCACGGTCAGGAAATGCAAGGCTAATGCACGACAACGGAAGGCTAGGCAATGCACGGCAAGGCAAGGAAAGAGTAACGGAATGTAAGGAATGCAAGAGAAAGCAAGGCAAGGCAAGAGTAACGGAAGGAACGGCACGGCAAGGGGAAACAAGGCTAAGGCACGACAACGCAAGGCTAGGCAAAGCACGGCAAGGCAAGGAAAGGGTAACGCAAGGCAAGGCACGGTGAGGCATGGCAAGGCTAATGCACGACAACGCACGGCTAGGCAAAGCAAGGCAAGGGAAGGAGAGGGTAACGCAAGGCCAAGCACGGTCACTCGAGGGAAGGCTAATGCACGACAACGCAAGGCTTAGCAGTGCACGGCTAGGTAAGGAAAGCGTAACAGAAGGAAAGGAAGGCAAGGCAAAGCAATGCAAGGCAAGTGAAACAAAAGGCAAGGCACGGCAAGGGGAAACAAGGCTAAGGCACGACAACGCAAGCTAGGCAATGCACGGCAAGGCAAGGAAAGGGTAACGCAAGGCAAGGCACGGTCAGGAAATGCAAGGCTAATGCACGACAACGGAAGGCTAGGCAATGCACGGCAAGGCAAGGAAAGAGTAACGGAATGTAAGGAATGCAAGGGAAAGCAAGGCAAGGCAAGAGTAACGGAAGGAACGGCACGGCAAGGGGAAACAAGGCTAAGGCACGACAACGCAAGGCTTAGCAGTGCACGGCTAGGCAACGAAAGCGTAACAGAAGGAAAGGAAGGCAAGGCAAAGCAATGCAAGGAAAGTGAAACAAAAGGCACGGCACGGTAAGTGGATAAAAGGGTATGGCACGACAACGCAAGCTAGGCAATGCACGGCAAGGCAAGGAAAGGGTAACGCAAGGCAAGGCACGGTCAGAGAAGGCAAGGCTAATGCACGACAACGCAAGGCTAGGCAATGCACGGTAAGGCAAGGAAAGAGTAACGGAAGGCAAGGAAGGCAAGGGAAAGCAAGGCAAGTCAAGAGTAAGGGAAGGAACGGCACGGCAAGGGGAAACAAGGCTAAGGCACGACAACGCAAGCTGGGCAAAGCACGGCAAGGCAAGGAAAGGGTAACGCAAGGCAAGGCAGGGTCAGGCAAGGCAAGGCTAATGCACGACAACGCAAGGCTAGGCAGTGCACGGCTAGGCAAGGAACGAGTAACGGAAGGAATGGAAGGCAAGGCAAAGCAAGGCAAGGCAAGTGTAACAAAAGGCACGGCACGGCAAGGGGAAACAAGGCTAAGGCACGACAACGCAAGCTAGGCAATGCACGGCAAGGCAAGGAAAGGGTAACGCAAGGCAAGGCAGGGTCAGGCGAGACAAAGCTAAGGCACGACAACGCAAGGCTAGGCAATGCACGGCAAGGCAAGGAAAGGGTAACGCAAGGGAAGGCACGTTGAGGAAAGGCAAGGCTAATGCACAACAACGCACGTCTAGGCAATGCACGGCAAGGCAAGGAAAGGGTAACGCAAGGGAAGTCACGGTCAGGCGAGGCAAGGCTAAGGCACGACAACGCAAGGCTAGGCAATGCACGGCAAGGCAAGGAAAGAGTAACGGAATGTAAGGAATGCAAGAGAAAGCAAGGCAAGGCAAGAGTAACGGAAGGAACGGCACGGCAAGGGGAAACAAGGCTAAGGCACGACAACGCAAGGCTAGGCAAAGCACGGCAAGGCAAGGAAAGGGTAACGCAAGGCAAGGCACGGTGAGGCATGGCAAGGCTAATGCACGACAACGCACGGCTAGGCAAAGCAAGGCAAGGGAAGGAGAGGGTAACGCAAGGCCAGGCACGGTCACTCGAGGGAAGGCTAATGCACGACAACGCAAGGCTTAGCAGTGCACGGCTAGGCAAGGAAAGCGTAACAGAAGGAAAGGAAGGCAAGGCAAAGCAATGCAAGGCAAGTGAAACAAAAGGCAAGGCACGGCAAGGGGAAACAAGGCTAAGGCACGACAACGCAAGCTAGGCAATGCACCGCAAGGCAAGGAAAGGGTAACGCAAGGCAAGGCAGGGTCAGGCGAGACAAGGCTAAGGCACGACAACGCAAGGCTAGGCAATGCACGGCAAGGCAAGGAAAGGGTAACGCAAGGGAAGTCACGGTCAGGCGAGGCAAGGCTAAGGCACGACAACGCAAGGCTAGGCAATGCATGGCAAGGCAAGGAAAGAGTAACGGAAAGTAAGGAATGCAAGGGAAAGCAAGGCAAGGCAAGAGTAACAGAAGGAACGGCACGGCAAGGGGAAACAAGGCTAAGGCACGACAACGCAAGCTAGGCAATGCACGGCAAGGCAAGGAAAGGGTAACGCAAGGCAAGGCACGGTCAGGAAATGCAAGGCTAATGCACGACAACGGAAGGCTAGGCAATGCACGGCAAGGCAAGGAAAGAGTAACGGAATGTAAGGAATGCAAGGGAAAGCAAGGCAAGGCAAGAGTAACGGAAGGAACGGCACGGCAAGGGGAAACAAGGCTAAGGCACGACAACGCAAGGCTTAGCAGTGCACGGCTAGGCAACGAAAGCGTAACAGAAGGAAAGGAAGGCAAGGCAAAGCAATGCAAGGAAAGTGAAACAAAAGGCACGGCACGGTAAGTGGATAAAAGGGTATGGCACGACAACGCAAGCTAGGCAATGCACGGCAAGGCAAGGAAAGGGTAACGAAAGGCAAGGCACGGTCAGAGAAGGCAAGGCTAATGCACGACAACGCAAGGCTAGGCAATGCACGGTAAGGCAAGGAAAGAGTAACGGAAGGCAAGGAAGGCAAGGGAAAGCAAGGCAAGTCAAGAGTAAGGGAAGGAACGGCACGGCAAGGGGAAACAAGGCTAAGGCACGACAACGCAAGCTGGGCAAAGCACGGCAAGGCAAGGAAAGGGTAACGCAAGGCAAGGCAGGGTCAGGCAAGGCAAGGCTAATGCACGACAACGCAAGGCTAGGCAGTGCACGGCTAGGCAAGGAACGAGTAACGGAAGGAATGGAAGGCAAGGCAAAGCAAGGCAAGGCAAGTGTAACAAAAGGCACGGCACGGCAAGGGGAAACAAGGCTAAGGCACGACAACGCAAGCTAGGCAATGCACGGCAAGGCAAGGAAAGGGTAACGCAAGGCAAGGCAGGGTCAGGCGAGACAAAGCTAAGGCACGACAACGCAAGGCTAGGCAATGCACGGCAAGGCAAGGAAAGGGTAACGCAAGGGAAGGCACGTTGAGGAAAGGCAAGGCTAATGCACAACAACGCACGTCTAGGCAATGCACGGCAAGGCAAGGAAAGGGTAACGCAAGGGAAGTCACGGTCAGGGGAGGCAAGGCTAAGGCACGACAACGCAAGGCTAGGCAATGCACGGCAAGGCAAGGAAAGAGTAACGGAATGTAAGGAATGCAAGGGAAAGCAAGGCAAGGCAAGAGTAACAGAAGGAACGGCATGGCAAGGGGAAACAAGGCTAAGGCACGACAACGCAAGCTAGGCAATGCACGGCAAGGCAAGGAAAGGGTAACGCAAGGCAAGGCACGGTCAGGAAATGCAAGGCTAATGCACGACAACGGAAGGCTAGGCAATGCACGGCAAAGCAAGGAAAGAGTAACGGAATGTAAGGAATGCAAGAGAAAGCAAGGCAAGGCAAGAGTAACGGAAGGAACGGCACGGCAAGGGGAAACAAGGCTAAGGCACGACAACGCAAGGCTAGGCAAAGCACGGCAAGGCAAGGAAAGGGTAACGCAAGGCAAGGCACGCTGAGGCATGGCAAGGCTAATGCACGACAACGCACGGCTAGGCAAAGCAAGGCAAGGGAAGGAGAGGGTAACGCAAGGCCAGACACGGTCACTCGAGGGAAGGCTAATGCACGACAACGCAAGGCTTAGCAGTGCACGGCTAGGCAAGGAAAGCGTAACAGAAGGAAAGGAAGGCAAGGCAAAGCAATGCAAGGCAAGTGAAACAAAAGGCAAGGCACGGCAAGGGGAAACAAGGCTAAGGCACGACAACGCAAGCTAGGCAATGCACGGCAAGGCAAGGAAAGGGTAACGCAAGGCAAGGCAGGGTCAGGCGAGACAAGGCTAAGGCACGACAACGCAAGGCTAGGCAATGCACGGCAAGGCAAGGAAAGGGTAACGCAAGGGAAGGCACGGTGAGGAAAGGCAAGGCTAATGCACAACAACGCACGTCTAGGCAATGCACGGCAAGGCAAGGAAAGAGTAACGGAAGGCAAGGAAGGCAAGGGAAAGCAAGGCAAGGCAAGGGTAAGGGAAGGAACGGCACCGCAAGGGGAAACAATTCTAAGGCACGACAACGCAAGCTAGGCAATGCACGGCAAGGCAAGGAAAGGGTAACGCAAGGCAAGGCACGATCAGGCGAAGCAAGGCTAATGCACGACAACGCAAGGCTAGGCAGTGCACGGCTAGGCAAGGAAAGAGTAACGGAAGGATAGGAAGGCAAGGCAAAGCAATGCAAGGCAAGTGAAACAAAAGGCACGGCACGGCATGGGGAAACAAGGATAAGGCACGACAACGCAAGCTAGGCAATGCACGGCAAGGCAAGGAAAGTGTAACGCAAGGCAAGGCACGGTCAGTCGAGGCAAGGCTAATGCACGACAACGCAAGGCTTGGCAGTGCACGGCTAGGGAAGGAAAGCGTAACAGAAGGAAAGGAAGGCAAGGCAAAGCAATGCAAGGCAAGTGAAACAAAAGGCACGGCACGGCAAGGGGAAAAAAGGGTAAGGCACGACAACGCAAGCTAGGCAATGCACGGCAAGGCAAGGAAAGGGTAACGTAAGGGAAGGCACGGTGAGGCAAGGCAAGGCTAATGCACAACAACGCACGGCTAGGCAATGGACGGCAAGGCAAGGAAAGGGTAACGCAAGGGAAGTCACGGTCAGGCGAGGCATGGCTACGGCACGACAACGCAAGGCTAGGCAATGCACGGATGGTAAGCAAAGAGTAACGGAAGGCAAGGAAGGCAAGGGAAAGCAAGGCAAGTCAAGAGTAAGGGAAGGAACGGCAGGGCAAGGGGAAACAAGGCTAAGGCACGACAACGCAAGCTGGGCAAAGCACGGCAAGGCAAGGAAAGGGTAACGCAAGGCAAGGCACGGTCAGGCAAGGCAAGGTTAATGCACGACAACGCAAGGCTAGGCAGTGCACGGCTAGGCAAGGAACGAGTAACGGAAGGAATGGAAGTAAAGGCAAAGCAAGGCAAGGCAAGTGTAACAAAAGGCACGGCACGGCAAGGGGAAACAAGGCTAAGGCACGACAACGCAAGCTAGGCAATGCACGGCAAGGCAAGGAAAGGGTAACGCAAGGCAAGGCAGGGTCAGGCGAGACAAGGCTAAGGCACGACAACGCAAGGCTAGGCAATGCACGGCAAGGCAAGGAAAGGGTAACGCAAGGCAAGGCACGGTGAGGAAAGGCAAGGCTAATGCACAACAACGCACGTCTAGGCAATGCACGGCAAGGCAAGGAAAGAGTAACGGAATGTAAGGAATGCAAGGGAAAGCAAGGCAAGGCAAGAGTAACGGAAGGAACGGCACGGCAAGGGTAAACAAGGCTAAGGCACGACAACGCAAGGCTAGGCAAAGCACGGCAAGGCAAGGAAAGGGTAACGCAGGGCAAGGCACGGTGAGGCAAGGCAAGGCTAATGCACGACAACGCACGGCTAGGCAAAGCAAGGCAAGGGAAGGAGAGGGTAACTCAAGGCAAGGCACGGTCAAGCGAGGCAAGGCTAAGGCACGACAACGCAAGGCTAGGCAATGCACGGCAAGGCATGGAAAGGGTAACGCAAGGGAAGGCACGGTGAGGAAAGGCAAGGCTAATGCACAACAACGAACGTCTAGGCAATGCACGGCAAGGCAAGGAAAGGGTAACGCAAGGGAAGTCACGGTCAGGCGAGGCAAGGCTAAGGCACGACAACGCAAGGCTAGGCAATGCACGGCAAGGCAAGGAAAGAGTAACGTAATGTAAGGAATGCAAGGGAAAGCAAGGCAAGGCAAGAGTAACAGAAGGAACGGCACGGCAAGGGGAAACAAGGCTAAGGCACGACAACGCAAGCTAGGGAATGCACGGCAAGGCAAGGAAAGGGTAACGTAAGGCAAGGCACTGTGAGGCAAGGCAAGGCTAATGCACAACAACGCACGGCTAGGCAATGGACGGCAAGGCAAGGAAAGGGTAACGCAAGGGAAGTCACGGTCAGGCGAGGCAAGGCTACGGCACGACAACGCAAGGCTAGGCAGTGCACGGCTAGGCAAGGAACGAGTAACGGAAGGAATGGAAGGCAAGGCAAAGCAAGGCAAGGCAAGTGTAACAAAAGGCACGGCACGGCAAGGGGAAACAAGGCTAAGGCACGACAACGCAAGCTAGGCAATGCACGGCAAGGCAAGGAAAGGGTAACGCAAGGCAAGGCAGGGTCAGGCGAGACAAGGCTAAGGCACGACAACGCAAGGCTAGGCAATGCACGGCAAGGCAAGGAAAGGGTAACGCAAGGGAAGGCACGTTGAGGAAAGGCAAGGCTAATGCACAACAACGCACGTCTAGGCAATGCACGGGAAGGCAAGGAAAGGGTAACGCAAGGGAAGTCACGGTCAGGCGAGGCAAGGCTAAGGCACGACAACGCAAGGCTAGGCAATGCACGGCAAGGCAAGGAAAGAGTAACGGAATGGAAGGAATGCAAGGGAAAGCAAGGCAAGGCAAGAGTAACAGAAGGAACGGCACGGCAAGGGGAAACAAGGCTAAGGCACGACAACGCAAGCTAGGCAATGCACGGCAAGGCAAGGAAAGGGTAACGCAAGGCAAGGCACGGTCAGGAAATGCAAGGCTAATGCACGACAACGGAAGGCTAGGCAATGCACGGCAAGGCAAGGAAAGAGTAACGGAATGTAAGGAATGCAAGAGAAAGCAAGGCAAGGCAAGAGTAACGGAAGGAACGGCACGGCAAGGGGAAACAAGGCTAAGGCACGACAACGCAAGGCTAGGCAAAGCACGGCAAGGCAAGGAAAGGGTAACGCAAGGCAAGGCACGGTGAGGCATGGCAAGGCTAATGCACGACAACGCACGGCTAGGCAAAGCAAGGCAAGGGAAGGAGAGGGTAACGCAAGGCCAGGCACGGTCACTCGAGGGAAGGCTAATGCACGACAACGCAAGGCTTAGCAGTGCACGGCTAGGCAAGGAAAGCGTAACAGAAGGAAAGGAAGGCAAGGCAAAGCAATGCAAGGCAAGTGAAACAAAAGGCAAGGCACGGCAAGGGGAAACAAGGCTAAGGCACGACAACGCAATCTAGGCAATGCACGGCAAGGCAAGGAAAGGGTAACGAAGGCAAGGCAGGGTCAGGCGAGACAAGGCTAAGGCACGACAACGCAAGGCTTGGCAATGCACGGCAAGGCAAGGAAAGGGTAACGCAAGGGAAGGCACGGTGAGGAAAGGCAAGGCTAATGCACAACAACGCAGGTCTAGGCAATGCACGGCAAGGCAAGGAAAGGGTAACGCAAGGGAAGTCACGGTCAGGCGAGGCAAGGCTAAGGCACGACAACGCAAGGCTAGGCAATGCACGGCAAGGCAAGGAAAGAGTAACGGAATGTAAGGAATGCAAGGGAAAGCAAGGCAAGGCAAGAGTAACAGAAGGAACGGCACGGCAAGGGGAAACAAGGCTAAGGCACGACAACGCAAGCTAGGCAATGCACGGCAAGGCAAGGAAAGGGTAACGCAAGGCAAGGCACGGTCAGGAAATGCAAGGCTAATGCACGACAACGGAAGGCTAGGCAATGCACGGCAAGGCAAGGAAAGAGTAACGGAATGTAAGGAATGCAAGGGAAAGCAAGGCAAGGCAAGAGTAACGGAAGGAACGGCACGGCAAGGGGAAACAAGGCTAAGGCACGACAACGCAAGGCTTAGCAGTGCACGGCTAGGCAACGAAAGCGTAACAGAAGGAAAGGAAGGCAAGGCAAAGCAATGCAAGGCAAGTGAAACAAAAGGCACGGCAGGGTAAGGGGATAAAAGGGTATGGCACGACAACGCAAGCTAGGCAATGCACGGCAAGGCAAGGAAAGGGTAACGCAAGGCAAGGCACGGTCAGAGAAGGCAAGGCTAATGCACGACAACGCAAGGCTAGGCAATGCACGGTAAGGCAAGGAAAGAGTAACGGAAGGCAAGGAAGGCAAGGGAAAGCAAGGCAAGTCAAGAGTAAGGGAAGGAACGGCACGGCAAGGGGAAACAAGGCTAAGGCACGACAACGCACGCTGGGCAAAGCACGGCAAGGCAAGGAAAGGGTAACGCAAGGCAAGGCACGGTCAGGCAAGGCAAGGCTAATGCACGACAACGCAAGGCTAGGCAGTGCACGGCTAGGCAAGGAACGAGTAACAGAAGGAAAGGAACGCAAGGCAAAGCAATGCAAGGCAAGTGAAACAAAAGGCACGGCTCGGCAAGGGGAAACAAGGGTAAGGCACGACAACGCAAGCTAGGCAATGCACGGCAAGGCAAGGAAAGGGTAACGCAAGGCAAGGCACGGTGAGGCAAGGCAAGGCTAATGCACAACAACGCACGGCTAGGCGATGCACGGCAAGGCAAGGAAAGGGTAACGCAAGTGAAGTCACGGTCAGGCGAGGCAAGGCTAAGGCAAGACAACGCAAGGCTAGGCAATGCAGGTAAGGCAAGCAAGGAGTAACGGAAGGGAAGGAAGGCAAGGGAAAGCAAGGCAAGGGAAGGTTAACGGAAGGAACGGCTCGGCAAGGGGAAACAAGGCTAAGGCACGGCTACGCACGGCTAGGCAATGCACGGCCAGGCAAGGAAAGGGTAACGCAAGGCAAGGCACGGTGAGGCAAGTCAAGGCTAAGGCACGAAAACGCAAGGCTAGGCCGTGCACGGAAGGCAAGCAAAGAGTAACGAAAAGCAAGGAAGGCAAGGGAAAGCAAGGCAAGTTAAGGGTAAGGGAAGGAACGGCACGGCAAGGGGAAACAGGGCTAAGGCATGACAACGCAACCCAGGCAATGCACGGCAAGGCAAGGAAAGGGCAACGCAAGGCAAGGCACGGTCAGGCAAGGCAAGGCTAATGCACGACAACGCAAGGCTAGGCAATGCACGGCAAGGCAAGGAAAGAGTAACGGAAGGCAAGGAATGCAAGGGAAAGCAAGGCAAGGCAAGAGTAACGGAAGGAACGGCACGGCAAGGGGAAGCAAGGCTAAGGCACGACAACGCAAGGCTAGGCAATGCACGGCAAGGCAAGGAAAGGGTAACGCAACGAAAGGCTCTGTCAGGCGAGGCAAGGCTAAGGCACGACAACGCAAGGCTAGGCAATGCACGGAAGGTAAGCACAGAGTAACGGAAGGCAAGGAAGGCAAGGGAAAGCAAGGCAAGTTAAGGGTAAGGTAAGGAACGGCACGGCAAGAGGAAACAAGGCTAAGGCACGACAACGCAAGCAAGGCAATGCACGGCAAGGCAAGGAAAGGGTAACGCAAGGCAAGGCACGGTCAGGAAATGCAAGGCTAATGCACGACAACGGAAGGCTAGGCAATGCACGGCAAGGCAAGGAAAGAGTAACGGAATGTAAGGAATACAAGGGAAAGCAAGGCAAGGCAAGAGTAACGGAAGGAAAGGCACGGCAAGGGGAAACAAGGCTAAGGCACGGCAACGCAAGGCTAGGCAAAGCACGGCAAGGCAAGGAAAGGGTAACGCAAGGCAAGGCACGGTGAGGCAAGGCAAGGCTAATGCACGACAACGCACGGCTAGGCAAAGCAAGGCAAGGGAAGGACAGGGTAACGCAAGGCCAGGCACGGTCAGTCGAGAGAAGGCTAATGCACGACAACGCAAGGCTTGGCAGTGCACGGCTAGGCAAGGAAAGCGTAACAGAAGGAAAGGAAGGCAAGGCAAAGCAATGCAAGGCAAGTGAAACAAAAGGCACGGCACGGCAAGGGGAAACAAGGCTAAGGCACGACAACGCAAGCTAGGGAATGCACGGCAAGGCAAGGAAAGGGTAACGTCAGGCAAGGCACAGTGAGGCAAGGCAAGGCTAATGCACAACAACGCACGGCTAGGCAATGGACGGCAAGGCAAGGAAAGGGTAACGCAAGGGAAGTCACGGTCAGGCGAGGCAAGGCTACGGCACGACAACGCAAGGCTTGGCAGTGCACGGCTAGGCAAGGAAAGCGTAACAGAAGGAAAGGAAGGCAAGGCAAAGCAATGCAAGGCAAGTGAAACAAAAGGCACGGCACGGCAAGGGGAAAAAAGGGTAAGGCACGACAACGCAAGCTAGGCAATGCACGGTAAGGCAAGGAAAGAGTAACGGAAGGCAAGGAATGCAAGGGAAACAAGGCAAGGCAAGAGTAACGGAAGGAACGGCACGGCAAGGGGAAGCAAGGCTAAGGCACGACAACGCAAGGCTAGGCAATGCACGGCAAGGCAAGGAAAGGGTAACGCAAGGCAAGGCACGGTGAGGCAAGGCAAGGCTAAGGCACGAAAACGCAAGGCTAGGCAATGCACGGATGGCAAGCAAAGAGTAACGGAAGGCAAGGAAGGCAAGGGAAAGCAAGGCAAGGCAAGGGTAAGGGAAGGAACGGCACGGCAAGGGGAAACAAGGCTAAGGCACGACAACGCAAGGCTAGGCAGTGCACGGCTAGGCAAGGAAAGAGTAACAGAAGGAAAGGAAGGCAAGGCAAAGCAATGCAAGGCAAGTGAAACAAAAGGCACGGCACGGCAAGGAGAAACAAGGGTAAGGCACGACAACGCAAGCTAGGGAATGCACGGCAAGGCAAGGAAAGGGTAACGTAAGGCAAGGCACGGTGAGGCAAGGCAAGGCTAATGCACAACAACGCACGGCTAGGCAATGGACGGCAAGGCAAGGAAAGGGTAACGCAAGGGAAGTCACGGTCAGGCGAGGCAAGGCTACGGCACGATAACGCCAGGCTGGGCAATGCACGGATGGTAAGCAAAGAGTAACGGAAGGCAAGGAAGGCAAGGGAAAGCAAGGCAAGGCAAGAGTAAGGGAAGGAACGGCACGGCAAGGGGAAACAAGGCTAAGGCACGACAACGCAAGCTGGGCAAAGCACGGCAAGGCAAGGAAAGGGTAACGCAAGGCAAGGCACGGTCAGGCAAGGCAAGGCTAATGCACGACAACGCAAGGCTAGGCAGTGCACGGCTAGGGAAGGAACGAGTAACGGAAGGAATGGAAGGCAAGGCAAAGCAAGGCAAGGCAAGTGTAACAAAAGGCACGGCACGGCAAGGGGAAACAAGGCTAAGGCACGACAACGCAAGCTAGGCAATGCACGGCAAGGCAAGGAAAGGGTAACGCAAGGCAAGGCAGGGTCAGGCGAGACAAGGCTAAGGCACGACAACGCAAGGCTAGGCAATGCACGGCACGGCAAGGCAAGGAAAGGGTAACGCAAGGGAAGGCACGTTGAGGAAAGGCAAGGCTAATGCACAACAACGCACGTCTAGGCAATGCACGGCAAGGCAAGGAAAGGGTAACGCAAGGGAAGTCACGGTCAGGCGAGGCAAGGCTAAGGCACGACAACGCAAGGCTAGGCAATGCACGGCAAGGCAAGGAAAGAGTAACGGAATGTAAGGAATGCAAGGGAAAGCAAGGCAAGGCAAGAGTAACAGAAGGAACGGCACGGCAAGGGGAAACAAGGCTAAGGCACGACAACGCAAGCTAGGCAATGCACGGCAAGGCAAGGAAATGGTAACGCAAGGCAAGGCACGGTCAGGAAATGCAAGGCTAATGCACGACAACGGAAGGCTAGGCAATGCACGTCAAGGCAAGGAAAGAGTAACGGAATATAAGGAATGCAAGAGAAAGCAAGGCAAGGCAAGTGTAACGGAAGGAACGGCACGGCAAGGGGAAAAAAGGCTAAGGCACAGCAACGCAAGGCTAGGCAAAGCACGGCAAGGCAAGGAAAGGGTAACGCAAGGCAAGGCACGGTGAGGCATGGCAAGGCTAATGCACGACAACGCACGGCTAGGCAAAGCAAGGCAAGGGAAGGAGAGGGTAGCGCAAGGCCAGGCACGGTCAGGCAAGGCAAGGCTAATGCACAACAACGCACGGCTAGGCAATGGACGGCAAGGCAAGGAAAGGGTAACGCAAGGGAAGTCACGGTCAGGCGAGGCAAGGCTACGGCACGATAACGCAAGGCTGGGCAATGCACGGATGGTAAGCAAAGAGTAACGGAAGGCAAGGAAGGCAAGGGAAAGCAAGGCAAGGCAAGAGTAAGGGAAGTAACGGCACGGCAAGGGGAAACAAGGCTAAGGCACGACAACGCAAGCTAGGCAATGCACGGCAAGGCAAGGAAAGGGTAACGCAAGGCAAGGCACGGTCAGACAAGGCAAGGCTAATGCACGACAACGCCAGGCTAGGCAATGCACGGTAAGGCAAGGAAAGAGTAACGGAAGGCAAGGAATGCAAGGGAAACAAGGCAAGGCAAGAGTAACGGAAGGAACGGCACGGCAAGGGGAAGCAAGGCTAAGGCACGACAACGCATGGCTAGGCAATTCACGGCAAGGTAAGTAAAGGGTAACGCAAAGCAAGGCACGGTCAGTCGAGGCAAGGCTAATGCACGACAACGCAAGGCTAGGTAGTGCACGGCTAGGCAAGGAAAGAGTAACAGAAGGAAAGGAAGGCAAGGCAAAGCAAGGCAAGGCAAGTGTAACAAAAGGCACGGCACGGCAAGGGGAAACAAGGGTAAGGCACGACAACGCAAGGTAGGCAATGCACGGCAAGGCAAGGAAAGGGCAACGCAAGGCAAGGCACGGTGAGGCAAGGTAAGGCTAATGCACAACAACGCACGTCTAGGCAATGTACGGCAAGGCAAGGAAAGGGTAACGCAACGAAAGGCTCTGTCAGGCGAGGCAAGGCTAAGGCACGACAACGCAAGGCTAGGCAATGCACGGAAGGTAAGCAAAGAGTAACGGAAGGCAAGGAAGGCAAGGGAAAGCAAGGCAAGTTAAGGGTAAGGTAAGGAACGGCACGGCAAGAGGAAACAAGGCTAAGGCACGACAACGCAAGCAAGGCAATGCCCGGCAAGGCAAGGAAAGGGTAACGCAAGGCAAGGCACGGTCAGGAAATGCAAGGCTAATGCACGACAACGGAAGGCTAGGCAAGGCACGGCAAGGCAAGGAAAGAGTAACGGAATGTAAGGAATACAAGGGAAAGCAAGGCAAGGCAAGAGTAACGGAAGGAAAGGCACGGCAAGGGGAAACAAGGCTAAGGCACGGCAACGCAAGGCTAGGCAAAGCACGGCAAGGCAAGGAAAGGGTAACGCAAGGCAAGGCACGGTGAGGCAAGGCAAGGCTAATGAACGACAACGCACGGCTAGGCACAGCAAGGCAAGGGAAGGACAGGGTAACGCAAGGCCAGGCACGGTCAGTCGAGAGAAGGCTAATGCACGACAACGCAAGGCTTGGCAGTGCACGGCTAGGCAAGGAAAGCGTAACAGAAGGAAAGGAAGGCAAGGCAAAGCAATGCAAGGCAAGTGAAACAAATGGCACGGCACGGCAAGGGGAAACAAGGCTAAGGCACGACAACGCAAGCTAGGCAATGCACGACAAGGCAAGGAGAGGGTAACGCAAGGCAAGGCACGGTCAGTCGAGGCAAGGCTAATGCACGACAACGCAAGGCTTGGCAGTGCACGGCTAGGCAAGGAAAGCGTAACAGAAGGAAAGGAAGGCAAGGCAAAGCAATGCAAGGCAAGTGAAACAAAAGGCACGGCACGGCAAGGGGAAAAAAGGGTAAGGCACGACAAAGCAAGCTAGGCAATGCACGGCAAGGCAAGGAAAGGGTAACTCAAGGCAAGTCACGGTGAGGCAAGGCAAGGCTAATGCACGACAACGCAAGGCTTGGCAGTGCACGGCTAGGCAAGGAAAGCCTAACAGAAGGAAAGGAAGGCAAGGCAAAGCAATGCAAGGCAAGTGAAACAAAAGGCACGGCACGGCAAGGGGAAACAAGGGTAAGGCACGACAACGCAAGCTAGGCAATGCACGGCAAGGCAAAGACAGGGTAACGTAAGGCAAGGCACGGTGAGGCAAGGCAAGGCTAATGCACAACAACGCACGGCTAGGCAATGGACGGCAAGGCAAGGAAAGGGTAACGCAAGGGAAGTCACGGTAAGGCGAGGCAAGGCTACGGCACGACAACGCAAGGCTAGGCAATGCACGGATGGTAAGCAAAGAGTAACGAAAGGCAAGGAAGGCAAGGGAAAGCAAGGCAAGTCAAGAGTAAGGGAAGGAACGGCACGGCAAGGTGAAACAAGGCTAAGGCACGACAACGCAAGCTGGGCAAAGCACGGTAAGGCAAGGAAAGGGTAACGGAAGGCAAGGCACGGTCAGGCAAGGCAAGGCTAATGCACGACAACGCAAGGCTAGGCAGTGCACGGCTAGGCAAGGAACGAGTAACGGAAGGAATGGAAGGCAAGGCAAAGCAAGGCAAGGCAATTGTAACAAAAGGCACGGCACGGCAAGGGGAAACAAGGCTAAGGCACGACAACGCAAGCTAGGCAATGCACGGCAAGGCAAGGAAAGGGTAACGCAAGGCAAGGCAGGGTCAGGCGAGACAAGGCTAAGGCACGACAACGCAAGGCTAGGCAATGCACGGCAAGGCAAGGAAAGGGTAACGCAAGGGAAGGCACGGTGAGGAAAGGCAAGGCTAATGCACAACAACGCACGTCTAGGCAATGCACGGCAAGGCAAGGAAAGGGTAACGCAAGGGAAGTCACGGTCAGGCGAGGCAAGGCTAAGTCACGACAACGCAAGGCTAGGCAATGCACGGAAGGTAAGCAAAGAGCAACGGAAGGCAAGGAAGGCAAGGGAAAGCAAGGCAAGTTAAGGGTAAGGGAAGGAACGGCACGGCAAGGGGAAACAAGGCTAAGGCACGACAACGCAAGCTAGGCAATGCACGGCAAGGCAAGGAAAGGGTAACGCAAGGCAAGGCACGGTCAGGAAATGCAAGGCTAATGTACGACAACGGAAGGCTAGGCAATGCACGGCAAGGCAAGGAAAGAGTAACGGAATGTAAGGAATGCAAGGGAAAGCAAGGCAAGGCATGAGTAACGGAAGGAACGGCACGGCAAGGGGAAACAAGGCTAAGGCACGACAACGCAAGCTAGGCAATGCACGGCAAGGCAAGGAAAGGGTAACGCAAGGCAAGGCAGGGTCAGGCGAGGCAAGGCTAATGCACGACAACGCAAGGCTTGGCAGTGCACGGCTAGGCAAGGAACGAGTAACAGAAGGAAAGGAACGCAAGGCAAAGCAATGCAAGGCAAGTGAAACAAAAGGCACGGCTCGGCAAGGGGAAACAAGGGTAAGGCACGACAACGCAAGCTAGGCAATGCACGGCAAGGCAAGGAAAGGGTAACGCAAGGCAAGGCACGGTGAGGCAAGGCAAGGCTAATGCACAACAACGCACGGCTAGGCGATGCACGGCAAGGCAAGGAAAGGGTAACGCAAGTGAAGTCACGGTCAGGCGAGGCAAGGCTAAGGCAAGACAACGCAAGGCTAGGCAATGCAGGTAAGGCAAGCAAGGAGTAACGGAAGGGAAGGAAGTCAAGGGAAAGCAAGGCAAGGGAAGGTTAACGGAAGGAACGGCTCGGCAAGGGGAAACAAGGCTAAGGCACGGCTACGCACGGCTAGGCAATGCACGGCCAGGCAAGGAAAGGGTAACGCAAGGCAAGGCACGGTGAGGCAAGTCAAGGCTAAGGCACGAAAACGCAAGGCTAGGCCGTGCACGGAAGGCAAGCAAAGAGTAACGAAAAGCAAGGAAGGCAAGGGAAAGCAAGGCAAGTTAAGGGTAAGGGAAGGAACGGCACGGCAAGGGGAAAAAGGGCTAAGGCATGACAACGCAACCCAGGCAATGCACGGCAAGGCAAGGAAAGGGCAACGCAAGGCAAGGCACGGTCAGGCAAGGCAAGGCTAATGCACGACAACGCAAGGCTAGGCAATGCACGGCAAGGCAAGGAAAGAGTAACGGAAGGCAAGGAATGCAAGGGAAAGCAAGGCAAGGCAAGAGTAACGGAAGGAACGGCACGGCAAGGGGAAGCAAGGCTAAGGCACGACAACGCAAGGCTAGGCAATGCACGGCAAGGCAAGGAAAGGGTAACGCAACGAAAGGCTCTGTCAGGCGAGGCAAGGCTAAGGCACGACAACGCAAGGCTAGGCAATGCACGGAAGGTAAGCACAGAGTAACGGAAGGCAAGGAAGGCAAGGGAAAGCAAGGCAAGTTAAGGGTAAGGTAAGGAACGGCACGGCAAGAGGAAACAAGGCTAAGGCACGACAACGCAAGCAAGGCAATGCACGGCAAGGCAAGGAAAGGGTAACGCAAGGCAAGGCACGGTCAGGAAATGCAAGGCTAATGCACGACAACGGAAGGCTAGGCAATGCACGGCAAGGCAAGGAAAGAGTAACGGAATGTAAGGAATACAAGGGAAAGCAAGGCAAGGCAAGAGTAACGGAAGGAAAGGCACGGCAAGGGGAAACAAGGCTAAGGCACGGCAACGCAAGGCTAGGCAAAGCACGGCAAGGCAAGGAAAGGGTAACGCAAGGCAAGGCACGGTGAGGCAAGGCAAGGCTAATGCACGACAACGCACGGCTAGGCAAAGCAAGGCAAGGGAAGGACAGGGTAACGCAAGGCCAGGCACGGTCAGTCGAGAGAAGGCTAATGCACGACAACGCAAGGCTTGGCAGTGCACGGCTAGGCAAGGAAAGCGTAACAGAAGGAAAGGAAGGCAAGGCAAGGCAATGCAAGGCAAGTGAAACAAAAGGCACGGCACGGCAAGGGGAAACAAGGCTAAGGCACGACAACGCAAGCTAGGGAATGCACGGCAAGGCAAGGAAAGGGTAACGTCAGGCAAGGCACAGTGAGGCAAGGCAAGGCTAATGCACAACAACGCACGGCTAGGCAATGGACGGCAAGGCAAGGAAAGGGTAACGCAAGGGAAGTCACGGTCAGGCGAGGCAAGGCTACGGCACGACAACGCAAGGCTTGGCAGTGCACGGCTAGGCAAGGAAAGCGTAACAGAAGGAAAGGAAGGCAAGGCAAAGCAATGCAAGGCAAGTGAAACAAAAGGCACGGCACGGCAAGGGGAAAAAAGGGTAAGGCACGACAACGCAAGCTAGGCAATGCACGGTAAGGCAAGGAAAGAGTAACGGAAGGCAAGGAATGCAAGGGAAACAAGGCAAGGCAAGAGTAACGGAAGGAACGGCACGGCAAGGGGAAGCAAGGCTAAGGCACGACAACGCAAGGCTAGGCAATGCACGGCAAGGCAAGGAAAGGGTAACGCAAGGCAAGGCACGGTGAGGCAAGGCAAGGCTAAGGCACGAAAACGCAAGGCTAGGCAATGCACGGATGGCAAGCAAAGAGTAACGGAAGGCAAGGAAGGCAAGGGAAAGCAAGGCAAGGCAAGGGTAAGGGAAGGAACGGCACGGCAAGTGGAAACAAGGCTAAGGCACGACAACGCAAGGCTAGGCAGTGCACGGCTAGGCAAGGAAAGAGTAACAGAAGGAAAGGAAGGCAAGGCAAAGCAATGCAAGGCAAGTGAAACAAAAGGCACGGCACGGCAAGGAGAAACAAGGGTAAGGCACGACAACGCAAGCTAGGGAATGCACGGCAAGGCAAGGAAAGGGTAACGTAAGGCAAGGCACGGTGAGGCAAGGCAAGGCTAATGCACAACAACGCACGGCTAGGCAATGGACGGCAAGGCAAGAAAAGGGTAACGCAAGGGAAGTCACGGTCAGGCGAGGCAAGGCTACGGCACGATAACGCCAGGCTGGGCAATGCACGGATGGTAAGCAAAGAGTAACGGAAGGCAAGGAAGGCAAGGGAAAGCAAGGCAAGGCAAGAGTAAGGGAAGTAACGGCACGGCAAGGGGAAACAAGGCTAAGGCACGACAACGCAAGCTGGGCAAAACACGGCAAGGCAAGGAAAGGGTAACGCAAGGCAAGGCACGGTCAGGCAAGGCAAGGCTAATGCACGACAACGCAAGGCTAGGCAGTGCACGGCTAGGCAAGGAACGAGTAACGGAAGGAATGGAAGGCAAGGCAAAGCAAGGCAAGGCAAGTGTAACAAAAGGCACGGCACGGCAAGGGGAAACAAGGCTAAGGCACGACAACGCAAGCTAGGCAATGCACGGCAAGGCAAGGAAAGGGTAACGCAAGGCAAGGCAGGGTCAGGCGAGACAAGGCTAAGGCACGACAACGCAAGGCTAGGCAATGCACGGCAAGGCAAGGAAAGGGTAACGCAAGGGAAGGCACGTTGAGGAAAGGCAAGGCTAATGCACAACAACGCACGTCTAGGCAATGCACGGCAAGGCAAGGAAAGGGTAACGCAAGGGAAGTCACGGTCAGGCGAGGCAAGGCTAAGGCACGACAACGCAAGGCTAGGCAATGCACGGCAAGGCAAGGAAAGAGTAACGGAATGTAAGGAATGCAAGGGAAAGCAAGGCAAGGCAAGAGTAACAGAAGGAACGGCACGGCAAGGGGAAACAAGGCTAAGGCACGACAACGCAAGCTAGGCAATGCACGGCAAGGCAAGGAAGGAGTAACGGAATATAAGGAATGCAAGAGAAAGCAAGGCAAGGCAAGTGTAACGGAAGGAACGGCACGGCAAGGGGAAACAAGGCTAAGGCACAGCAACGCAAGGCTAGGCAAAGCACGGCAAGGCAAGGAAAGGGTAACGAAAGGCAAGGCACGGTGAGGCATTGCAAGGCTAATGCACGACAACGCACGGCTAGGCAAAGCAAGGCAAGGGAAGGAGAGGGTAGCGCAAGGCCAGGCACGGTCAGGCAAGGCAAGGCTAATGCACAACAACGCACGGCTAGGCAATGGACGGCAAGGCAAGGAAAGGGTAACGCAAGGGAAGTCACGGTCAGGCGAGGCAAGGCTACGGCACGATAACGCAAGGCTGGGCAATGCACGGATGGTAAGCAAAGAGTAACGGAAGGCAAGGAAGGCAAGGGAAAGCAAGGCAAGGCAAGAGTAAGGGAAGTAACGGCACGGCAAAGGGAAACAAGGCTAAGGCACGACAACGCAAGCTAGGCAATGCACGGCAAGGCAAGGAAAGGGTAACGCAAGGCAAGGCACGGTCAGACAAGGCAAGGCTAATGCACGACAACGCCAGGCTAGGCAATGCACGGTAAGGCAAGGAAAGAGTAACGGAAGGCAAGGAATGCAAGGGAAACAAGGCAAGGCAAGAGTAACGGAAGGAACGGCACGGCAAGGGGAAGCAAGGCTAAGGCACGACAACGCATGGCTAGGCAATGCACGGCAAGGTAAGGAAAGGGTAACGCAAAGCAAGGCACGGTCAGTCGAGGCAAGGCTAATGCACGACAACGCAAGGCTAGGTAGTGCACGGCTAGGCAAGGAAAGAGTAACAGAAGGAAAGGAAGGCAAGGCAAAGCAAGGCAAGGCAAGTGTAACAAAAGGCACGGCACGGCAAGGGGAAACAAGGGTAAGGCACGACAACGCAAGGTAGGCAATGCACGGCAAGGCAAGTAAAGGGCAACGCAAGGCAAGGCACGGTGAGGCAAGGTAAGGCTAATGCACAACAACGCACGTCTAGGCAATGTACGGCAAGGCAAGGAAAGGGTAACGCAACGAAAGGCTCTGTCAGGCGAGGCAAGGCTAAGGCACGACAACGCAAGGCTAGGCAATGCACGGAAGGTAAGCACAGAGTAACGGAAGGCAAGGAAGGCAAGGGAAAGCAAGGCAAGTTAAGGGTAAGGTAAGGAACGGCACGGCAAGAGGAAACAAGGCTAAGGCACGACAACGCAAGCAAGGCAATGCACGGCAAGGCAAGGAAAGGGTAACGCAAGGCAAGGCACGGTCAGGAAATGCAAGGCTAATGCACGACAACGGAAGGCTAGGCAATGCACGGCAAGGCAAGGAAAGAGTAACGGAATGTAAGGAATACAAGGGAAAGCAAGGCAAGGCAAGAGTAACGGAAGGAAAGGCACGGCAAGGGGAAACAAGGCTAAGGCACGGCAACGCAAGGCTAGGCAAAGCACGGCAAGGCAAGGAAAGGGTAACGCAAGGCAAGGCACGGTGAGGCAAGGCAAGGCTAATGCACGACAACGCACGGCTAGGCAAAGCAAGGCAAGGGAAGGACAGGGTAACGCAAGGCCAGGCACGGTCAGTCGAGAGAAGGCTAATGCACGACAACGCAAGGCTTGGCAGTGCACGGCTAGGCAAGGAAAGCGTAACAGAAGGAAAGGAAGGCAAGGCAAAGCAATGCAAGGCAAGTGAAACAAAAGGCACGGCACGGCAAGGGGAAACAAGGCTAAGGCACGACAACGCAAGCTAGGGAATGCACGGCAAGGCAAGGAAAGGGTAACGTCAGGCAAGGCACAGTGAGGCAAGGCAAGGCTAATGCACAACAACGCACGGCTAGGCAATGGACGGCAAGGCAAGGAAAGGGTAACGCAAGGGAAGTCACGGTCAGGCGAGGCAAGGCTACGGCACGACAACGCAAGGCTTGGCAGTGCACGGCTAGGCAAGGAAAGCGTAACAGAAGGAAAGGAAGGCAAGGCAAAGCAATGCAAGGCAAGTGAAACAAAAGGCACGGCACGGCAAGGGGAAAAAAGGGTAAGGCACGACAACGCAAGCTAGGCAATGCACGGTAAGGCAAGGAAAGAGTAACGGAAGGCAAGGAATGCAAGGGAAACAAGGCAAGGCAAGAGTAACGGAAGGAACGGCACGGCAAGGGGAAGCAAGGCTAAGGCACGACAACGCAAGGCTAGGCAATGCACGGCAAGGCAAGGAAAGGGTAACGCAAGGCAAGGCACGGTGAGGCAAGGCAAGGCTAAGGCACGAAAACGCAAGGCTAGGCAATGCACGGATGGCAAGCAAAGAGTAACGGAAGGCAAGGAAGGCAAGGGAAAGCAAGGCAAGGCAAGGGTAAGGGAAGGAACGGCACGGCAAGGGGAAACAAGGCTAAGGCACGACAACGCAAGGCTAGGCAGTGCACGGCTAGGCAAGGAAAGAGTAACAGAAGGAAAGGAAGGCAAGGCAAAGCAATGCAAGGCAAGTGAAACAAAAGGCACGGCACGGCAAGGAGAAACAAGGGTAAGGCACGACAACGCAAGCTAGGGAATGCACGGCAAGGCAAGGAAAGGGTAACGTAAGGCAAGGCACGGTGAGGCAAGGCAAGGCTAATGCACAACAACGCACGGCTAGGCAATGGACGGCAAGGCATAGAAAGGGTAACGCAAGGGAAGTCACGGTCAGGCGAGGCAAGGCTACGGCACGATAACGCCAGGCTGGGCAATGCACGGATGGTAAGCAAAGAGTAACGGAAGGCAAGGAAGGCAAGGGAAAGCAAGGCAAGGCAAGAGTAAGGGAAGGAACGGCACGGCAAGGGGAAACAAGGCTAAGGCACGACAACGCAAGCTGGGCAAAGCACGGCAAGGCAAGGAAAGGGTAACGCAAGGCAAGGCACGGTCAGGCAAGGCAAGGCTAATGCACGACAACGCAAGGCTAGGCAGTGCACGGCTAGGGAAGGAACGAGTAACGGAAGGAATGGAAGGCAAGGCAAAGCAAGGCAAGGCAAGTGTAACAAAAGGCACGGCACGGCAAGGGGAAACAAGGCTAAGGCACGACAACGCAAGCTAGGCAATGCACGGCAAGGCAAGGAAAGGGTAACGCAAGGCAAGGCAGGGTCAGGCGAGACAAGGCTAAGGCACGACAACGCAAGGCTAGGCAATGCACGGCAAGGCAAGGAAAGGGTAACGCAAGGGAAGGCACGTTGAGGAAAGGCAAGGCTAATGCACAACAACGCACGTCTAGGCAATGCACGGCAAGGCAAGGAAAGGGTAACGCAAGGGAAGTCACGGTCAGGCGAGGCAAGGCTAAGGCACGACAACGCAAGGCTAGGCAATGCACGGCAAGGCAAGGAAAGAGTAACGGAATGTAAGGAATGCAAGGGAAAGCAAGGCAAGGCAAGAGTAACAGAAGGAACGGCACGGCAAGGGGAAACAAGGCTAAGGCACGACAACGCAAGCTAGGCAATGCACGGCAAGGCAAGGAAATGGTAACGCAAGGCAAGGCACGGTCAGGAAATGCAAGGCTAATGCACGACAACGGAAGGCTAGGCAATGCACGTCAAGGCAAGGAAGGAGTAACGGAATATAAGGAATGCAAGAGAAAGCAAGGCAAGGCAAGTGTAACGGAAGGAACGGCACGGCAAGGGGAAACAAGGCTAAGGCACAGCAACGCAAGGCTAGGCAAAGCACGGCAAGGCAAGGAAAGGGTAACGAAAGGCAAGGCACGGTGAGGCATTGCAAGGCTAATGCACGACAACGCACGGCTAGGCAAAGCAAGGCAAGGGAAGGAGAGGGTAGCGCAAGGCCAGGCACGGTCAGGCAAGGCAAGGCTAATGCACAACAACGCACGGCTAGGCAATGGACGGCAAGGCAAGGAAAGGGTAACGCAAGGGAAGTCACGGTCAGGCGAGGCAAGGCTACGGCACGATAACGCAAGGCTGGGCAATGCACGGATGGTAAGCAAAGAGTAACGGAAGGCAAGGAAGGCAAGGGAAAGCAAGGCAAGGCAAGAGTAAGGGAAGTAACGGCACGACAAAGGGAAACAAGGCTAAGGCACGACAACGCAAGCTAGGCAATGCACGGCAAGGCAAGGAAAGGGTAACGCAAGGCAAGGCACGGTCAGACAAGGCAAGGCTAATGCACGACAACGCCAGGCTAGGCAATGCACGGTAAGGCAAGGAAAGAGTAACGGAAGGCAAGGAATGCAAGGGAAACAAGGCAAGGCAAGAGTAACGGAAGGAACGGCACGGCAAGGGGAAGCAAGGCTAAGGCACGACAACGCATGGCTAGGCAATGCACGGCAAGGTAAGGAAAGGGTAACGCAAAGCAAGGCACGGTCAGTCGAGGCAAGGCTAATGCACGACAACGCAAGGCTAGGTAGTGCACGGCTAGGCAAGGAAAGAGTAACAGAAGGAAAGGAAGGCAAGGCAAAGCAAGGCAAGGCAAGTGTAACAAAAGGCACGGCACGGCAAGGGGAAACAAGGGTAAGGCACGACAACGCAAGGTAGGCAATGCACGGCAAGGCAAGTAAAGGGCAACGCAAGGCAAGGCACGGTGAGGCAAGGTAAGGCTAATGCACAACAACGCACGTCTAGGCAATGTACGGCAAGGCAAGGAAAGGGTAACGCAACGAAAGGCTCTGTCAGGCGAGGCAAGGCTAAGGCACGACAACGCAAGGCTAGGCAATGCACGGAAGGTAAGCACAGAGTAACGGAAGGCAAGGAAGGCAAGGGAAAGCAAGGCAAGTTAAGGGTAAGGTAAGGAACGGCACGGCAAGAGGAAACAAGGCTAAGGCACGACAACGCAAGCAAGGCAATGCACGGCAAGGCAAGGAAAGGGTAACGCAAGGCAAGGCACGGTCAGGAAATGCAAGGCTAATGCACGACAACGGAAGGCTAGGCAATGCACGGCAAGGCAAGGAAAGAGTAACGGAATGTAAGGAATACAAGGGAAAGCAAGGCAAGGCAAGAGTAACGGAAGGAAAGGCACGGCAAGGGGAAACAAGGCTAAGGCACGGCAACGCAAGGCTAGGCAAAGCACGGCAAGGCAAGGAAAGGGTAACGCAAGGCAAGGCACGGTGAGGCAAGGCAAGGCTAATGCACGACAACGCACGGCTAGGCAAAGCAAGGCAAGGGAAGGACAGGGTAACGCAAGGCCAGGCACGGTCAGTCGAGAGAAGGCTAATGCACGACAACGCAAGGCTTGGCAGTGCACGGCTAGGCAAGGAAAGCGTAACAGAAGGAAAGGAAGGCAAGGCAAAGCAATGCAAGGCAAGTGAAACAAAAGGCACGGCACGGCAAGGGGAAACAAGGCTAAGGCACGACAACGCAAGCTAGGGAATGCACGGCAAGGCAAGGAAAGGGTAACGTCAGGCAAGGCACAGTGAGGCAAGGCAAGGCTAATGCACAACAACGCACGGCTAGGCAATGGACGGCAAGGCAAGGAAAGGGTAACGCAAGGGAAGTCACGGTCAGGCGAGGCAAGGCTACGGCACGACAACGCAAGGCTTGGCAGTGCACGGCTAGGCAAGGAAAGCGTAACAGAAGGAAAGGAAGGCAAGGCAAAGCAATGCAAGGCAAGTGAAACAAAAGGCACGGCACGGCAAGGGGAAAAAAGGGTAAGGCACGACAACGCAAGCTAGGCAATGCACGGTAAGGCAAGGAAAGAGTAACGGAAGGCAAGGAATGCAAGGGAAACAAGGCAAGGCAAGAGTAACGGAAGGAACGGCACGGCAAGGGGAAGCAAGGCTAAGGCACGACAACGCAAGGCTAGGCAATGCACGGCAAGGCAAGGAAAGGGTAACGCAAGGCAAGGCACGGTGAGGCAAGGCAAGGCTAAGGCACGAAAACGCAAGGCTAGGCAATGCACGGATGGCAAGCAAAGAGTAACGGAAGGCAAGGAAGGCAAGGGAAAGCAAGGCAAGGCAAGGGTAAGGGAAGGAACGGCACGGCAAGGGGAAACAAGGCTAAGGCACGACAACGCAAGGCTAGGCAGTGCACGGCTAGGCAAGGAAAGAGTAACAGAAGGAAAGGAAGGCAAGGCAAAGCAATGCAAGGCAAGTGAAACAAAAGGCACGGCACGGCAAGGAGAAACAAGGGTAAGGCACGACAACGCAAGCTAGGGAATGCACGGCAAGGCAAGGAAAGGGTAACGTAAGGCAAGGCACGGTGAGGCAAGGCAAGGCTAATGCACAACAACGCACGGCTAGGCAATGGACGGCAAGGCAAGGAAAGGGTAACGCAAGGGAAGTCACGGTCAGGCGAGGCAAGGCTACGGCACGATAACGCCAGGCTGGGCAATGCACGGATGGTAAGCAAAGAGTAACGGAAGGCAAGGAAGGCAAGGGAAAGCAAGGCAAGGCAAGAGTAAGGGAAGGAACGGCACGGCAAGGGGAAACAAGGCTAAGGCACGACAACGCAAGCTGGGCAAAGCACGGCAAGGCAAGGAAAGGGTAACGCAAGGCAAGGCACGGTCAGGCAAGGCAAGGCTAATGCACGACAACGGAAGGCTAGGCAATGCACGGCAAGGTAAGGAAAGAGTAACGGAATGTAAGGAATGCAAGAGAAAGCAAGGCAAGGCAAGAGTAACGGAAGGAACGGCACGGCAAGGGGAAACAAGGCACGACAACGCAAGGATAGGCAAAGCACGGCAAGGCAAGGAAAGGGTAACGCAAGGCAAGGCACGGTGAGGCTTGGCAAGGCTAATGCACGACAACGCACGGCTAGGCAAAGCAAGGCAAGGGAAGGAGAGGGTAACGCAAGGCCAGGCACGGTCACTCGAGGGAAGGCTAATGCACGACAACGCAAGGCTTAGCAGTGCACGGCTAGGCAAGGAAAGCGTAACAGAAGGAATGGAAGGCAAGGCAAAGCAAGGCAAGGCAAGTGTAACAAAAGGCACGGCACGGCAAGGGGAAACAAGGCTAAGGCACGACAACGCAAGCTAGGCAATGCACGGCAAGGCAAGGAAAGGGTAACGCAAGGCAAGGCAGGGTCAGGCGAGACAAGGCTAAGGCACGACAACGCAAGGCTAGGCAATGCACGGCAAGGCAAGGAAAGGGTAACGCAAGGGAAGGCACAGTGAGGAAAGGCAAGGCTAATGCACAACAACGCACGTCTAGGCAATGCACGGCAAGGCAAGGAAAGGGTAACGCAAGGGAAGTCACGGTCAGGCGAGGCAAGGCTAAGGCACGACAACGCAAGGCTAGGCAATGCACGGCAAGGCAAGGAAAGAGTAACGGAATGTAAGGAATGCAAGGGAAAGCAAGGTAAGGCAAGAGTAACAGAAGGAACGGCACGGCAAGGGGAAACAAGGCTAAGGCACGACAACGCAAGCTAGGCAATGCACGGCAAGGCAAGGAAAGGGTAACGCAAGGCAAGGCACGGTCAGGAAATGCAAGGCTAATGCACGACAACGGAAGGCTAGGCAATGCACGGCAAGGCAAGGAAAGAGTAACGGAATGTAAGGAATGCAAGGGAAAGCAAGGCAAGGCAAGAGTAACGGAAGGAACGGCACGGCAAGGGGAAACAAGGCTAAGGCACGACAACGCAAGGCTTAGCAGTGCACGGCTAGGCAACGAAAGCGTAACGCAAGGCAAGGCAAGGAAGGCAAGGCAAAGCAATGCAAGGCAAGTGAAACAAAAGGCAAGGCACGGCACGGGGAAACAAGGCTAAGGCACGACAACGAAAGCTAGGCAATGCACGGCAAGGTAAGGAAAGGGTAACGCAAGGCAAGGCAGGGTCAGGCGAGACAAGGCTAAGGCACGACAACGCAAGGCTAGGCAATGCACGGCAAGGCAAGGAAAGGGTAACGCAAGGGAAGGCACGGTGAGGAAAGGCAAGGCTAATGCACAACAACGCACGGCTAGGCAATGCACGGCAAGGCAAGGAAAGGGTAACGCAAGGGAAGTCACGGTCAGGCGAGGCAAGGCTAAGGCACGACAACGCAAGGCTAGGCAATGCACGGCAAGGCAAGGAAAGAGTAACGGAAGGTAAGGAAGGCAAGGGAAAGCAAGGCAAGGCAAGAGTAACAGAAGGAACGGCACGGCAAGGGGAAACAAGGCTAAGGCACGACAACGAAAGCTAGGCAATGCACGGCAAGGCAAGGAAAGGGTAACGCAAGGCAAGGCACGGTCAGGAAATGCAAGGCTAATGCACGACAACGCACGTCTAGGCAAAGCAAGGCAAGGGAAGGAGAGGGTAACGCAAGGCAAGGCACGGTCAAGCGAGGCAAGACTAAGGCACGACAACGCAAGGCTAGGCAATGCACGGCAAGGCAAGGAAAGGGTAACGCAAGGGAAGGCACGGTGAGGAAAGGCAAGGCTAATGCACAAAAACGCACGTCTAGGCAATGCACGGCAAGGCAAGTAAAGGGTAACGCAAGGGAAGTCACGGTCAGGCGAGGCAAGGCTAAGGCACGACAACGCAAGGCTAGGCAATGCACGGCAAGGCAAGGAAAGAGTAACGGAATGTAAGGAATGCAAGGGAAAGCAAGGCAAGGCAAGAGTAACAGAAGGAACGGCACGGCAAGGGGAAACAAGGCTAAGGCACGACAACGCAAGCTAGGGAATGCACGGCAAGGCAAGGAAAGGGTAACGTAAGGCAAGGCACTGTGAGGCAAGGCAAGGCTAATGCACAACTACGCACGGCTAGGCAATGGACGGCAAGGCAAGGAAAGGGTAACGCAAGGGAAGTCACGGTCAGGCGAGGCAAGGCTACGGCACGACAACGCAAGGCTAGGCAGTGCACGGCTAGGCAAGGAACGAGTAACGGAAGGAATGGAAGGCAAGGCAAAGCAAGGCAAGGCAAGTGTAACAAAAGGCACGGCACGGCAAGGGGAAACAAGGCTAAGGCACGACAACGCAAGCTAGGCAATGCACGGCAAGGCAAGGAAAGGGTAACGCAAGGCAAGGCAGGGTCAGGCGAGACAAGGCTAAGGCACGACAACGCAAGGCTAGGCAATGCACGGCAAGGCAAGGAAAGGGTAACGCAAGGGAAGGCACGTTGAGGAAAGGCAAGGCTAATGCACAACAACGCACGTCTAGGCAATGCACGGCAAGGCAAGGAAAGGGTAACGCAAGGGAAGTCACGGTCAGGCGAGGCAAGGCTAAGGCACGACAACGCAAGGCTAGGCAATGCACGGCAAGGCAAGGAAAGAGTAACGGAATGTAAGGAATGCAAGGGAAAGCAAGGCAAGGCAAGAGTAACAGAAGGAACGGCATGGCAAGGGGAAACAAGGCTAAGGCACGACAACGCAAGCTAGGCAATGCACGGCAAGGCAAGGAAAGGGTAACGCAAGGCAAGGCACGGTCAGGAAATGCAAGGCTAATGCACGACAACGGAAGGCTAGGCAATGCACGGCAAGGCAAGGAAAGAGTAACGGAATGTAAGGAATGCAAGAGAAAGCAAGGCAAGGCAAGAGTAACGGAAGGAACGGCACGGCAAGGGGAAACAAGGCTAAGGCACGACAACGCAAGGATAGGCAAAGCACGGCAAGGCAAGGAAAGGGTAACGCAAGGCAAGGCACGGTGAGGCTTGGCCAGGCTAATGCACGACAACGCACGGCTAGGCAAAGCAAGGCAAGGGAAGGAGAGGGTAACGCAAGGCCAGGCACGGTCACTCGAGGGAAGGCTAATGCACGACAACGCAAGGCTTAGCAGTGCACGGCTAGGCAAGGAAAGCGTAACAGAAGGAAAGGAAGGCAAGGCAAAGCAATGCAAGGCAAGTGAAACAAAAGGCAAGGCACGGCACGGGGAAACAAGGCTAAGGCACGACAACGCAAGCTAGGCAATGCACGGCAAGGCAAGGAAAGGGTAACGCAAGGCAAGGCAGGGTCAGGCGAGACAAGGCTAAGGCACGACAACGCAAGGCTAGGCAATGCACGGCAAGGCAAGGAAAGGGTAACGCAAGGGAAGGCACAGTGAGGAAAGGCAAGGCTAATGCACAACAACGCACGTCTAGGCAATGCACGGCAAGGCAAGGAAAGGGTAACGCAAGGGAAGTCACGGTCAGGCGAGGCAAGGCTAAGGCACGACAACGCAAGGCTAGGCAATGCACGGCAAGGCAAGGAAAGAGTAACGGAATGTAAGGAATGCAAGGGAAAGCAAGGCAAGGCAAGAGTAACAGAAGGAACGCCACGGCAAGGGGAAACAAGGCTAAGGCACGACAACGCAAGCTAGGCAATGCACGGCAAGGCAAGGAAAGGGTAACGCAAGGCAAGGCACGGTCAGGAAATGCAATGCTAATGCACGACAACGGAAGGCTAGGCAATGCACGGCAAGGCAAGGAAAGAGTAACGGAATGTAAGGAATGCAAGGGAAAGCAAGGCAAGGCAAGAGTAACGGAAGGAACGGCACGGCAAGGGGAAACAAGGCTAAGGCACGACAACGCAAGGCTTAGCAGTGCACGGCTAGGCAACGAAAGCGTAACAGAAGGAAAGGAAGGCAAGGCAAAGCAATGCAAGGCAAGTGAAACAAAAGGCACGGCACGGTAAGGGGATAAAAGGGTATGGCACGACAACGCAAGCTAGGCAATGCACGGCAAGGCAAGGAAAGGGTAACGCAAGGCAAGGCACGGTCAGGCAAGGCAAGGCTAATGCACGACAACGCAAGGCTAGGCAGTGCACGGCTAGGCAAGGAACGAGTAACGGAAGGAATGGAAGGCAAGGCAAAGCAAGGCAAGGCAAGTGTAACAAAAGGCACGGCACGGCAAGGGGAAACAAGGCTAAGGCACGACAACGCAAGCTAGGCAATGCACGGCAAGGCAAGGAAAGGGTAACGCAAGGCAAGGCACGGTCAGGAAATGCAAGGCTAATGCACGACAACGGAAGGCTAGGCAATGCACGGCAAGGCAAGGAAAGAGTAACGGAATGTAAGGAATGCAAGAGAAAGCAAGGCAAGGCAAGAGTAACGGAAGGAACGGCACGGCAAGGGGAAACAAGGCTAAGGCACGACAACGCAAGGCTAGGCAAAGCACGGCAAGGCAAGGAAAGGGTAACGCAAGGCAAGGCACGGTGAGGCATGGCAATGCTAATGCACGACAACGCACGGCTAGGCAAAGCAAGGCAAGGGAAGGAGAGGGTAACGCAAGGCCAGGCACGGTCACTCGAGGGAAGGCTAATGCACGACAACGCAAGGCTTAGCAGTGCACGGCTAGGCAAGGAAAGCGTAACAGAAGGAAAGGAAGGCAAGGCAAAGCAATGCAAGGCAAGTGAAACAAAAGGCAAGGCACGGCAAGGGGAAACAAGGCTAAGGCACGACAACGCAAGCTAGGCAATGCACGGCAAGGCAAGGAAAGGGTAACGCAAGGCAAGGCAGGGTCAGGCGAGACAAGGCTAAGGCACGACAACGCAAGGCTAGGCAATGCACGGCAAGGCAAGGAAAGGGTAACGCAAGGGAAGGCACGGTGAGGAAAGGCAAGGCTAATGCACAACAACGCACGTCTAGGCAATGCACGGCAAGGCAAGGAAAGAGTAACGGAAGGCAAGGAAGGCAAGGGAAAGCAAGGCAAGGCAAGGGTAAGGGAAGGAACGGCACGGCAAGGGGAAACAAGGCTAAGGCACGACAACGCAAGCTAGGCAATGCACGGCAAGGCAAGGAAAGGGTAACGCAAGGCAAGGCACGATCAGGCGAGGCAAGGCTAATGCACGACAACGCAAGGCTACGCAGTGCACGGCTAGGCAAGGAAAGAGTAACGGAAGGATAGGAAGGCAAGGCAAAGCAAGGCAAGGGAAGTGTAACAAACGGCACGGCACGGCAAGGGGAAACAAGGTAAGGCACGACAACGCAAGCTAGGCAATGCACGGCAAGGCAAGGAAAGGGTAACGCAAGGCAAGGCACGGTCAGTCGAGGCAAGGCTAATGCACGACAACGCAAGGCTTGGCAGTGTAAGGCTAGGCAAGGAAAGAGTAACAGAAGGAAAGGAAGGCAAGGCAAAGCAATGCAAGGCAAGTGAAACAAAAGGCACAGCACGGCAAGGAGAAACAAGGGTAAGGCACGACAACGCAAGCTAGGCAATGCACGGCAAGGCAAGGAAAGGGTAACCTAAGGCAAGGCACGGTGAGGCAAGGCAAGGCTAATGCACAACAACGCACGGCTAGGCAATGGACGGCAAGGCAAGGAAAGGGTAACGCAAGGGAAGTCACGGTCAGGCGAGGCAAGGCTACGGCACGACAACTCAAGGCTAGGCAATGCACGGATGGTAAGCAAAGAGTAACGGAAGGCAAGGAAGGCAAGGGAAAGCAAGGCAAGTCAAGAGTAAGGGAAGGAACGGCACGGCAAGGGGAAACAAGGCTAAGGCACGAAAACGCAAGCTGGGCAAAGCACGGCAAGGCAAGGAAAGGGTAACGCAAGGCAAGGCACGGTCAGGCAAGGCAAGGCTAATGCACGACAACGCAAGGCTAGGCAGTGCACGGCTAGGCAAGGAACGAGTAACGGAAGGAATGGAAGGCAAGGCAAAGCAAGGCAAGGCAAGTGTAACAAAAGGCACGGCACGGCAGGGGGAAACAAGGCTAAGGCACGACAACGCAAGCTAGGCAATGCACGGAAAGGCAAGGAAAGGGTAACGCAAGGCAAGGCAGGGTCAGGCGAGACAAGGCTAAGGCACGACAACGCAAGGCTAGGCAATGCACGGCAAGGCAAGTTAAGGGTAACGCAAGGGAAGGCACGGTGAGGAAAGGCAAGGCTAATGCACAACAACGCACGTCTAGGCAATGCACGGCAAGGCAAGGAAAGGGTAACACAAGGGAAGTCACGGTCAGGCGAGGCAAGGCTAAGGCACGACAACGCAAGGCTAGGCAATGCACGGCAAGGCAAGGAAAGAGTAACGGAATGTAAGGAATGCAAGGGAAAGCAAGGCAAGGCAAGAGTAACAGAAGGAACGGCACGGCTAGGGGAAACAAGGCTAAGGTACGACAACGCAAGCTAGGCAATGCACGAAAAGGCAAGGAAAGGGTAACGCAAGGCAAGGCACGGTCAGGAAATGCAAGGCTAATGCACGACAACGGAAGGCTAGGCAATGCACGGCAAGGCAAGGAAAGAGTAACGGAATGTAAGGAATGCAAGGGAAAGCAAGGCAAGGCAAGAGTAACGGAAGGAACGGCACGGCAAGGGGAAACAAGGCTAAGGCACGACAACGCAAGGCTAGGCAAAGCACGGCAAGGCAAGGAAAGGGTAACTCAAGGCAAGGCACGGTGAGGCATGGCAAGGCTAATGCACGACAACGCACGGCTAGGCAAAGCAAGGCAAGGGAAGGAGAGGGTAACGCAAGGCCAGGCACGGTCAGTCGAGGGAAGGCTAATGCAGGACAACGCAAGGCTTAGCAGTGCACGGCTAGGCAAGGAAAGCGTAACAGAAGGAAAGGAAGGCAAGGCAAAGCAATGCAAGGCAAGTGAAACAAAAGGCACGGCACGGCATGGGGAAACAAGGATAAGGCACGACAACGCAAGCTAGGCAATGCACGGCAAGGCAAGGAAAGTGTAACGCAAGGCAAGGCACGGTCAGTCGAGGCAAGGCTAATGCACGACAACGCAAGGCTTGGCAATGCACGGCAAGGCAAGGAAAGAGTAACGGAATGTAAGGAATGCAAGGGAAAGCAAGGCAAGGCAAGAGTAACAGAAGGAACGGCACGGCAAGGGGAAACAAGGCTAAGGCACGACAACGCAAGCTAGGGAATGCACGGCAAGGCAAGGAAAGGGTAACGTAAGGCAAGGCACTGTGAGGCAAGGCAAGGCTAATGCACAACTACGCACGGCTAGGCAATGGACGGCAAGGCAAGGAAAGGGTAACGCAAGGGAAGTCACGGTCAGGCGAGGCAAGGCTACGGCACGACAACGCAAGGCTAGGCAGTGCACGGCTAGGCAAGGAACGAGTAACGGAAGGAATGGAAGGCAAGGCAAAGCAAGGCAAGGCAAGTGTAACAAAAGGCACGGCACGGCAAGGGGAAACAAGGCTAAGGCACGACAACGCAAGCTAGGCAATGCACGGCAAGGCAAGGAAAGGGTAACGCAAGGCAAGGCAGGGTCAGGCGAGACAAGGCTAAGGCACGACAACGCAAGGCTAGGCAATGCACGGCAAGGCAAGGAAAGGGTAACGCAAGGGAAGGCACGTTGAGGAAAGGCAAGGCTAATGCACAACAACGCACGTCTAGGCAATGCACGGCAAGGCAAGGAAAGGGTAACGCAAGGGAAGTCACGGTCAGGCGAGGCAAGGCTAAGGCACGACAACGCAAGGCTAGGCAATGCACGGCAAGGCAAGGAAAGAGTAACGGAATGTAAGGAATGCAAGGGAAAGCAAGGCAAGGCAAGAGTAACAGAAGGAACGGCATGGCAAGGGGAAACAAGGCTAAGGCACGACAACGCAAGCTAGGCAATGCACGGCAAGGCAAGGAAAGGGTAACGCAAGGCAAGGCACGGTCAGGAAATGCAAGGCTAATGCACGACAACGGAAGGCTAGGCAATGCACGGCAAGGCAAGGAAAGAGTAACGGAATGTAAGGAATGCAAGAGAAAGCAAGGCAAGGCAAGAGTAACGGAAGGAACGGCACGGCAAGGGGAAACAAGGCTAAGGCACGACAACGCAAGGATAGGCAAAGCACGGCAAGGCAAGGAAAGGGTAACGCAAGGCAAGGCACGGTGAGGCTTGGCCAGGCTAATGCACGACAACGCACGGCTAGGCAAAGCAAGGCAAGGGAAGGAGAGGGTAACGCAAGGCCAGGCACGGTCACTCGAGGGAAGGCTAATGCACGACAACGCAAGGCTTAGCAGTGCACGGCTAGGCAAGGAAAGCGTAACAGAAGGAAAGGAAGGCAAGGCAAAGCAATGCAAGGCAAGTGAAACAAAAGGCAAGGCACGGCACGGGGAAACAAGGCTAAGGCACGACAACGCAAGCTAGGCAATGCACGGCAAGGCAAGGAAAGGGTAACGCAAGGCAAGGCAGGGTCAGGCGAGACAAGGCTAAGGCACGACAACGCAAGGCTAGGCAATGCACGGCAAGGCAAGGAAAGGGTAACGCAAGGGAAGGCACAGTGAGGAAAGGCAAGGCTAATGCACAACAACGCACGTCTAGGCAATGCACGGCAAGGCAAGGAAAGGGTAACGCAAGGGAAGTCACGGTCAGGCGAGGCAAGGCTAAGGCACGACAACGCAAGGCTAGGCAATGCACGGCAAGGCAAGGAAAGAGTAACGGAATGTAAGGAATGCAAGGGAAAGCAAGGCAAGGCAAGAGTAACAGAAGGAACGGCACGGCAAGGGGAAACAAGGCTAAGGCACGACAACGCAAGCTAGGCAATGCACGGCAAGGCAAGGAAAGGGTAACGCAAGGCAAGGCACGGTCAGGAAATGCAATGCTAATGCACGACAACGGAAGGCTAGGCAATGCACGGCAAGGCAAGGAAAGAGTAACGGAATGTAAGGAATGCAAGGGAAAGCAAGGCAAGGCAAGAGTAACGGAAGGAACGGCACGGCAAGGGGAAACAAGGCTAAGGCACGACAACGCAAGGCTTAGCAGTGCACGGCTAGGCAACGAAAGCGTAACAGAAGGAAAGGAAGGCAAGGCAAAGCAATGCAAGGCAAGTGAAACAAAAGGCACGGCACGGTAAGGGGATAAAAGGGTATGGCACGACAACGCAAGCTAGGCAATGCACGGCAAGGCAAGGAAAGGGTAACGCAAGGCAAGGCACGGTCAGGCAAGGCAAGGCTAATGCACGACAACGCAAGGCTAGGCAGTGCACGGCTAGGCAAGGAACGAGTAACGGAAGGAATGGAAGGCAAGGCAAAGCAAGGCAAGGCAAGTGTAACAAAAGGCACGGCACGGCAAGGGGAAACAAGGCTAAGGCACGACAACGCAAGCTAGGCAATGCACGGCAAGGCAAGGAAAGGGTAACGCAAGGCAAGGCACGGTCAGGAAATGCAAGGCTAATGCACGACAACGGAAGGCTAGGCAATGCACGGCAAGGCAAGGAAAGAGTAACGGAATGTAAGGAATGCAAGAGAAAGCAAGGCAAGGCAAGAGTAACGGAAGGAACGGCACGGCAAGGGGAAACAAGGCTAAGGCACGACAACGCAAGGCTAGGCAAAGCACGGCAAGGCAAGGAAAGGGTAACGCAAGGCAAGGCACGGTGAGGCATGGCAATGCTAATGCACGACAACGCACGGCTAGGCAAAGCAAGGCAAGGGAAGGAGAGGGTAACGCAAGGCCAGGCACGGTCACTCGAGGGAAGGCTAATGCACGACAACGCAAGGCTTAGCAGTGCACGGCTAGGCAAGGAAAGCGTAACAGAAGGAAAGGAAGGCAAGGCAAAGCAATGCAAGGCAAGTGAAACAAAAGGCAAGGCACGGCAAGGGGAAACAAGGCTAAGGCACGACAACGCAAGCTAGGCAATGCACGGCAAGGCAAGGAAAGGGTAACGCAAGGCAAGGCAGGGTCAGGCGAGACAAGGCTAAGGCACGACAACGCAAGGCTAGGCAATGCACGGCAAGGCAAGGAAAGGGTAACGCAAGGGAAGGCACGGTGAGGAAAGGCAAGGCTAATGCACAACAACGCACGTCTAGGCAATGCACGGCAAGGCAAGGAAAGAGTAACGGAAGGCAAGGAAGGCAAGGGAAAGCAAGGCAAGGCAAGGGTAAGGGAAGGAACGGCAACGGCAAGGGGAAACAAGGCTAAGGCACGACAACGCAAGCTAGGCAATGCACGGCAAGGCAAGGAAAGGGTAACGCAAGGCAAGGCACGATCAGGCGAGGCAAGGCTAATGCACGACAACGCAAGGCTAGGCAGTGCACGGCTAGGCAAGGAAAGAGTAACGGAAGGATAGGAAGGCAAGGCAAAGCAAGGCAAGGGAAGTGTAACAAACGGCACGGCACGGCAAGGGGAAACAAGGTAAGGCACGACAACGCAAGCTAGGCAATGCACGGCAAGGCAAGGAAAGGGTAACGCAAGGCAAGGCACGGTCAGTCGAGGCAAGGCTAATGCACGACAACGCAAGGCTTGGCAGTGTAAGGCTAGGCAAGGAAAGAGTAACAGAAGGAAAGGAAGGCAAGGCAAAGCAATGCAAGGCAAGTGAAACAAAAGGCACAGCACGGCAAGGAGAAACAAGGGTAAGGCACGACAACGCAAGCTAGGCAATGCACGGCAAGGCAAGGAAAGGGTAACCTAAGGCAAGGCACGGTGAGGCAAGGCAAGGCTAATGCACAACAACGCACGGCTAGGCAATGGACGGCAAGGCAAGGAAAGGGTAACGCAAGGGAAGTCACGGTCAGGCGAGGCAAGGCTACGGCACGACAACTCAAGGCTAGGCAATGCACGGATGGTAAGCAAAGAGTAACGGAAGGCAAGGAAGGCAAGGGAAAGCAAGGCAAGTCAAGAGTAAGGGAAGGAACGGCACGGCAAGGGGAAACAAGGCTAAGGCACGAAAACGCAAGCTGGGCAAAGCACGGCAAGGCAAGGAAAGGGTAACGCAAGGCAAGGCACGGTCAGGCAAGGCAAGGCTAATGCACGACAACGCAAGGCTAGGCAGTGCACGGCTAGGCAAGGAACGAGTAACGGAAGGAATGGAAGGCAAGGCAAAGCAAGGCAAGGCAAGTGTAACAAAAGGCACGGCACGGCAGGGGGAAACAAGGCTAAGGCACGACAACGCAAGCTAGGCAATGCACGGAAAGGCAAGGAAAGGGTAACGCAAGGCAAGGCAGGGTCAGGCGAGACAAGGCTAAGGCACGACAACGCAAGGCTAGGCAATGCACGGCAAGGCAAGTTAAGGGTAACGCAAGGGAAGGCACGGTGAGGAAAGGCAAGGCTAATGCACAACAACGCACGTCTAGGCAATGCACGGCAAGGCAAGGAAAGGGTAACACAAGGGAAGTCACGGTCAGGCGAGGCAAGGCTAAGGCACGACAACGCAAGGCTAGGCAATGCACGGCAAGGCAAGGAAAGAGTAACGGAATGTAAGGAATGCAAGGGAAAGCAAGGCAAGGCAAGAGTAACAGAAGGAACGGCACGGCTAGGGGAAACAAGGCTAAGGTACGACAACGCAAGCTAGGCAATGCACGAAAAGGCAAGGAAAGGGTAACGCAAGGCAAGGCACGGTCAGGAAATGCAAGGCTAATGCACGACAACGGAAGGCTAGGCAATGCACGGCAAGGCAAGGAAAGAGTAACGGAATGTAAGGAATGCAAGGGAAAGCAAGGCAAGGCAAGAGTAACGGAAGGAACGGCACGGCAAGGGGAAACAAGGCTAAGGCACGACAACGCAAGGCTAGGCAAAGCACGGCAAGGCAAGGAAAGGGTAACTCAAGGCAAGGCACGGTGAGGCATGGCAAGGCTAATGCACGACAACGCACGGCTAGGCAAAGCAAGGCAAGGGAAGGAGAGGGTAACGCAAGGCCAGGCACGGTCAGTCGAGGGAAGGCTAATGCAGGACAACGCAAGGCTTAGCAGTGCACGGCTAGGCAAGGAAAGCGTAACAGAAGGAAAGGAAGGCAAGGCAAAGCAATGCAAGGCAAGTGAAACAAAAGGCACGGCACGGCATGGGGAAACAAGGATAAGGCACGACAACGCAAGCTAGGCAATGCACGGCAAGGCAAGGAAAGTGTAACGCAAGGCAAGGCACGGTCAGTCGAGGCAAGGCTAATGCACGACAACGCAAGGCTTGGCAGTGCACGGCTAGGGAAGGAAAGCGTAACAGAAAGAAAGGAAGGCAAGGCAAAGCAATGCAAGGCAAGTGAAACAAAAGGCACGGCACGGCAAGGGGAAAAAAGGGTAAGGCACGACAACGCAAGCTAGGCAATGCACGGCAAGGCAAGGAAAGGGTAACGTAAGGGAAGGCACGGTGAGGCAAGGCAAGGCTAATGCACAACAACGCACGGCTAGGCAATGGACGGCAAGGCAAGGAAAGGGTAACGCAAGGGAAGTCACGGTCAGGCGAGGCATGGCTACGGCACGACAACGCAAGGCTAGGCAATGCACGGATGGTAAGCAAAGAGTAACGGAAGGCAAGGAAGGCAAGGGAATGCAAGGCAAGTGAAGAGTAAGGGAAGGAACGGCAGGGCAAGGGGAAACAAGGCTAAGGCACGACAACGCAAGCTGGGCAAAGCACGGCAAGGCAAGGAAAGGGTAACGCAAGGCAAGGCACGGTCAGGCAAGGCAAGGTTAATGCACGACAACGCAAGGCTAGGCAGTGCACGGCTAGGCAAGGAACGAGTAACGGAAGGAATGGAAGGCAAGGCAAAGCAAGGCAAGGCAAGTGTAACAAAAGGCACGGCACGGCAAGGGGGAAACAAGGCTAAGGCACGACAACGCAAGCTAGGCAATGCACGGCAAGGCAAGGAAAGGGTAACGCAAGGCAAGGCAGGGTCAGGCGAGACAAGGCTAAGGCACGACAACGCAAGGCTAGGCAATGCACGGCAAGGCAAGGAAAGGGTAACGCAAGGCAAGGCACGGTGAGGAAAGGCAAGGCTAATGCACGACAACGCACGGCTAGGCAAAGCAAGGCAAGGGAAGGAGAGGGTAACTCAAGGCAAGGCACGGTCAAGCGAGGCAAGGCTAAGGCACGACAACGCAAGGCTAGGCAATGCACGGCAAGGCAAGGAAAGAGTAACGTAATGTAAGGAATGCAAGGGAAAGCAAGGCAAGGCAAGAGTAACGGAAGGAACGGCACGGCAAGGGTAAACAAGGCTAAGGCACGACAACGCAAGGCTAGGCAAAGCACGGCAAGGCAAGGAAAGGGTAACGCAAGGCAAGGCACGGTGAGGCAAGGCAAGGCTAATGCACGACAACGCACGGCTAGGCAAAGCAAGGCAAGGGAAGGAGAGGGTAACTCAAGGCAAGGCACGGTCAAGCGAGGCAAGGCTAAGGCACGACAACGCAAGGCTAGGCAATGCACGGCAAGGCAAGGAAAGAGTAACGTAATGTAAGGAATGCAAGGGAAAGCAAGGCAAGGCAAGAGTAACAGAAGGAACGGCACGGCAAGGGGAAACAAGGCTAAGGCACGACAACGCAAGCTAGGGAATGCACGGCAAGGCAAGGAAAGGGTAACGTAAGGCAAGGCACTGTGAGGCAAGGCAAGGCTAATGCACAACAACGCACGGCTAGGCAATGGACGGCAAGGCAAGGAAAGGGTAACGCAAGGGAAGTCACGGTCAGGCGAGGCAAGGCTACGGCACGACAACGCAAGGCTAGGCAGTGCACGGCTAGGCAAGGAACGAGTAACGGAAGGAATGGAAGGCAAGGCAAAGCAAGGCAAGGCAAGTGTAACAAAAGGCACGGCACGGCAAGGGGAAACAAGGCTAAGGCACGACAACGCAAGCTAGGCAATGCACGGCAAGGCAAGGAAAGGGTAACGCAAGGCAAGGCAGGGTCAGGCGAGACAAGGCTAAGGCACGACAACGCAAGGCTAGGCAATGCACGGCAAGGCAAGGAAAGGGTAACGCAAGGGAAGGCACGTTGAGGAAAGGCAAGGCTAATGCACAACAACGCACGTCTAGGCAATGCACGGCAAGGCAAGGAAAGGGTAACGCAAGGGAAGTCACGGTCAGGCGAGGCAAGGCTAAGGCACGACAACGCAAGGCTAGGCAATGCACGGCAAGGCAAGGAAAGAGTAACGGAATGTAAGGAATGCAAGGGAAAGCAAGGCAAGGCAAGAGTAACAGAAGGAACGGCACGGCAAGGGGAAACAAGGCTAAGGCACGACAACGCAAGCTAGGCAATGCACGGCAAGGGGAAACAAGGGTAAGGCACGACAACGCAAGCTAGGCAATGCACGGCAAGGCAAGGAAAGGGTAACGCAAGGCAAGGCACGGTCAGAGAAGGCAAGGCTAATGCACGACAACGCAAGGCTAGGCAATGCACGGTAAGGCAAGGAAAGAGTAACGGAAGGCAAGGAAGGCAAGGGAAAGCAAGGCAAGTCAAGAGTAAGGGAAGGAACGGCACGGCAAGGGGAAACAAGGCTAAGGCACGACAACGCAAGCTGGGCAAAGCACGGCAAGGCAAGGAAAGGGTAACGCAAGGCAAGGCAGGGTCAGGCAAGGCAAGGCTAATGCACGACAACGCAAGGCTAGGCAGTGCACGGCTAGGCAAGGAACGAGTAACGGAAGGAATGGAAGGCAAGGCAAAGCAAGGCAAGGCAAGTGTAACAAAAGGCACGGCACGGCAAGGGGAAACAAGGCTAAGGCACGACAACGCAAGCTAGGCAATGCACGGCAAGGCAAGGAAAGGGTAACGCAAGGCAAGGCAGGGTCAGGCGAGACAAAGCTAAGGCACGACAACGCAAGGCTAGGCAATGCACGGCAAGGCAAGGAAAGGGTAACGCAAGGGAAGGCACGGTGAGGAAAGGCAAGGCTAATGCACAACAACGCACGTCTAGGCAATGCACGGCAAGGCAAGGAAAGGGTAACGCAAGGGAAGTCACGGTCAGGCGAGGCAAGGCTAAGGCACGACAACGCAAGGCTAGGCAATGCAAGGCAACGCAAGGAAAGAGTAATGGAATGTAAGGAATGCAAGGGAAAGCAAGGCAAGGCAAGAGTAACGGAAGGAACGGCACGGCAAGGGGGAAACAAGGCTAAGGCACGACAACGCAAGGCTTAGCAGTGCACGGCTAGGCAACGAAAGCGTAACAGAAGGAAAGGAAGGCAAGGCAAAGCAATGCAAGGCAAGTGAAACAAAAGGCACGGCAGGGTAAGGGGATAAAAGGGTATGGCACGACAACGCAAGCTAGGCAATGCACGGCAAGGCAAGGAAAGGGTAACGCAAGGCAAGGCACGGTCAGAGAAGGCAAGGCTAATGCACGACAACGCAAGGCTAGGCAGTGCACGGCTAGGCAAGGAACGAGTAACGGAAGGAATGGAAGGCAAGGCAAAGCAAGGCAAGGCAAGTGTAACAAAAGGCACGGCACGGCAAGGGGAAACAAGGCTAAGGCACGACAACGCAAGCTAGGCAATGCACGGCAAGGCAAGGAAAGGGTAACGCAAGGCAAGGCAGGGTCAGGCGAGACAAGGCTAAGGCACGACAACGCAAGGCTAGGCAATGCACGGCAAGGCAAGGAAAGGGTAACGCAAGGGAAGGCACGTTGAGGAAAGGCAAGGCTAATGCACAACAACGCACGTCTAGGCAATGCACGGCAAGGCAAGGAAAGGGTAACGCAAGGGAAGTCACGGTCAGGCGAGGCAAGGCTAAGGCACGACAACGCAAGGCTAGGCAATGCACGGTAAGGCAAGGAAAGAGTAACGGAATGTAAGGAATGCAAGGGAAAGCAAGGCAAGGCAAGAGTAACAGAAGGAACGGCACGGCAAGGGGAAACAAGGCTAAGGCACGACAACGCAAGCTAGGCAATGCACGGCAAGGCAAGGAAAGGGTAACGCAAGGCAAGGCACGGTCAGGAAATGCAAGGCTAATGCACGACAACGGAAGGCTAGGCAATGCACGGCAAGGCAAGGAAAGAGTAACGGAATGTAAGGAATGCAAGAGAAAGCAAGGCAAGGCAAGAGTAACGGAAGGAACGGCACGGCAAGGGGAAACAAGGCTAAGGCACGACAACGCAAGGCTAGGCAAAGCACGGCAAGGCAAGGAAAGGGTAACGCAAGGCAAGGCACGGTGAGGCATGGCAAGGCTAATGCACGACAACGCACGGCTAGGCAAAGCAAGGCAAGGGAAGGAGAGGGTAACGCAAGGCCAGGCACGGTCACTCGAGGGAAGGCTAATGCACGACAACGCAAGGCTTAGCAGTGCACGGCTAGGCAAGGAAAGCGTAACAGAAGGAAAGGAAGGCAAGGCAAAGCAATGCAAGGCAAGTGAAACAAAAGGCAAGGCACGGCAAGGGGAAACAAGGCTAAGGCACGACAACGCAAGCTAGGCAATGCACGGCAAGGCAAGGAAAGGGTAACGCAAGGCAAGGCAGGGTCAGGCGAGACAAGGCTAAGGCACGACAACGCAAGGCTAGGCAATGCACGGCAAGGCAAGGAAAGGGTAACGCAAGGGAAGGCACGGTGAGGAAAGGCAAGGCTAATGCACAACAACGCACGTCTAGGCAATGCACGGCAAGGCAAGGAAAGGGTAACGCAAGGGAAGTCACGGTCAGGCGAGGCAAGGCTAAGGCACGACAGCGCAAGGCTAGGCAATGCATGGCAAGGCAAGGAAAGAGTAACGGAATGTAAGGAATGCAAGGGAAAGCAAGGCAAGGCAAGAGTAACGGAAGGAACGGCACGGCAAGGGGAAACAAGGCTAAGGCACGACAACGCAAGCTAGGCAATGCACGGCAAGGCAAGGAAAGGGTAACGCAAGGCAAGGCACGGTCAGGAAATGCAAGGCTAATGCACGACAACGGAAGGCTAGGCAATGCACGGCAAGGCAAGGAAAGAGTAACGGAATGTAAGGAATGCAAGGGAAAGCAAGGCAAGGCAAGAGTAACGGAAGGAACGGCACGGCAAGGGGAAACAAGGCTAAGGCACGACAACGCAAGCTAGGCAATGCACGGCAAGGCAAGGAAAGGGTAACGCAAGGCAAGGCAGGGTCAGGCGAGACAAAGCTAAGGCACGACAACGCAAGGCTAGGCAATGCACGGCAAGGCAAGGAAAGGGTAACGCAAGGGAAGGCACGTTGAGGAAAGGCAAGGCTAATGCACAACAACGCACGTCTAGGCAATGCACGGCAAGGCAAGGAAAGGGTAACGCAAGGGAAGTCACGGTCAGGCGAGGCAAGGCTAAGGCACGACAACGCAAGGCTAGGCAATGCAAGGCAACGCAAGGAAAGAGTAATGGAATGTAAGGAATGCAAGGGAAAGCAAGGCAAGGCAAGAGTAACGGAAGGAACGGCACGGCAAGGGGAAACAAGGCTAAGGCACGACAACGCAAGGCTTAGCAGTGCACGGCTAGGCAACGAAAGCGTAACAGAAGGAAAGGAAGGCAAGGCAAAGCAATGCAAGGCAAGTGAAACAAAAGGCACGGCAGGGTAAGGGGATAAAAGGGTATGGCACGACAACGCAAGCTAGGCAATGCACGGCAAGGCAAGGAAAGGGTAACGCAAGGCAAGGCACGGTCAGAGAAGGCAAGGCTAATGCACGACAACGCAAGGCTAGGCAATGCACGGTAAGGCAAGGAAAGAGTAACGGAAGGCAAGGAAGGCAAGGGAAAGCAAGGCAAGTCAAGAGTAAGGGAAGGAACGGCACGGCAAGGGGAAACAAGGCTAAGGCACGACAACGCACGCTGGGCAAAGCACGGCAAGGCAAGGAAAGGGTAACGCAAGGCAAGGCACGGTCAGGCAAGGCAAGGCTAATGCACGACAACGCAAGGCTAGGCAGTGCACGGCTAGGCAAGGAACGAGTAACGGAAGGAATGGAAGGCAAGGCAAAGCAAGGCAAGGCAAGTGTAACAAAAGGCACGGCACGGCAAGGGGAAACAAGGCTATGGCACGACAACGCAAGCTAGGCAATGCACGGCAAGGCAAGGAAAGGGTAACGCAAGGCAAGGCAGGGTCAGGCGAGACAAAGCTAAGGCACGACAACGCAAGGCTAGGCAATGCACGGCAAGGCAAGGAAAGGGTAACGCAAGGGAAGGCACGTTGAGGAAAGGCAAGGCTAATGCACAACAACGCACGTCTAGGCAATGCACGGCAAGGCAAGGAAAGGGTAACGCAAGGGAAGTCACGGTCAGGCGAGGCAAGGCTAAGGCACGACAACGCAAGGCTAGGCAATGCACGGCAAGGCAAGGAAAGAGTAACGGAATGTAAGGAATGCAAGGGAAAGCAAGGCAAGGCAAGAGTAACAGAAGGAACGGCATGGCAAGGGGAAACAAGGCTAAAGCACGACAACGCAAGCTAGGCAATGCACGGCAAGGCAAGGAAAGGGGAACGCAAGGCAAGGCACGGTCAGGAAATGCAAGGCTAATGCACGACAACGGAAGGCTAGGCAATGCACGGCAAGGCAAGGAAAGAGTAACGGAATGTAAGGAATGCAAGAGAAAGCAAGGCAAGGCAAGAGTAACGGAAGGAACGGCACGGCAAGGGGAAACAAGGCTAAGGCACGACAACGCAAGGCTAGGCAAAGCACGGCAAGGCAAGGAAAGGGTAACGCAAGGCAAGGCACGGTGAGGCATGGCAAGGCTAATGCACGACAACGCACGGCTAGGCAAAGCAAGGCAAGGGAAGGAGAGGGTAACGCAAGGCCAGGCACGGTCACTCGAGGGAAGGCTAATGCACGACAACGCAAGGCTTAGCAGTGCACGGCTAGGCAAGGAAAGCGTAACAGAAGGAAAGGAAGGCAAGGCAAAGCAATGCAAGGCAAGTGAAACAAAAGGCAATGCACGGCAAGGGGAAACAAGGCTAAGGCACGACAACGCAAGCTAGGCAATGCACGGCAAGGCAAGGAAAGGGTAACGCAAGGCAAGGCAGGGTCAGGCGAGACAAGGCTAGGGCAGGACAACGCAAGGCTAGGCAATGCACGGCAAGGCAAGGAAAGGGTAACGCAAGGGAAGTCACGGTCAGGCGAGGCAAGGCTAAGGCACGACAACGCAAGGCTAGGCAATGCATGGCAAGGCAAGGAAAGAGTAACGGAATGTAAGGAATGCAAGGGAAAGCAAGGCAAGGCAAGAGTAACAGAAGGAACGGCACGGCAAGGGGAAACAAGGCTAAGGCACGACAACGCAAGCTAGGCAATGCACGGCAAGGCAAGGAAAGGGTAACGCAAGGCAAGGCACGGTCAGGAAATGCAAGGCTAATGCACGACAACGGAAGGCTAGGCAATGCACGGCAAGGCAAGGAAAGAGTAACGGAATGTAAGGAATGCAAGGGAAAGCAAGGCAAGGCAAGAGTAACGGAAGGAACGGCACGGCAAGGGGAAACAAGGCTAAGGCACGACAACGCAAGGCTTAGCAGTGCACGGCTAGGCAACGAAAGCGTAACAGAAGGAAAGGAAGGCAAGGCAAAGCAATGCAAGGAAAGTGAAACAAAAGGCACGGCACGGTAAGTGGATAAAAGGGTATGGCACGACAACGCAAGCTAGGCAATGCACGGCAAGGCAAGGAAAGGGTAACGCAAGGCAAGGCACGGTCAGAGAAGGCAAGGCTAATGCACGACAACGCAAGGCTACGCAATGCACGGTAAGGCAAGGAAAGAGTAACGGAAGGCAAGGAAGGCAGGGGAAAGCAAGGCAAGTCAAGAGTAAGGGAAGGAACGGCACGGCAAGGGGAAACAAGGCTAAGGCACGACAACGCAAGCTGGGCAAAGCACGGCAAGGCAAGGAAAGGGTAACGCAAGGCAAGGCAGGGTCAGGCAAGGCAAGGCTAATGCACGACAACGCAAGGCTAGGCAGTGCACGGCTAGGCAAGGAACGAGTAACGGAAGGAATGGAAGGCAAGGCAAAGCAAGGCAAGGCAAGTGTAACAAAAGGCACGGCACGGCAAGGGGAAACAAGGCTAAGGCACGACAACGCAAGCTAGGCAATGCACGGCAAGGCAAGGAAAGGGTAACGCAAGGCAAGGCAGGGTCAGGCGAGACAAAGCTAAGGCACGACAACGCAAGGCTAGGCAATGCACGGCAAGGCAAGGAAAGGGTAACGCAAGGGAAGGCACGTTGAGGAAAGGCAAGGCTAATGCACAACAACGCACGTCTAGGCAATGCACGGCAAGGCAAGGAAAGGGTAACGCAAGGGAAGTCACGGTCAGGGGAGGCAAGGCTAAGGCACGACAACGCAAGGCTAGGCAATGCACGGCAAGGCAAGGAAAGAGTAACGGAATGTAAGGAATGCAAGGGAAAGCAAGGCAAGGCAAGAGTAACAGAAGGAACGGCATGGCAAGGGGAAACAAGGCTAAGGCACGACAACGCAAGCTAGGCAATGCACGGCAAGGCAAGGAAAGGGTAACGCAAGGCAAGGCACGGTCAGGAAATGCAAGGCTAATGCACGACAACGGAAGGCTAGGCAATGCACGGCAAGGCAAGGAAAGAGTAACGGAATGTAAGGAATGCAAGAGAAAGCAAGGCAAGGCAAGAGTAACGGAAGGAACGGCACGGCAAGGGGAAACAAGGCTAAGGCACGACAACGCAAGGCTAGGCAAAGCACGGCAAGGCAAGGAAAGGGTAACGCAAGGCAAGGCACGCTGAGGCATGGCAAGGCTAATGCACGACAACGCACGGCTAGGCAAAGCAAGGCAAGGGAAGGAGAGGGTAACGCAAGGCCAGACACGGTCACTCGAGGGAAGGCTAATGCACGACAACGCAAGGCTTAGCAGTGCACGGCTAGGCAAGGAAAGCGTAACAGAAGGAAAGGAAGGCAAGGCAAAGCAATGCAAGGCAAGTGAAACAAAAGGCAAGGCACGGCAAGGGGAAACAAGGCTAAGGCACGACAACGCAAGCTAGGCAATGCACGGCAAGGCAAGGAAAGGGTAACGCAAGGCAAGGCAGGGTCAGGCGAGACAAGGCTAAGGCACGACATCGCAAGGCTAGGCAATGCACGGCAAGGCAAGGAAAGGGTAACGCAAGGGAAGGCACGGTGAGGAAAGGCAAGGCTAATGCACAACAACGCACGTCTAGGCAATGCACGGCAAGGCAAGGAAAGAGTAACGGAAGGCAAGGAAGGCAAGGGAAAGCAAGGCAAGGCAAGGGTAAGGGAAGGAACGGCACCGCAAGGGGAAACAAGGCTAAGGCACGACAACGCAAGCTAGGCAATGCACGGCAAGGCAAGGAAAGGGTAACGCAAGGCAAGGCACGATCAGGCGAAGCAAGGCTAATGCACGACAACGCAAGGCTAGGCAGTGCACGGCTAGGCAAGGAAAGAGTAACGGAAGGATAGGAAGGCAAGGCAAAGCAATGCAAGGCAAGTGAAACAAAAGGCACGGCACGGCATGGGGAAACAAGGATAAGGCACGACAACGCAAGCTAGGCAATGCACGGCAAGGCAAGGAAAGTGTAACGCAAGGCAAGGCACGGTCAGTCGAGGCAAGGCTAATGCACGACAACGCAAGGCTTGGCAGTGCACGGCTAGGGAAGGAAAGCGTAACAGAAGGAAAGGAAGGCAAGGCAAAGCAATGCAAGGCAAGTGAAACAAAAGGCACGGCACGGCAAGGGGAAAAAAGGGTAAGGCACGACAACGCAAGCTAGGCAATGCACGGCAAGGCAAGGAAAGGGTAACGTAAGGGAAGGCACGGTGAGGCAAGGCAAGGCTAATGCACAACAACGCACGGCTAGGCAATGGACGGCAAGGCAAGGAAAGGGTAACGCAAGGGAAGTCACGGTCAGGCGAGGCATGGCTACGGCACGACAACGCAAGGCTAGGCAATGCACGGATGGTAAGCAAAGAGTAACGGAAGGCAAGGAAGGCAAGGGAAAGCAAGGCAAGTCAAGAGTAAGGGAAGGAACGGCAGGGCAAGGGGAAACAAGGCTAAGGCACGACAACGCAAGCTGGGCAAAGCACGGCAAGGCAAGGAAAGGGTAACGCAAGGCAAGGCACGGTCAGGCAAGGCAAGGTTAATGCACGACAACGCAAGGCTAGGCAGTGCACGGCTAGGCAAGGAACGAGTAACGGAAGGAATGGAAGGCAAGGCAAAGCAAGGCAAGGCAAGTGTAACAAAAGGCACGGCACGGCAAGGGGAAACAAGGCTAAGGCACGACAACGCAAGCTAGGCAATGCACGGCAAGGCAAGGAAAGGGTAACGCAAGGCAAGGCAGGGTCAGGCGAGACAAGGCTAAGGCACGACAACGCAAGGCTAGGCAATGCACGGCAAGGCAAGGAAAGGGTAACGCAAGGCAAGGCACGGTGAGGAAAGGCAAGGCTAATGCACAACAACGCACGTCTAGGCAATGCACGGCAAGGCAAGGAAAGAGTAACGGAATGTAAGGAATGCAAGGGAAAGCAAGGCAAGGCAAGAGTAACGGAAGGAACGGCACGGCAAGGGTAAACAAGGCTAAGGCACGACAACGCAAGGCTAGGCAAAGCACGGCAAGGCAAGGAAAGGGTAACGCAGGGCAAGGCACGGTGAGGCAAGGCAAGGCTAATGCACGACAACGCACGGCTAGGCAAAGCAAGGCAAGGGAAGGAGAGGGTAACTCAAGGCAAGGCACGGTCAAGCGAGGCAAGGCTAAGGCACGACAACGCAAGGCTAGGCAATGCACGGCAAGGCAAGGAAAGGGTAACGCAAGGGAAGGCACGGTGAGGAAAGGCAAGGCTAATGCACAACAACGCACGCTAGGCAATGCACGGCAAGGCAAGGAAAGGGTAACGCAAGGGAAGTCACGGTCAGGCGAGGCAAGGCTAAGGCACGACAACGCAAGGCTAGGCAATGCACGGCAAGGCAAGGAAAGAGTAACGGAATGTAAGGAATGCAAGGGAAAGCAAGGCAAGGCAAGAGTAACAGAAGGAACGGCACGGCAAGGGGAAACAAGGCTAAGGCACGACAACGCAAGCTAGGGAATGCACGGCAAGGCAAGGAAAGGGTAACGTAAGGCAAGGCACTGTGAGGCAAGGCAAGGCTAATGCACAACAACGCACGACAACGCAAGGCAAGGGAAGTCACGGTCAGGCGAGGCAGTGCACGGCTAGGCAGTGCACGGCTAGGCAAGGAACGAGTAACGGAAGGAATGGAAGGCAAGGCAAAGCAAGGCAAGGCAAGTGTAACAAAAGGCACGGCACGGCAAGGGGAAACAAGGCTAAGGCACGACAACGCAAGCTAGGCAATGCACGGCAAGGCAAGGAAAGGGTAACGCAAGGCAAGGCAGGGTCAGGCGAGACAAGGCTAAGGCACGACAACGCAAGGCTAGGCAATGCACGGCAAGGCAAGGAAAGGGTAACGCAAGGGAAGGCACGTTGAGGAAAGGCAAGGCTAATGCACAACAACGCACGTCTAGGCAATGCACGGCAAGGCAAGGAAAGGGTAACGCAAGGGAAGTCACGGTCAGGCGAGGCAAGGCTAAGGCACGACAACGCAAGGCAAGGCAATGCACGGCAAGGCAAGGAAAGAGTAACGGAATGTAAGGAATGCAAGGGAAAGCAAGGCAAGGCAAGAGTAACAGAAGGAACGGCACGGCAAGGGGAAACAAGGCTAAGGCACGACAACGCAAGCTAGGCAATGCACGGCAAGGGAAGGAAAGGGTAACGCAAGGCAAGGCACGGTCAGGAAATGCAAGGCTAATGCACGACAACGGAAGGCTAGGCAATGCACGGCAAGGCAAGGAAAGAGTAACGGAATGTAAGGAATGCAAGAGAAAGCAAGGCAAGGCAAGAGTAACGGAAGGAACGGCACGGCAAGGGGAAACAAGGCTAAGGCACGACAACGCAAGGCTAGGCAAAGCACGGCAAGGCAAGGAAAGGGTAACGCAAGGCAAGGCACGGTGAGGCATGGCAAGGCTAATGCACGACAACGCACGGCTAGGCAAAGCAAGGCAAGGGAAGGAGAGGGTAACGCAAGGCCAGGCACGGTCACTCGAGGGAAGGCTAATGCACGACAACGCAAGGCTTAGCAGTGCACGGCTAGGCAAGGAAAGCGTAACAGAAGGAAAGGAAGGCAAGGCAAAGCAATGCAAGGCAAGTGAAACAAAAGGCAAGGCACGGCAAGGGGAAACAAGGCTAAGGCACGACAACGCAATCTAGGCAATGCACGGCAAGGCAAGGAAAGGTAACGAAGGCAAGGCAGGGTCAGGCGAGACAAGGCTAAGGCACGACAACGCAAGGCTAGGCAATGCACGGCAAGGCAAGGAAAGGGTAACGCAAGGGAAGGCACGGTGAGGAAAGGCAAGGCTAATGCACAACAACGCAGGTCTAGGCAATGCACGGCAAGGCAAGGAAAGGGTAACGCAAGGGAAGTCACGGTCAGGCGAGGCAAGGCTAAGGCACGACAACGCAAGGCTAGGCAATGCACGGCAAGGCAAGGAAAGAGTAACGGAATGTAAGGAATGCAAGGGAAAGCAAGGCAAGGCAAGAGTAACAGAAGGAACGGCACGGCAAGGGGAAACAAGGCTAAGGCACGACAACGCAAGCTAGGCAATGCACGGCAAGGCAAGGAAAGGGTAACGCAAGGCAAGGCACGGTCAGGAAATGCAAGGCTAATGCACGACAACGGAAGGCTAGGCAATGCACGGCAAGGCAAGGAAAGAGTAACGGAATGTAAGGAATGCAAGGGAAAGCAAGGCAAGGCAAGAGTAACGGAAGGAACGGCACGGCAAGGGGAAACAAGGCTAAGGCACGACAACGCAAGGCTTAGCAGTGCACGGCTAGGCAACGAAAGCGTAACAGAAGGAAAGGAAGGCAAGGCAAAGCAATGCAAGGCAAGTGAAACAAAAGGCACGGCAGGGTAAGGGGATAAAAGGGTATGGCACGACAACGCAAGCTAGGCAATGCACGGCAAGGCAAGGAAAGGGTAACGCAAGGCAAGGCACGGTCAGAGAAGGCAAGGCTAATGCACGACAACGCAAGGCTAGGCAATGCACGGTAAGGCAAGGAAAGAGTAACGGAAGGCAAGGAAGGCAAGGGAAAGCAAGGCAAGTCAAGAGTAAGGGAAGGAACGGCACGGCAAGGGGAAACAAGGCTAAGGCACGACAACGCACGCTGGGCAAAGCACGGCAAGGCAAGGAAAGGGTAACGCAAGGCAAGGCACGGTCAGGCAAGGCAAGGCTAATGCACGACAACGCAAGGCTAGGCAGTGCACGGCTAGGCAAGGAACGAGTAACAGAAGGAAAGGAACGCAAGGCAAAGCAATGCAAGGCAAGTGAAACAAAAGGCACGGCTCGGCAAGGGGAAACAAGGGTAAGGCACGACAACGCAAGCTAGGCAATGCACGGCAAGGCAAGGAAAGGGTAACGCAAGGCAAGGCACGGTGAGGCAAGGCAAGGCTAATGCACAACAACGCACGGCTAGGCGATGCGCGGCAAGGCAAGGAAAGGGTAACGCAAGTGAAGTCACGGTCAGGCGAGGCATGGCTAAGGCAAGACAACGCAAGGCTAGGCAATGCAGGTAAGGCAAGCAAGGAGTAACGGAAGGGAAGGAAGTCAAGGGAAAGCAAGGCAAGGGAAGGTTAACGGAAGGAACGGCTCGGCAAGGGGAAACAAGGCTAAGGCACGGCTACGCACGGCTAGGCAATGCACGGCCAGGCAAGGAAAGGGTAACGCAAGGCAAGGCACGGTGAGGCAAGTCAAGGCTAAGGCACGAAAACGCAAGGCTAGGCCGTGCACGGAAGGCAAGCAAAGAGTAACGAAAAGCAAGGAAGGCAAGGGAAAGCAAGGCAAGTTAAGGGTAAGGGAAGGAACGGCACGGCAAGGGGAAACAGGGCTAAGGCATGACAACGCAACCCAGGCAATGCACGGCAAGGCAAGGAAAGTGTAACGCAAGGCAAGGCACGGTCAGTCGAGGCAAGGCTACGGCACGACAACGCAAGGCTTGGCAGTGCACGGCTAGGCAAGGAAAGCGTAACAGAAGGAAAGGAAGGCAAGGCAAAGCAATGCAAGGCAAGTGAAACAAAAGGCACGGCACGGCAAGGGGAAAAAAGGGTAAGGCACGACAACGCAAGCTAGGCAATGCACGGTAAGGCAAGGAAAGAGTAACGGAAGGCAAGGAATGCAAGGGAAACAAGGCAAGGCAAGAGTAACGGAAGGAACGGCACGGCAAGGGGAAGCAAGGCTAAGGCACGACAACGCAAGGCTAGGCAATGCACGGCAAGGCAAGGAAAGGGTAACGCAAGGCAAGGCACGGTGAGGCAAGGCAAGGCTAAGGCACGAAAACGCAAGGCTAGGCAATGCACGGATGGCAAGCAAAGAGTAACGGAAGGCAAGGAAGGCAAGGGAAAGCAAGGCAAGGCAAGGGTAAGGGAAGGAACGGCACGGCAAGGGGAAACAAGGCTAAGGCACGACAACGCAAGGCTAGGCAGTGCACGGCTAGGCAAGTAAAGAGTAACAGAAGGAAAGGAAGGCAAGGCAAAGCAATGCAAGGCAAGTGAAACAAAAGGCACGGCACGGCAAGGAGAAACAAGGGTAAGGCACGACAACGCAAGCTAGGGAATGCACGGCAAGGCAAGGAAAGGGTAACGTAAGGCAAGGCACGGTGAGGCAAGGCAAGGCTAATGCACAACAACGCACGGCTAGGCAATGGACGGCAAGGCAAGGAAAGGGTAACGCAAGGGAAGTCACGGTCAGGCGAGGCAAGGCTACGGCACGATAACGCCAGGCTGGGCAATGCACGGATGGTAAGCAAAGAGTAACGGAAGGCAAGGAAGGCAAGGGAAAGCAAGGCAAGGCAAGAGTAAGGGAAGGAACGGCACGGCAAGGGGAAAAAAGGCTAAGGCACGACAACGCAAGCTGGGCAAAGCACGGCAAGGAAAGGAAAGGGTAACGCAAGGCAAGGCACGGTCAGGCAAGGCAAGGCTAATGCACGACAACGCAAGGCTAGGCAGTGCACGGCTAGGCAAGGAACGAGTAACGGAAGGAATGGAAGGCAAGGCAAAGCAAGGCAAGGCAAGTGTAACAAAAGGCACGGCACGGCAAGGGGAAACAAGGCTAAGGCACGACAACGCAAGCTAGGCAATGCACGGCAAGGCAAGGAAAGGGTAACGCAAGGCAAGGCAGGGTCAGGCGAGACAAGGCTAAGGCACGACAACGCAAGGCTAGGCAATGCACGGCAAGGCAAGGAAAGGGTAACGCAAGGGAAGGCACGTTGAGGAAAGGCAAGGCTAATGCACAACAACGCACGTCTAGGCAATGCACGGCAAGGCAAGGAAAGGGTAACGCAAGGGAAGTCACGGTCAGGCGAGGCAAGGCTAAGGCACGACAACGCAAGGCTAGGCAATGCACGGCAAGGCAAGGAAAGAGTAACGGAATGTAAGGAATGCAAGGGAAAGCAAGGCAAGGCAAGAGTAACAGAAGGAACGGCACGGCAAGGGGAAACAAGGCTAAGGCACGACAATGCAAGCTAGGCAATGCACGGCAAGGCAAGGAAATGGTAACGCAAGGCAAGGCACGGTGAGGAAATGCAAGGCTAATGCACGACAACGGAAGGCTAGGCAATGCACGTCAAGGCAAGGAAGGAGTAACGGAATATAAGGAATGCAAGAGAAAGCAAGGCAAGGCAAGTGTAACGGAAGGAACGGCACGGAAAGGGGAAACAAGGCTAAGGCACAGCAACGCAAGGCTAGGCAAAGCACGGCAAGGCAAGGAAAGGGTAACGAAAGGCAAGGCACGGTGAGGCATTGCAAGGCTAATGCACGACAACGCACGGCTAGGCAAAGCAAGGCAAGGGAAGGAGAGGGTAGCGCAAGGCCAGGCACGGTCAGGCAAGGCAAGGCTAATGCACAACAACGCACGGCTAGGCAATGGACGGCAAGGCAAGGAAAGGGTAACGCAAGGGAAGTCACGGTCAGGCGAGGCAAGGCTACGGCACGATAACGCAAGGCTGGGCAATGCACGGATGGTAAGCAAAGAGTAACGGAAGGCAAGGAAGGCAAGGGAAAGCAAGGCAAGGCAAGAGTAAGGGAAGTAACGGCACGACAAAGGGAAACAAGTCTAAGGCACGACAACGCAAGCTAGGCAATGCACGGCAAGGCAAGGAAAGGGTAACGCAAGGCAAGGCACGGTCAGACAAGGCAAGGCTAATGCACGACAACGCCAGGCTAGGCAATGCACGGTAAGGCAAGGAAAGAGTAACGGAAGGCAAGGAATGCAAGGGAAACAAGGCAAGGCAAGAGTAACGGAAGGAACGGCACGGCAAGGGGAAGCAAGGCTAAGGCACGACAACGCATGGCTAGGCAATGCACGGCAAGGTAAGGAAAGGGTAACGCAAAGCAAGGCACGGTCAGTCGAGGCAAGGCTAATGCACGACAACGCAAGGCTAGGTAGTGCACGGCTAGGCAAGGAAAGAGTAACAGAAGGAAAGGAAGGCAAGGCAAAGCAAGGCAAGGCAAGTGTAACAAAAGGCACGGCACGGCAAGGGGAAACAAGGGTAAGGCACGACAACGCAAGGTAGGCAATGCACGGCAAGGCAAGTAAAGGGCAACGCAAGGCAAGGCACGGTGAGGCAAGGTAAGGCTAATGCACAACAACGCACGTCTAGGCAATGTACGGCAAGGCAAGGAAAGGGTAACGCAACGAAAGGCTCTGTCAGGCGAGGCAAGGCTAAGGCACGACAACGCAAGGCTAGGCAATGCACGGAAGGTAAGCACAGAGTAACGGAAGGCAAGGAAGGCAAGGGAAAGCAAGGCAAGTTAAGGGTAAGGTAAGGAACGGCACGGCAAGAGGAAACAAGGCTAAGGCACGACAACGCAAGCAAGGCAATGCACGGCAAGGCAAGGAAAGGGTAACGCAAGGCAAGGCACGGTCAGGAAATGCAAGGCTAATGCACGACAACGGAAGGCTAGGCAATGCACGGCAAGGCAAGGAAAGAGTAACGGAATGTAAGGAATACAAGGGAAAGCAAGGCAAGGCAAGAGTAACGGAAGGAAAGGCACGGCAAGGGGAAACAAGGCTAAGGCACGGCAACGCAAGGCTAGGCAAAGCACGGCAAGGCAAGGAAAGGGTAACGCAAGGCAAGGCACGGTGAGGCAAGGCAAGGCTAATGCACGACAACGCACGGCTAGGCAAAGCAAGGCAAGGGAAGGACAGGGTAACGCAAGGCCAGGCACGGTCAGTCGAGAGAAGGCTAATGCACGACAACGCAAGGCTTGGCAGTGCACGGCTAGGCAAGGAAAGCGTAACAGAAGGAAAGGAAGGCAAGGCAAAGCAATGCAAGGCAAGTGAAACAAAAGGCACGGCACGGCAAGGGGAAACAAGGCTAAGGCACGACAACGCAAGCTAGGGAATGCACGGCAAGGCAAGAAGGGTAACGTCAGGCAAGGCACATGAGGCAAGGCAAGGCTAATGCAAGGCAAGTGAAACAAAAGGCACGGCACGGCAAGGGGAAACAAGGCTAAGGCACGACAACGCAAGCTAGGGAATGCACGGCAAGGCAAGGAAAGGGTAACGTCAGGCAAGGCACAGTGAGGCAAGGCAAGGCTAATGCACAACAACGCACGGCTAGGCAATGGACGGCAAGGCAAGGAAAGGGTAACGCAAGGGAAGTCACGGTCAGGCGAGGCAAGGCTACGGCACGACAACGCAAGGCTTGGCAGTGCACGGCTAGGCAAGGAAAGCGTAACAGAAGGAAAGGAAGGCAAGGCAAAGCAATGCAAGGCAAGTGAAACAAAAGGCACGGCACGGCAAGGGGAAAAAAGGGTAAGGCACGACAACGCAAGCTAGGCAATGCACGGTAAGGCAAGGAAAGAGTAACGGAAGGCAAGGAATGCAAGGGAAACAAGGCAAGGCAAGAGTAACGGAAGGAACGGCACGGCAAGGGGAAGCAAGGCTAAGGCACGACAACGCAAGGCTAGGCAATGCACGGCAAGGCAAGGAAAGGGTAACGCAAGGCAAGGCACGGTGAGGCAAGGCAAGGCTAAGGCACGAAAACGCAAGGCTAGGCAATGCACGGATGGCAAGCAAAGAGTAACGGAAGGCAAGGAAGGCAAGGGAAAGCAAGGCAAGGCAAGGGTAAGGGAAGGAACGGCACGGCAAGGGGAAACAAGGCTAAGGCACGACAACGCAAGGCTAGGCAGTGCACGGCTAGGCAAGGAAAGAGTAACAGAAGGAAAGGAAGGCAAGGCAAAGCAATGCAAGGCAAGTGAAACAAAAGGCACGGCACGGCAAGGAGAAACAAGGGTAAGGCACGACAACGCAAGCTAGGGAATGCACGGCAAGGCAAGGAAAGGGTAACGTAAGGCAAGGCACGGTGAGGCAAGGCAAGGCTAATGCACAACAACGCACGGCTAGGCAATGGACGGCAAGGCAAGGAAAGGGTAACGCAAGGGAAGTCACGGTCAGGCGAGGCAAGGCTACGGCACGATAACGCCAGGCTGGGCAATGCACGGATGGTAAGCAAAGAGTAACGGAAGGCAAGGAAGGCAAGGGAAAGCAAGGCAAGGCAAGAGTAAGGGAAGGAACGGCACGGCAAGGGGAAACAAGGCTAAGGCACGACAACGCAAGCTGGGCAAAGCACGGCAAGGCAAGGAAAGGGTAACGCAAGGCAAGGCACGGTCAGGCAAGGCAAGGCTAATGCACGACAACGCAAGGCTAGGCAGTGCACGGCTAGGGAAGGAACGAGTAACGGAAGGAATGGAAGGCAAGGCAAAGCAAGGCAAGGCAAGTGTAACAAAAGGCACGGCACGGCAAGGGGAAACAAGGCTAAGGCACGACAACGCAAGCTAGGCAATGCACGGCAAGGCAATGAAAGGGTAACGCAAGGCAAGGCAGGGTCAGGCGAGACAAGGCTAAGGCACGACAACGCAAGGCTAGGCAATGCACGGCAAGGCAAGGAAAGGGTAACGCAAGGGAAGGCACGTTGAGGAAAGGCAAGGCTAATGCACAACAACGCACGTCTAGGCAATGCACGGCAAGGCAAGGAAAGGGTAACGCAAGGGAAGTCACGGTCAGGCGAGGCAAGGCTAAGGCACGACAACGCAAGGCTAGGCAATGCACGGCAAGGCAAGGAAAGAGTAACGGAATGTAAGGAATGCAAGGGAAAGCAAGGCAAGGCAAGAGTAACAGAAGGAACGGCACGGCAAGGGGAAACAAGGCTAAGGCACGACAACGCAAGCTAGGCAATGCACGGCAAGGCAAGGAAATGGTAACGCAAGGCAAGGCACGGTCAGGAAATGCAAGGCTAATGCACGACAACGGAAGGCTAGGCAATGCACGTCAAGGCAAGGAAAGAGTAACGGAATATAAGGAATGCAAGAGAAAGCAAGGCAAGGCAAGTGTAACGGAAGGAACGGCACGGCAAGGGGAAAAAAGGCTAAGGCACAGCAACGCAAGGCTAGGCAAAGCACGGCAAGGCAAGGAAAGGGTAACGCAAGGCAAGGCACGGTGAGGCATGGCAAGGCTAATGCACGACAACGCACGGCTAGGCAAAGCAAGGCAAGGGAAGGAGAGGGTAGCGCAAGGCCAGGCACGGTCAGGCAAGGCAAGGCTAATGCACAACAACGCACGGCTAGGCAATGGACGGCAAGGCAAGGAAAGGGTAACGCAAGGGAAGTCACGGTCAGGCGAGGCAAGGCTACGGCACGATAACGCAAGGCTGGGCAATGCACGGATGGTAAGCAAAGAGTAACGGAAGGCAAGGAAGGCAAGGGAAAGCAAGGCAAGGCAAGAGTAAGGGAAGTAACGGCACGGCAAGGGGAAACAAGGCTAAGGCACGACAACGCAAGCTAGGCAATGCACGGCAAGGCAAGGAAAGGGTAACGCAAGGCAAGGCACGGTCAGACAAGGCAAGGCTAATGCACGACAACGCCAGGCTAGGCAATGCACGGTAAGGCAAGGAAAGAGTAACGGAAGGCAAGGAATGCAAGGGAAACAAGGCAAGGCAAGAGTAACGGAAGGAACGGCACGGCAAGGGGAAGCAAGGCTAAGGCACGACAACGCATGGCTAGGCAATTCACGGCAAGGTAAGTAAAGGGTAACGCAAAGCAAGGCACGGTCAGTCGAGGCAAGGCTAATGCACGACAACGCAAGGCTAGGTAGTGCACGGCTAGGCAAGGAAAGAGTAACAGAAGGAAAGGAAGGCAAGGCAAAGCAAGGCAAGGCAAGTGTAACAAAAGGCACGGCACGGCAAGGGGAAACAAGGGTAAGGCACGACAACGCAAGGTAGGCAATGCACGGCAAGGCAAGGAAAGGGCAACGCAAGGCAAGGCACGGTGAGGCAAGGTAAGGCTAATGCACAACAACGCACGTCTAGGCAATGTACGGCAAGGCAAGGAAAGGGTAACGCAACGAAAGGCTCTGTCAGGCGAGGCAAGGCTAAGGCACGACAACGCAAGGCTAGGCAATGCACGGAAGGTAAGCAAAGAGTAACGGAAGGCAAGGAAGGCAAGGGAAAGCAAGGCAAGTTAAGGGTAAGGTAAGGAACGGCACGGCAAGAGGAAACAAGGCTAAGGCACGACAACGCAAGCAAGGCAATGCCCGGCAAGGCAAGGAAAGGGTAACGCAAGGCAAGGCACGGTCAGGAAATGCAAGGCTAATGCACGACAACGGAAGGCTAGGCAAGGCACGGCAAGGCAAGGAAAGAGTAACGGAATGTAAGGAATACAAGGGAAAGCAAGGCAAGGCAAGAGTAACGGAAGGAAAGGCACGGCAAGGGGAAACAAGGCTAAGGCACGGCAACGCAAGGCTAGGCAAAGCACGGCAAGGCAAGGAAAGGGTAACGCAAGGCAAGGCACGGTGAGGCAAGGCAAGGCTAATGAACGACAACGCACGGCTAGGCACAGCAAGGCAAGGGAAGGACAGGGTAACGCAAGGCCAGGCACGGTCAGTCGAGAGAAGGCTAATGCACGACAACGCAAGGCTTGGCAGTGCACGGCTAGGCAAGGAAAGCGTAACAGAAGGAAAGGAAGGCAAGGCAAAGCAATGCAAGGCAAGTGAAACAAATGGCACGGCACGGCAAGGGGAAACAAGGCTAAGGCACGACAACGCAAGCTAGGCAATGCACGACAAGGCAAGGAGAGGGTAACGCAAGGCAAGGCACGGTCAGTCGAGGCAAGGCTAATGCACGACAACGCAAGGCTTGGCAGTGCACGGCTAGGCAAGGAAAGCGTAACAGAAGGAAAGGAAGGCAAGGCAAAGCAATGCAAGGCAAGTGAAACAAAAGGCACGGCACGGCAAGGGGAAAAAAGGGTAAGGCACGACAAAGCAAGCTAGGCAATGCACGGCAAGGCAAGGAAAGGGTAACTCAAGGCAAGTCACGGTGAGGCAAGGCAAGGCTAATGCACGACAACGCAAGGCTTGGCAGTGCACGGCTAGGCAAGGAAAGCCTAACAGAAGGAAAGGAAGGCAAGGCAAAGCAATGCAAGGCAAGTGAAACAAAAGGCACGGCACGGCAAGGGGAAACAAGGGTAAGGCACGACAACGCAAGCTAGGCAATGCACGGCAAGGCAAAGACAGGGTAACGTAAGGCAAGGCACGGTGAGGCAAGGCAAGGCTAATGCACAACAACGCACGGCTAGGCAATGGACGGCAAGGCAAGGAAAGGGTAACGCAAGGGAAGTCACGGTAAGGCGAGGCAAGGCTACGGCACGACAACGCAAGGCTAGGCAATGCACGGATGGTAAGCAAAGAGTAACGAAAGGCAAGGAAGGCAAGGGAAAGCAAGGCAAGTCAAGAGTAAGGGAAGGAACGGCACGGCAAGGTGAAACAAGGCTAAGGCACGACAACGCAAGCTGGGCAAAGCACGGTAAGGCAAGGAAAGGGTAACGGAAGGCAAGGCACGGTCAGGCAAGGCAAGGCTAATGCACGACAACGCAAGGCTAGGCAGTGCACGGCTAGGCAAGGAACGAGTAACGGAAGGAATGGAAGGCAAGGCAAAGCAAGGCAAGGCAATTGTAACAAAAGGCACGGCACGGCAAGGGGAAACAAGGCTAAGGCACGACAACGCAAGCTAGGCAATGCACGGCAAGGCAAGGAAAGGGTAACGCAAGGCAAGGCAGGGTCAGGCGAGACAAGGCTAAGGCACGACAACGCAAGGCTAGGCAATGCACGGCAAGGCAAGGAAAGGGTAACGCAAGGGAAGGCACGGTGAGGAAAGGCAAGGCTAATGCACAACAACGCACGTCTAGGCAATGCACGGCAAGGCAAGGAAAGGGTAACGCAAGGGAAGTCACGGTCAGGCGAGGCAAGGCTAAGTCACGACAACGCAAGGCTAGGCAATGCACGGAAGGTAAGCAAAGAGCAACGGAAGGCAAGGAAGGCAAGGGAAAGCAAGGCAAGTTAAGGGTAAGGGAAGGAACGGCACGGCAAGGGGAAACAAGGCTAAGGCACGACAACGCAAGCTAGGCAATGCACGGCAAGGCAAGGAAAGGGTAACGCAAGGCAAGGCACGGTCAGGAAATGCAAGGCTAATGTACGACAACGGAAGGCTAGGCAATGCACGGCAAGGCAAGGAAAGAGTAACGGAATGTAAGGAATGCAAGGGAAAGCAAGGCAAGGCATGAGTAACGGAAGGAACGGCACGGCAAGGGGAAACAAGGCTAAGGCACGACAACGCAAGCTAGGCAATGCACGGCAAGGCAAGGAAAGGGTAACGCAAGGCAAGGCAGGGTCAGGCGAGGCAAGGCTAATGCACGACAACGCAAGGCTTGGCAGTGCACGGCTAGGCAAGGAACGAGTAACAGAAGGAAAGGAACGCAAGGCAAAGCAATGCAAGGCAAGTGAAACAAAAGGCACGGCTCGGCAAGGGGAAACAAGGGTAAGGCACGACAACGCAAGCTAGGCAATGCACGGCAAGGCAAGGAAAGGGTAACGCAAGGCAAGGCACGGTGAGGCAAGGCAAGGCTAATGCACAACAACGCACGGCTAGGCGATGCACGGCAAGGCAAGGAAAGGGTAACGCAAGTGAAGTCACGGTCAGGCGAGGCAAGGCTAAGGCAAGACAACGCAAGGCTAGGCAATGCAGGTAAGGCAAGCAAGGAGTAACGGAAGGGAAGGAAGTCAAGGGAAAGCAAGGCAAGGGAAGGTTAACGGAAGGAACGGCTCGGCAAGGGGAAACAAGGCTAAGGCACGGCTACGCACGGCTAGGCAATGCACGGCCAGGCAAGGAAAGGGTAACGCAAGGCAAGGCACGGTGAGGCAAGTCAAGGCTAAGGCACGAAAACGCAAGGCTAGGCCGTGCACGGAAGGCAAGCAAAGAGTAACGAAAAGCAAGGAAGGCAAGGGAAAGCAAGGCAAGTTAAGGGTAAGGGAAGGAACGGCACGGCAAGGGGAAAAAGGGCTAAGGCATGACAACGCAACCCAGGCAATGCACGGCAAGGCAAGGAAAGGGCAACGCAAGGCAAGGCACGGTCAGGCAAGGCAAGGCTAATGCACGACAACGCAAGGCTAGGCAATGCACGGCAAGGCAAGGAAAGAGTAACGGAAGGCAAGGAATGCAAGGGAAAGCAAGGCAAGGCAAGAGTAACGGAAGGAACGGCACGGCAAGGGGAAGCAAGGCTAAGGCACGACAACGCAAGGCTAGGCAATGCACGGCAAGGCAAGGAAAGGGTAACGCAACGAAAGGCTCTGTCAGGCGAGGCAAGGCTAAGGCACGACAACGCAAGGCTAGGCAATGCACGGAAGGTAAGCACAGAGTAACGGAAGGCAAGGAAGGCAAGGGAAAGCAAGGCAAGTTAAGGGTAAGGTAAGGAACGGCACGGCAAGAGGAAACAAGGCTAAGGCACGACAACGCAAGCAAGGCAATGCACGGCAAGGCAAGGAAAGGGTAACGCAAGGCAAGGCACGGTCAGGAAATGCAAGGCTAATGCACGACAACGGAAGGCTAGGCAATGCACGGCAAGGCAAGGAAAGAGTAACGGAATGTAAGGAATACAAGGGAAAGCAAGGCAAGGCAAGAGTAACGGAAGGAAAGGCACGGCAAGGGGAAACAAGGCTAAGGCACGGCAACGCAAGGCTAGGCAAAGCACGGCAAGGCAAGGAAAGGGTAACGCAAGGCAAGGCACGGTGAGGCAAGGCAAGGCTAATGCACGACAACGCACGGCTAGGCAAAGCAAGGCAAGGGAAGGACAGGGTAACGCAAGGCCAGGCACGGTCAGTCGAGAGAAGGCTAATGCACGACAACGCAAGGCTTGGCAGTGCACGGCTAGGCAAGGAAAGCGTAACAGAAGGAAAGGAAGGCAAGGCAAGGCAATGCAAGGCAAGTGAAACAAAAGGCACGGCACGGCAAGGGGAAACAAGGCTAAGGCACGACAACGCAAGCTAGGGAATGCACGGCAAGGCAAGGAAAGGGTAACGTCAGGCAAGGCACAGTGAGGCAAGGCAAGGCTAATGCACAACAACGCACGGCTAGGCAATGGACGGCAAGGCAAGGAAAGGGTAACGCAAGGGAAGTCACGGTCAGGCGAGGCAAGGCTACGGCACGACAACGCAAGGCTTGGCAGTGCACGGCTAGGCAAGGAAAGCGTAACAGAAGGAAAGGAAGGCAAGGCAAAGCAATGCAAGGCAAGTGAAACAAAAGGCACGGCACGGCAAGGGGAAAAAAGGGTAAGGCACGACAACGCAAGCTAGGCAATGCACGGTAAGGCAAGGAAAGAGTAACGGAAGGCAAGGAATGCAAGGGAAACAAGGCAAGGCAAGAGTAACGGAAGGAACGGCACGGCAAGGGGAAGCAAGGCTAAGGCACGACAACGCAAGGCTAGGCAATGCACGGCAAGGCAAGGAAAGGGTAACGCAAGGCAAGGCACGGTGAGGCAAGGCAAGGCTAAGGCACGAAAACGCAAGGCTAGGCAATGCACGGATGGCAAGCAAAGAGTAACGGAAGGCAAGGAAGGCAAGGGAAAGCAAGGCAAGGCAAGGGTAAGGGAAGGAACGGCACGGCAAGGGGAAACAAGGCTAAGGCACGACAACGCAAGGCTAGGCAGTGCACGGCTAGGCAAGGAAAGAGTAACAGAAGGAAAGGAAGGCAAGGCAAAGCAATGCAAGGCAAGTGAAACAAAAGGCACGGCACGGCAAGGAGAAACAAGGGTAAGGCACGACAACGCAAGCTAGGGAATGCACGGCAAGGCAAGGAAAGGGTAACGTAAGGCAAGGCACGGTGAGGCAAGGCAAGGCTAATGCACAACAACGCACGGCTAGGCAATGGACGGCAAGGCAAGAAAAGGGTAACGCAAGGGAAGTCACGGTCAGGCGAGGCAAGGCTACGGCACGATAACGCCAGGCTGGGCAATGCACGGATGGTAAGCAAAGAGTAACGGAAGGCAAGGAAGGCAAGGGAAAGCAAGGCAAGGCAAGAGTAAGGGAAGTAACGGCACGGCAAGGGGAAACAAGGCTAAGGCACGACAACGCAAGCTGGGCAAAACACGGCAAGGCAAGGAAAGGGTAACGCAAGGCAAGGCACGGTCAGGCAAGGCAAGGCTAATGCACGACAACGCAAGGCTAGGCAGTGCACGGCTAGGCAAGGAACGAGTAACGGAAGGAATGGAAGGCAAGGCAAAGCAAGGCAAGGCAAGTGTAACAAAAGGCACGGCACGGCAAGGGGAAACAAGGCTAAGGCACGACAACGCAAGCTAGGCAATGCACGGCAAGGCAAGGAAAGGGTAACGCAAGGCAAGGCAGGGTCAGGCGAGACAAGGCTAAGGCACGACAACGCAAGGCTAGGCAATGCACGGCAAGGCAAGGAAAGGGTAACGCAAGGGAAGGCACGTTGAGGAAAGGCAAGGCTAATGCACAACAACGCACGTCTAGGCAATGCACGGCAAGGCAAGGAAAGGGTAACGCAAGGGAAGTCACGGTCAGGCGAGGCAAGGCTAAGGCACGACAACGCAAGGCTAGGCAATGCACGGCAAGGCAAGGAAAGAGTAACGGAATGTAAGGAATGCAAGGGAAAGCAAGGCAAGGCAAGAGTAACAGAAGGAACGGCACGGCAAGGGGAAACAAGGCTAAGGCACGACAACGCAAGCTAGGCAATGCACGGCAAGGCAAGGAAGGAGTAACGGAATATAAGGAATGCAAGAGAAAGCAAGGCAAGGCAAGTGTAACGGAAGGAACGGCACGGCAAGGGGAAACAAGGCTAAGGCACAGCAACGCAAGGCTAGGCAAAGCACGGCAAGGCAAGGAAAGGGTAACGAAAGGCAAGGCACGGTGAGGCATTGCAAGGCTAATGCACGACAACGCACGGCTAGGCAAAGCAAGGCAAGGGAAGGAGAGGGTAGCGCAAGGACAGGCACGGTCAGGCAAGGCAAGGCTAATGCACAACAACGCACGGCTAGGCAATGGACGGCAAGGCAAGGAAAGGGTAACGCAAGGGAAGTCACGGTCAGGCGAGGCAAGGCTACGGCACGATAACGCAAGGCTGGGCAATGCACGGATGGTAAGCAAAGAGTAACGGAAGGCAAGGAAGGCAAGGGAAAGCAAGGCAAGGCAAGAGTAAGGGAAGTAACGGCACGGCAAAGGGAAACAAGGCTAAGGCACGACAACGCAAGCTAGGCAATGCACGGCAAGGCAAGGAAAGGGTAACGCAAGGCAAGGCACGGTCAGACAAGGCAAGGCTAATGCACGACAACGCCAGGCTAGGCAATGCACGGTAAGGCAAGGAAAGAGTAACGGAAGGCAAGGAATGCAAGGGAAACAAGGCAAGGCAAGAGTAACGGAAGGAACGGCACGGCAAGGGGAAGCAAGGCTAAGGCACGACAACGCATGGCTAGGCAATGCACGGCAAGGTAAGGAAAGGGTAACGCAAAGCAAGGCACGGTCAGTCGAGGCAAGGCTAATGCACGACAACGCAAGGCTAGGTAGTGCACGGCTAGGCAAGGAAAGAGTAACAGAAGGAAAGGAAGGCAAGGCAAAGCAAGGCAAGGCAAGTGTAACAAAAGGCACGGTACGGCAAGGGGAAACAAGGGTAAGGCACGACAACGCAAGGTAGGCAATGCACGGCAAGGCAAGTAAAGGGCAACGCAAGGCAAGGCACGGTGAGGCAAGGTAAGGCTAATGCACAACAACGCACGTCTAGGCAATGTACGGCAAGGCAAGGAAAGGGTAACGCAACGAAAGGCTCTGTCAGGCGAGGCAAGGCTAAGGCACGACAACGCAAGGCTAGGCAATGCACGGAAGGTAAGCACAGAGTAACGGAAGGCAAGGAAGGCAAGGGAAAGCAAGGCAAGTTAAGGGTAAGGTAAGGAACGGCACGGCAAGAGGAAACAAGGCTAAGGCACGACAACGCAAGCAAGGCAATGCACGGCAAGGCAAGGAAAGGGTAACGCAAGGCAAGGCACGGTCAGGAAATGCAAGGCTAATGCACGACAACGGAAGGCTAGGCAATGCACGGCAAGGCAAGGAAAGAGTAACGGAATGTAAGGAATACAAGGGAAAGCAAGGCAAGGCAAGAGTAACGGAAGGAAAGGCACGGCAAGGGGAAACAAGGCTAAGGCACGGCAACGCAAGGCTAGGCAAAGCACGGCAAGGCAAGGAAAGGGTAACGCAAGGCAAGGCACGGTGAGGCAAGGCAAGGCTAATGCACGACAACGCACGGCTAGGCAAAGCAAGGCAAGGGAAGGACAGGGTAACGCAAGGCCAGGCACGGTCAGTCGAGAGAAGGCTAATGCACGACAACGCAAGGCTTGGCAGTGCACGGCTAGGCAAGGAAAGCGTAACAGAAGGAAAGGAAGGCAAGGCAAAGCAATGCAAGGCAAGTGAAACAAAAGGCACGGCACGGCAAGGGGAAACAAGGCTAAGGCACGACAACGCAAGCTAGGGAATGCACGGCAAGGCAAGGAAAGGGTAACGTCAGGCAAGGCACATTGAGGCAAGGCAAGGCTAATGCACAACAACGCACGGCTAGGCAATGGACGGCAAGGCAAGGAAAGGGTAACGCAAGGGAAGTCACGGTCAGGCGAGGCAAGGCTACGGCACGACAACGCAAGGCTTGGCAGTGCACGGCTAGGCAAGGAAAGCGTAACAGAAGGAAAGGAAGGCAAGGCAAAGCAATGCAAGGCAAGTGAAACAAAAGGCACGGCACGGAAAGGGGAAAAAAGGGTAAGGCACGACAACGCAAGCTAGGCAATGCACGGTAAGGCAAGGAAAGAGTAACGGAAGGCAAGGAATGCAAGGGAAACAAGGCAAGGCAAGAGTAACGGAAGGAACGGCACGGCAAGTCGAGGCAAGGCTAAGGCACGACAACGCAAGGCTAGGCAATGCACGGCAAGGCAAGGAAAGGGTAACAGAAGGAAAGCAAGGCAAGGCACGGTGAGGCAAGGCAAGGCTAAGGCACGAAAACGCAAGGCTAGGCAATGCACGGATGGCAAGCAAAGAGTAACGGAAGGCAAGGAAGGCAAGGGAAAGGAAGGCAAGGCAAGGGTAAGGGAAGGAACGGCACGGCAAGGGGAAACAAGGCTAAGGCACGACAACGCAAGGCTAGGCAGTGCACGGCTAGGCAAGGAAAGAGTAACAGAAGGAAAGGAAGGCAAGGCAAAGCAATGCAAGGCAAGTGAAACAAAAGGCACGGCACGGCAAGGAGAAACAAGGGTAAGGCACGACAACGCAAGCTAGGGAATGCACGGCAAGGCAAGGAAAGGGTAACGTAAGGCAAGGCACGGTGAGGCAAGGCAAGGCTAATGCACAACAACGCACGGCTAGGCAATGGACGGCAAGGCAAGGAAAGGGTAACGCAAGGGAAGTCACGGTCAGGCGAGGCAAGGCTACGGCACGATAACGCCAGGCTGGGCAATGCACGGATGGTAAGCAAAGAGTAACGGAAGGCAAGGAAGGCAAGGGAAAGCAAGGCAAGGCAAGAGTAAGGGAAGGAACGGCACGGCAAGGGGAAACAAGGCTAAGGCACGACAACGCAAGCTGGGCAAAGCACGGCAAGGCAAGGAAAGGGTAACGCAAGGCAAGGCACGGTCAGGCAAGGCAAGGCTAATGCACGACAACGCAAGGCTAGGCAGTGCACGGCTAGGGAAGGAACGAGTAACGGAAGGAATGGAAGGCAAGGCAAAGCAAGGCAAGGCAAGTGTAACAAAAGGCACGGCACGGCAAGGGGAAACAAGGCTAAGGCACGACAACGCAAGCTAGGCAATGCACGGCAAGGCAAGGAAAGGGTAACGCAAGGCAAGGCAGGGTCAGGCGAGACAAGGCTAAGGCACGACAACGCAAGGCTAGGCAATGCACGGCAAGGCAAGGAAAGGGTAACGCAAGGGAAGGCACGTTGAGGAAAGGCAAGGCTAATGCACAACAACGCACGTCTAGGCAATGCACGGCAAGGCAAGGAAAGGGTAACGCAAGGGAAGTCACGGTCAGGCGAGGCAAGGCTAAGGCACGACAACGCAAGGCTAGGCAATGCACGGCAAGGCAAGGAAAGAGTAACGGAATGTAAGGAATGCAAGGGAAAGCAAGGCAAGGCAAGAGTAACAGAAGGAACGGCACGGCAAGGGGAAACAAGGCTAAGGCACGACAACGCAAGCTAGGCAATGCACGGCAAGGCAAGGAAATGGTAACGCAAGGCAAGGCACGGTGAGGAAATGCAAGGCTAATGCACGACAACGGAAGGCTAGGCAATGCACGTCAAGGCAAGGAAAGAGTAACGGAATATAAGGAATGCAAGAGAAAGCAAGGCAAGGCAAGTGTAACGGAAGGAACGGCACGGCAAGGGGAAAAAAGGCTAAGGCACAGCAACGCAAGGCTAGGCAAAGCACGGCAAGGCAAGGAAAGGGTAACGCAAGGCAAGGCACGGTGAGGCATGGCAAGGCTAATGCACGACAACGCACGGCTAGGCAAAGCAAGGCAAGGGAAGGAGAGGGTAGCGCAAGGCCAGGCACGGTCAGGCAAGGCAAGGCTAATGCACAACAACGCACGGCTAGGCAATGGACGGCAAGGCAAGGAAAGGGTAACGCAAGGGAAGTCACGGTCAGGCGAGGCAAGGCTACGGCACGATAACGCAAGGCTGGGCAATGCACGGATGGTAAGCAAAGAGTAACGGAAGGCAAGGAAGGCAAGGGAAAGCAAGGCAAGGCAAGAGTAAGGGAAGTAACGGCACGGCAAGGGGAAACAAGGCTAAGGCACGACAACGCAAGCTAGGCAATGCACGGCAAGGCAAGGAAAGGGTAACGCAAGGCAAGGCACGGTCAGACAAGGCAAGGCTAATGCACGACAACGCCAGGCTAGGCAATGCACGGTAAGGCAAGGAAAGAGTAACGGAAGGCAAGGAATGCAAGGGAAACAAGGCAAGGCAAGAGTAACGGAAGGAACGGCACGGCAAGGGGAAGCAAGGCTAAGGCACGACAACGCATGGCTAGGCAATTCACGGCAAGGTAAGGAAAGGGTAACGCAAAGCAAGGCACGGTCAGTCGAGGCAAGGCTAATGCACGACAACGCAAGGCTAGGTAGTGCACGGCTAGGCAAGGAAAGAGTAACAGAAGGAAAGGAAGGCAAGGCAAAGCAAGGCAAGGCAAGTGTAACAAAAGGCACGGCACGGCAAGGGGAAACAAGGGTAAGGCACGACAACGCAAGGTAGGCAATGCACGGCAAGGCAAGGAAAGGGCAACGCAAGGCAAGGCACGGTGAGGCAAGGTAAGGCTAATGCACAACAACGCACGTCTAGGCAATGTACGGCAAGGCAAGGAAAGGGTAACGCAACGAAAGGCTCTGTCAGGCGAGGCAAGGCTAAGGCACGACAACGCAAGGCTAGGCAATGCACGGAAGGTAAGCAAAGAGTAACGGAAGGCAAGGAAGGCAAGGGAAAGCAAGGCAAGTTAAGGGTAAGGTAAGGAACGGCACGGCAAGAGGAAACAAGGCTAAGGCACGACAACGCAAGCAAGGCAATGCCCGGCAAGGCAAGGAAAGGGTAACGCAAGGCAAGGCACGGTCAGGAAATGCAAGGCTAATGCACGACAACGGAAGGCTAGGCAAGGCACGGCAAGGCAAGGAAAGAGTAACGGAATGTAAGGAATACAAGGGAAAGCAAGGCAAGGCAAGAGTAACGGAAGGAAAGGCACGGCAAGGGGAAACAATGCTAAGGCACGGCAACGCAAGGCTAGGCAAAGCACGGCAAGGCAAGGAAAGGGTAACGCAAGGCAAGGCACGGTGAGGCAAGGCAAGGCTAATGAACGACAACGCACGGCTAGGCACAGCAAGGCAAGGGAAGGACAGGGTAACGCAAGGCCAGGCACGGTCAGTCGAGAGAAGGCTAATGCACGACAACGCAAGGCTTGGCAGTGCACGGCTAGGCAAGGAAAGCGTAACAGAAGGAAAGGAAGGCAAGGCAAAGCAATGCAAGGCAAGTGAAACAAATGGCACGGCACGGCAAGGGGAAACAAGGCTAAGGCACGACAACGCAAGCTAGGCAATGCACGACAAGGCAAGGAGAGGGTAACGCAAGGCAAGGCACGGTCAGTCGAGGCAAGGCTAATGCACGACAACGCAAGGCTTGGCAGTGCACGGCTAGGCAAGGAAAGCGTAACAGAAGGAAAGGAAGGCAAGGCAAAGCAATGCAAGGCAAGTGAAACAAAAGGCACGGCACGGCAAGGGGAAACAAGGGTAAGGCACGACAACGCAAGCTAGGCAATGCACGGCAAGGCAAAGACAGGGTAACGTAAGGCAAGGCACGGTGAGGCAAGGCAAGGCTAATGCACAACAACGCACGGCTAGGCAATGGACGGCAAGGCAAGGAAAGGGTAACGCAAGGGAAGTCACGGTAAGGCGAGGCAAGGCTACGGCACGACAACGCAAGGCTAGGCAATGCACGGATGGTAAGCAAAGAGTAACGAAAGGCAAGGAAGGCAAGGGAAAGCAAGGCAAGTCAAGAGTAAGGGAAGGAACGGCACGGCAGGGTGAAACAAGGCTAAGGCACGACAACGCAAGCTGGGCAAAGCACGGTAAGGCAAGGAAAGGGTAACGGAAGGCAAGGCACGGTCAGGCAAGGCAAGGCTAATGCACGACAACGCAAGGCTAGGCAGTGCACGGCTAGGCAAGGAACGAGTAACGGAAGGAATGGAAGGCAAGGCAAAGCAAGGCAAGGCAATTGTAACAAAAGGCACGGCACGGCAAGGGGAAACAAGGCTAAGGCACGACAACGCAAGCTAGGCAATGCACGGCAAGGCAAGGAAAGGGTAACGCAAGGCAAGGCAGGGTCAGGCGAGACAAGGCTAAGGCACGACAACGCAAGGCTAGGCAATGCACGGCAAGGCAAGGAAAGGGTAACGCAAGGGAAGGCACGGTGAGGAAAGGCAAGGCTAATGCACAACAACGCACGTCTAGGCAATGCACGGCAAGGCAAGGAAAGGGTAACGCAAGGGAAGTCACGGTCAGGCGAGGCAAGGCTAAGTCACGACAACGCAAGGCTAGGCAATGCACGGAAGGTAAGCAAAGAGCAACGGAAGGCAAGGAAGGCAAGGGAAAGCAAGGCAAGTTAAGGGTAAGGGAAGGAACGGCACGGCAAGGGGAAACAAGGCTAAGGCACGACAACGCAAGCTAGGCAATGCACGGCAAGGCAAGGAAAGGGTAACGCAAGGCAAGGCAGGGTCAGGCGAGACAAGGCTAAGGCACGACAACGCAAGCTAGGCAATGCACGGCAAGGCAAGGAAAGGGTAACGCAAGGCAAGGCACGGTCAGGAAATGCAAGGCTAATGTACGACAACGGAAGGCTAGGCAATGCACGGCAAGGCAAGGAAAGAGTAACGGAATGTAAGGAATGCAAGGGAAAGCAAGGCAATGCATGAGTAACGGAAGGAACGGCACTGCAAGGGGAAACAAGGCTAAGGCACGACAACGCAAGCTAGGCAATGCACGGCAAGGCAAGGAAAGGGTAACGCAAGGCAAGGCAGGGTCAGGCGAGGCAAGGCTAATGCACGACAACGCAAGGCTTGGCAGTGCACGGCTAGGCAAGGAACGAGTAACAGAAGGAAAGGAACGCAAGGCAAAGCAATGCAAGGCAAGTGAAACAAAAGGCACGGCTCGGCAAGGGGAAACAAGGGTAAGGCACGACAACGCAAGCTAGGCAATGCACGGCAAGGCAAGGAAAGGGTAACGCAAGGCAAGGCACGGTGAGGCAAGGCAAGGCTAATGCACAACAACGCACGGCTAGGCAATGGACGGCAAGGCAAGGAAAGGGTAACGCAAGGGAAGTCACGGTCAGGCGAGGCAAGGCTAAGGCAAGACAACGCAAGGCTAGGCAATGCAGGTAAGGCAAGCAAGGAGTAACGGAAGGGAAGGAAGTCAAGGGAAAGCAAGGCAAGGGAAGGTTAACGGAAGGAACGGCTCGGCAAGGGGAAACAAGGCTAAGGCACGGCTACGCACGGCTAGGCAATGCACGGCCAGGCAAGGAAAGGGTAACGCAAGGCAAGGCACGGTGAGGCAAGTCAAGGCTAAGGCACGAAAACGCAAGGCTAGGCCGTGCACGGAAGGCAAGCAAAGAGTAACGAAAAGCAAGGAATGCAAGGGAAAGCAAGGCAAGGCAAGAGTAACGGAAGGAACGGCACGGCAAGGGGAAAAAGGGCTAAGGCATGACAACGCAACCCAGTCAATGCACGGCAAGGCAAGGAAAGGGCAACGCAAGGCAAGGCACGGTCAGGCAAGGCAAGGCTAATGCACGACAACGCAAGGCTAGGCAATGCACGGCAAGGCAAGGAAAGAGTAACGGAAGGCAAGGAATGCAAGGGAAAGCAAGGCAAGGCAAGAGTAACGGAAGGAACGGCACGGCAAGGGGAAGCAAGGCTAAGGCACGACAACGCAAGGCTAGGCAATGCACGGCAAGGCAAGGAAAGGGTAACGCAACGAAAGGCTCTGTCAGGCGAGGCAAGGCTAAGGCACGACAACGCAAGGCTAGGCAATGCACGGAAGGTAAGCACAGAGTAACGGAAGGCAAGGAAGGCAAGGGAAAGCAAGGCAAGTTAAGGGTAAGGTAAGGAACGGCACGGCAAGAGGAAACAAGGCTAAGGCACGACAACGCAAGCAAGGCAATGCACGGCAAGGCAAGGAAAGGGTAACGCAAGGCAAGGCACGGTCAGGAAATGCAAGGCTAATGCACGACAACGGAAGGCTAGGCAATGCATGGCAAGGCAAGGAAAGAGTAACGGAATGTAAGGAATACAAGGGAAAGCAAGGCAAGGCAAGAGTAACGGAAGGAAAGGCACGGCAAGGGGAAACAAGGCTAAGGCACGGCAACGCAAGGCTAGGCAAAGCACGGCAAGGCAAGGAAAGGGTAACGCAAGGCAAGGCACGGTGAGGCAAGGCAAGGCTAATGCACGACAACGCACGGCTAGGCAAAGCAAGGCAAGGGAAGGACAGGGTAACGCAAGGCCAGGCACGGTCAGTCGAGAGAAGGCTAATGCACGACAACGCAAGGCTTGGCAGTGCACGGCTAGGCAAGGAAAGCGTAACAGAAGGAAAGGAAGGCAAGGCAAGGCAATGCAAGGCAAGTGAAACAAAAGGCACGGCACGGCAAGGGGAAACAAGGCTAAGGCACGACAACGCAAGCTAGGGAATGCACGGCAAGGCAAGGAAAGGGTAACGTCAGGCAAGGCACAGTGAGGCAAGGCAAGGCTAATGCACAACAACGCACGGCTAGGCAATGGACGGCAAGGCAAGGAAAGGGTAACGCAAGGGAAGTCACGGTCAGGCGAGGCAAGGCTACGGCACGACAACGCAAGGCTTGGCAGTGCACGGCTAGGCAAGGAAAGCGTAACAGAAGGAAAGGAAGGCAAGGCAAAGCAATGCAAGGCAAGTGAAACAAAAGGCACGGCACGGCAAGGGGAAAAAAGGGTAAGGCACGACAACGCAAGCTAGGCAATGCACGGTAAGGCAAGGAAAGAGTAACGGAAGGCAAGGAATGCAAGGGAAACAAGGCAAGGCAAGAGTAACGGAAGGAACGGCACGGCAAGGGGAAGCAAGGCTAAGGCACGACAACGCAAGGCGAGGCAATGCACGGCAAGGCAAGGAAAGGGTAACGCAAGGCAAGGCACGGTGAGGCAAGGCAAGGCTAAGGCACGAAAACGCAAGGCTAGGCAATGCACGGATGGCAAGCAAAGAGTAACGGAAGGCAAGGAAGGCAAGGGAAAGCAAGGCAAGGCAAGGGTAAGGGAAGGAACGGCACGGCAAGGGGAAACAAGGCTAAGGCACGACAACGCAAGGCTAGGCAGTGCACGGCTAGGCAAGGAAAGAGTAACAGAAGGAAAGGAAGGCAAGGCAAAGCAATGCAAGGCAAGTGAAACAAAAGGCACGGCACGGCAAGGAGAAACAAGGGTAAGGCACGACAACGCAAGCTAGGGAATGCACGGCAAGGCAAGGAAAGGGTAACGCAAGGCAAGGCACGGTCAGGAAATGCAAGGCTAATGCACGACAACGGAAGGCTAGGCAATGCACGGCAAGGCAAGGAAAGAGTAACGGAATGTAAGGAATACAAGGGAAAGCAAGGCAAGGCAAGAGTAACGGAAGTAACGGCACGGCAAGGGGAAACAAGGCTAAGGCACGACAACGCAAGCTGGGCAAAACACGGCAAGGCAAGGAAAGGGTAACGCAAGGCAAGGCACGGTCAGGCAAGGCAAGGCTAATGCACGACAACGCAAGGCTAGGCAGTGCACGGCTAGGCAAGGAACGAGTAACGGAAGGAATGGAAGGCAAGGCAAAGCAAGGCAAGGCAAGTGTAACAAAAGGCACGGCACGGCAAGGGGAAACAAGGCTAAGGCACGACAACGCAAGCTAGGCAATGCACGGCAAGGCAAGGAAAGGGTAACGCAAGGCAAGGCAGGGTCAGGCGAGACAAGGCTAAGGCACGACAACGCAAGGCTAGGCAATGCACGGCAAGGCAAGGAAAGGGTAACGCAAGGGAAGGCACGTTGAGGAAAGGCAAGGCTAATGCACAACAACGCACGTCTAGGCAATGCACGGCAAGGCAAGGAAAGGGTAACGCAAGGGAAGTCACGGTCAGGCGAGGCAAGGCTAAGGCACGACAACGCAAGGCTAGGCAATGCACGGCAAGGCAAGGAAAGAGTAACGGAATGTAAGGAATGCAAGGGAAAGCAAGGCAAGGCAAGAGTAACAGAAGGAACGGCACGGCAAGGGGAAACAAGGCTAAGGCACGACAACGCAAGCTAGGCAATGCACGGCAAGGCAAGGAAAGGGTAACGCAAGGCAAGGCACGGTCAGAGAATGCAAGGCTAATGCAAGACAACGCAAGGCTAGGCAATGCACGGTAAGGCAAGGAAAGAGTAACGGAAGGCAAGGAAGGCAAGGGAAAGCAAGGCAAGGCAAGGGTAAGGGAAGGAACGGCACGGCAAGGGGAAACAAGGCTAAGGCACGACAACGCAAGCTAGGCAATGCACGGCAAGGCAAGGAAAGGGTAACGCAAGGCAAGGCACGATCAGGCGTGGCAAGGCTAATGCACGACAACGCAAGGCTAGGCAGTGCACGGCTAGGCAAGGAAAGAGTAACGGAAGGATAGGAAGGCAAGGCAAAGCAAGGCAAGGGAAGTGTAACAAACGGCACGGCACGGCAAGGGGAAACAAGGTAAGGCACGACAACGCAAGCTAGGCAATGCACGGCAAGGCAAGGAAAGGGTAACGCAAGGCAAGGCACGGTCAGTCGAGGCAAGGCTAATGCACGACAACGCAAGGCTTGGCAGTGCAAGGCTAGGCAAGGAAAGAGTAACAGAATGAAAGGAAGGCAAGGCAAAGCAATGCAAGGCAAGTGAAACAAAAGGCACGGCACGGCAAGGAGAAACAAGGGTAAGGCACGACAACGCAAGCTAGGGAATGCACGGCAAGGCAAGGAAAGGGTAACGTAAGGCAAGGCACGGTGAGGCAAGGCAAGGCTAATGCACAACAACGCACGGCTAGGCAATGGACGGCAAGGCAAGGAAAGGGTAACGCAAGGGAAGTCACGGTCAGGCGAGGCAAGGCTACGGCACGATAACGCAAGGCTGGGCAATGCACGGATGGTAAGCAAAGAGTAACGGAAGGCAAGGAAGGCAAGGGAAAGCAAGGCAAGGCAAGAGTAAGGGAAGGAACGGCACGGCAAGGGGAAACAAGGCTAAGGCACGACAACGCAAGCTGGGCAAAACACGGCAAGGCAAGGAAAGGGTAACGCAAGGCAAGGCACGGTCAGGCAAGGCAAGGCTAATGCACGACAACGCAAGGCTAGGCAGTGCACGGCTAGGCAAGGAACGAGTAACGGAAGGAATGGAAGGCAAGGCAAAGCAAGGCAAGGCAAGTGTAACAAAAGGCACGGCACGGCAAGGGGAAACAAGGCTAAGGCACGACAACGCAAGCTAGGCAATGCACGGCAAGGCAAGGAAAGGGTAAAGGCAAGGCAGGGTCAGGCGAGACAAGGCTAAGGCACGACAACGCAAGGCTAGGCAATGCACGGCAAGGCAAGGAAAGGGTAACGCAAGGGAAGGCACGTTGAGGAAAGGCAAGGCTAATGCACAACAACGCACGTCTAGGCAATGCACGGCAAGGCAAGGAAAGGGTAACGCAAGGGAAGTCACGGTCAGGCGAGGCAAGGCTAAGGCACGACAACGCAAGGCTAGGCAATGCACGGCAAGGCAAGGAAAGAGTAACGGAATGTAAGGAATACAAGGGAAAGCAAGGCAAGGCAAGAGTAACGGAAGTAACGGCACGGCAAGGGGAAACAAGGCTAAGGCACGACAACGCAAGCTGGGCAAAACACGGCAAGGCAAGGAAAGGGTAACGCAAGGCAAGGCACGGTCAGGCAAGGCAAGGGTAATGCACGACAACGCAAGGCTAGGCAGTGCACGGCTAGGCAAGGAACGAGTAACGGAAGGAATGGAAGGCAAGGCAAAGCAAGGCAAGGCAAGTGTAACAAAAGGCACGGCACGGCAAGGGGAAACAAGGCTAAGGCACGACAACGCAAGCTAGGCAATGCACGGCAAGGCAAGGAAAGGGTAACGCAAGGCAAGGCAGGGTCAGGCGAGACAAGGCTAAGGCACGACAACGCAAGGCTAGGCAATGCACGGCAAGGCAAGGAAATGAGGAAAGGCAAGGCTAATGCACGACAACTAGGGCAAGGCTAGGCAATGCACGGCAAGGCAAGGAAAGAGTAACGGAATGTAAGGAATGCAAGAGAAAGCAAGGCAAGGCAAGTGTAACGGAAGGAACGGCACGGCAAGGGGAAACAAGGCTAAGGCACGACAACGCAAGCTAGGCAATGCACGGCAAGGCAAGGAAAGGGTAACGCAAGGCAAGGCACGGTCAGAGAATGCAAGGCTAATGCAAGACAACGCAAGGCTAGGCAATGCACGGTAAGGCAAGGAAAGAGTAACGGAAGGCAAGGCACGGTGAGGCATGCCAAGGCTAAGGCACGACAACGCACGGCTAGGCAAAGCAAGGCAAGGGAAGGAGAGGGTAGCGCAAGGCCAGGCACGGTCACTCGAGGGAAGGCTAATGCACGACAACGCAAGGCTTAGCAGTGCACGGCTAGGCAAGGAAAGCGTAACAGAAGGAAAGGAAGGCAAGGCAAAGCAATGCAAGGCAAGTGAAACAAAAGGCACGGCACGGCAAGGGGAAACAAGGCTAAGGCACGACAACGCAAGCTAGGCAATGCACGGCAAGGCAAGGAAAGGGTAACGCAAGGCAAGGCAGGGTCAGGCGAGACAAGGCTAAGGCACGACAACGCGAGGCTAGGCAATGCACGGCAAGGCAAGGAAAGGGTAACGCAAGGGAAGGCACGGTGAGGAAAGGCAAGGCTAATGCACAACAACGCACGTCTAGGCAATGCACGGCAAGGCAAGGAAAGGGTAACGCAAGGGAAGTCACGGTCAGGCGAGGCAAGGCTAAGGCACGACAACGCAAGGCTAGGCAATGCACGGCAAGGCAAGGAAAGAGTAACGGAATGTAAGGAATGCAAGGGAAAGCAAGGCAAGGCAAGAGTAACAGAAGGAACGGCACGGCAAGGGGAAACAAGGCTAAGGCACGACAACGCAAGCTAGGGAATGCACGGCAAGGCAAGGAAAGGGTAACGTAAGGCAAGGCACTGTGAGGCAAGGCAAGGCTAATGCACGACAACGCAAGGCTAGGCAGTGCACGGCTAGGCAAGGAACGAGTAACGGAAGGAATGGAAGGCAAGGCAAAGCAAGGCAAGGCAAGTGTAACAAAAGGCACGGCACGGCAAGGGGAAACAAGGCTAAGGCACGACAACGCAAGCTAGGCAATGCACGGCAAGGCAAGGAAAGGGTAACGCAAGGCAAGGCAGGGTCAGGCGAGACAAGGCTAAGGCACGACAACGCAAGGCTAGGCAATGCACGGCAAGGCAAGGAAAGGGTAACGCAAGGGAAGGCACGTTGAGGAAAGGCAAGGCTAATGCACAACAACGCACGTCTAGGCAATGCACGGCAAGGCAAGGAAAGGGTAACGCAAGGGAAGTCACGGTCAGGCGAGGCAAGGCTAAGGCACGACAACGCAAGGCTAGGCAATGCACGGCAAGGCAAGGAAAGAGTAACGGAATGTAAGGAATGCAAGGGAAAGCAAGGCAAGGCAAGAGTAACAGAAGGAACGGCACGGCAAGGGGAAACAAGGCTAAGGCACGACAACGCAAGCTAGGCAATGCACGGCAAGGCAAGGAAAGGGTAACGCAAGGCAAGGCACGGTCAGGAAATGCAAGGCTAATGCACGACAACGGAAGGCTAGGCAATGCACGGCAAGGCAAGGAAAGAGTAACGGAATGTAAGGAATGCAAGAGAAAGCAAGGCAAGGCAAGAGTAACGGAAGGAACGGCACGGCAAGGGGAAACAAGGCTAAGGCACGACAACGCAAGGCTAGGCAAAGCACGGCAAGGCAAGGAAAGGGTAACGCAAGGCAAGGCACGGTGAGGCATGGCAAGGCTAATGCACGACAACGCACGGCTAGGAAAAGCAAGGCAAGGGAAGGAGAGGGTAACGCAAGGCCAGGCACGGTCACTCGAGGGAAGGGTAATGCACGACAACGCAAGGCTTAGCAGTGCACGGCTAGGCAAGGAAAGAGTAACAGAAGGAAAGGAAGGCAAGGCAAAGCAATGCAAGGCAAGTGAAACAAAAGGCAAGGCACGGCAAGGGGAAACAAGGCTAAGGCACGACAACGCAAGCTAGGCAATGCACGGCAAGGCAAGGAAAGGGTAACGCAAGGCAAGGCACGGTCAGAGAAGGCAAGGCTAAGGCACGACAACGCAAGGCTAGGCAATGCACGGTAAGGCAAGGAAAGACTAACGGAAGGCAAGGAAGGCAAGGGAAAGCAAGGCAAGGCAAGGGTAAGGGAAGGAACGGCACGGCAAGGGGAAACAAGGCTAAGGCACGACAACGCAAGCTAGGCAATGCACGGCAAGGCAAGGAAAGGGTAACGCAAGGCAAGGCACGATCAGGCGAGGCAAGGCTAATGCACGACAACGCAAGGCTAGGCAGTGCACGGCTAGGCAAGGAACGAGTAACGGAAGGAATGGAAGGCAAGGCAAAGCAAGGCAAGGCAAGTGTAACAAAAGGCACGGCACGGCAAGGGGAAACAAGGCTAAGGCACGACAACGCAAGCTAGGCAATGCACGGCAAGGCAAGGAAAGGGTAACGCAAGGCAAGGCAGGGTCAGGCGAGACAAGGCTAAGGCACGACAACGCAAGGCTAGGCAATGCACGGCAAGGCAAGGAAAGGGTAACGCAAGGGAAGGCACGTTGAGGAAAGGCAAGGCTAATGCACAACAACGCACGTCTAGGCAATGCACGGCAAGGCAAGGAAAGGGTAACGCAAGGGAAGTCACGGTCAGGCGAGGCAAGGCTAAGGCACGACAACGCAAGGCTAGGCAATGCACGGCAAGGCAAGGAAAGAGTAACGGAATGTAAGGAATGCAAGGGAAAGCAAGGCAAGGCAAGAGTAACAGAAGGAACGGCACGGCAAGGGGAAACAAGGCTAAGGCACGACAACGCAAGCTAGGCAATGCACGGCAAGGCAAGGAAAGGGTAACGCAAGGCAAGGCACGGTCAGAGAATGCAAGGCTAATGCAAGACAACGCAAGGCTAGGCAATGCACGGTAAGGCAAGGAAAGAGTAACGGAAGGCAAGGAAGGCAAGGGAAAGCAAGGCAAGGCAAGGGTAAGGGAAGGAACGGCACGGCAAGGGGAAACAAGGCTAAGGCACGACAACGCAAGCTAGGCAATGCACGGCAAGGCAAGGAAAGGGTAACGCAAGGCAAGGCACGGTCAGGAAATGCAAGGCTAATGCACGACAACGCACGGCTAGGCAAAGCAAGGCAAGGGAAGGAGAGGGTAACGCAAGGCCAGGCACGGTCACTCGAGGGAAGGGTAATGCACGACAACGCAAGGCTTAGCAGTGCACGGCTAGGCAAGGAAAGAGTAACAGAAGGAAAGGAAGGCAAGGCAAAGCAATGCAAGGCAAGTGAAACAAAAGGCAAGGCACGGCAAGGGGAAACAAGGCTAAGGCACGACAACGCAAGCTAGGCAATGCACGGCAAGGCAAGGAAAGGGTAACGCAAGGCAAGGCACGGTCAGAGAAGGCAAGGCTAAGGCACGACAACGCAAGGCTAGGCAATGCACGGTAAGGCAAGGAAAGACTAACGGAAGGCAAGGAAGGCAAGGGAAAGCAAGGCAAGGCAAGGGTAAGGGAAGGAACGGCACGGCAAGGGGAAACAAGGCTAAGGCACGACAACGCAAGCTAGGCAATGCACGGCAAGGCAAGGAAAGGGTAACGCAAGGCAAGGCACGATCAGGCGAGGCAAGGCTAATGCACGAGAACGCAAGGCTAGGCAGTGCACGGCTAGGCAAGGAAAGAGTAACGGAATGTTAGGAAGGCAAGGCAAAGCAAGGCAAGGGAAGTGTAACAAACGGCACGGCACGGCAAGGGGAAACAAGGTAAGGCACGACAACGCAAGCTAGGCAATGCACGGCAAGGCAAGGAAAGGGTAACGTAAGGCAAGGCACGGTGAGGCAAGGCAAGGCTAATGCACAACAACGCACGGCTAGGCAATGGACGGCAAGGCAAGGAAAGGGTAACGCAAGGGAAGTCACGGTCAGGCGAGGCATGGCTAAGGCACGACAACGCAAGGCTAGGCAATGCACGGCAAGGCAAGGAAAGAGTAACGGAATGTAAGGAATGCAAGGGAAAGCAAGGCAAGGCAAGAGTAACCGAAGGAACGGCACGGCAAGGGGAAACAAGGCTAAGGCACGACAACGCAAGCTAGGGAATGCACGGCAAGGCAAGGAAATGGTAACGTAAGGCAAGGCACTGTGAGGCAAGGCAAGGCTAATGCACAACAACGCACGGCTAGGCAATGGACGGCAAGGCAAGGAAAGGGTAACGCAAGGGAAGTCACGGTCAGGCGAAGCAAGGCTACGGCACGACAAAGCAAGGCTAGGCAATGCACGGATGGTAAGCAAAGAGTAACGGAAGGCAAGGAAGGCAAGGGAAAGCAAGGCAAGGCAAGAGTAAGGGAAGGAACGGCACGGCAAGGGGAAACAAGGCTAAGGCACGACAACGCAAGCTGGGCAAAGCACGGCAAGGCAAGGAAAGGGCAACGCAAGGCAAGGCACGGTCAGGCAAGGCAAGGCTAATGCACGACAACGCAAGGCTAGGCAGTGCACGGCTAGGCAAGGAACGAGTAACGGAAGGAATGGAAGGCAAGGCAAAGCAAGGCAAGGCAAGTGTAACAAAAGGCACGGCACGGCAAGGGGAAACAAGGCTAAGGCACGACAACGCAAGCTAGGCAATGCACGGCAAGGCAAGGAAAGGGTAACGCAAGGCAAGGCAGGGTCAGGCGAGACAAGGCTAAGGCACGACAACGCAAGGCTAGGCAATGCACGGCAAGGCAAGGAAAGGGTAACGCAAGGGAAGGCACGTTGAGGAAAGGCAAGGCTAATGCACAACAACGCACGTCTAGGCAATGCACGGCAAGGCAAGGAAAGGGTAACGCAAGGGAAGTCACGGTCAGGCGAGGCAAGGCTAAGGCACGACAACGCAAGGCTAGGCAATGCACGGCAAGGCAAGGAAAGAGTAACGGAATGTAAGGAATGCAAGGGAAAGCAAGGCAAGGCAAGAGTAACAGAAGGAACGGCACGGCAAGGGGAAACAAGGCTAAGGCACGACAACGCAAGCTAGGCAATGCACGGCAAGGCAAGGAAAGGGAAACGCAAGGCAAGGCACGGTCAGGAAATGCAAGGCTAATGCACGACAACGGAAGGCTAGGCAATGCACGGCAAGGCAAGGAAAGAGTAACGGAATGTAAGGAATGCAAGAGAAAGCAAGGCAAGGCAAGAGTAACGGAAGGAACGGCACGGCAAGGGGAAACAAGGCTAAGGCACGACAACGCAAGGCTAGGCAAAGCACGGCAAGGCAAGGAAAGGGTAACGCAAGGCAAGGCACGGTGAGGCATGGCAAGGCTAATGCACGACAACGCACGGCTAGGCAAAGCAAGGCAAGGGAAGGAGAGGGTAACGCAAGGCCAGGCACGGTCACTCGAGGGAAGGGTAATGCACGACAACGCAAGGCTTAGCAGTGCACGGCTAGGCAAGGAAAGCGTAACAGAAGGAAAGGAAGGCAAGGCAAAGCAATGCAAGGCAAGTGAAACAAAAGGCAAGGCACGGCAAGGGGAAACAAGGCTAAGGCACGACAACGCAAGCTAGGCAATGCACGGCAAGGCAAGGAAAGGGTAACGCAAGGCAAGGCACGGTCAGAGAAGGCAAGGCTAAGGCACGACAACGCAAGGCTAGGCAATGCACGGTAAGGCAAGGAAAGACTAACGGAAGGCAAGGAAGGCAAGGGAAAGCAAGGCAAGGCAAGGGTAAGGGAAGGAACGGCACGGCAAGGGGAAACAAGGCTAAGGCACGACAACGCAAGCTAGGCAATGCACGGCAAGGCAAGGAAAGGGTAACGCAAGGCAAGGCACGATCAGGCGAGGCAAGGCTAATGCACGACAACGCAAGGCTAGGCAGTGCACGGCTAGGCAAGGAAAGAGTAACGGAAGGTTAGGAAGGCAAGGCAAAGCAAGGCAAGGGAAGTGTAACAAACGGCACGGCACGGCAAGGGGAAACAAGGTAAGGCACGACAACGCAAGCTAGGCAATGCACGGCAAGGCAAGGAAAGGGTAACGTAAGGCAAGGCACGGTGAGGCAAGGCAAGGCTAATGCACAACAACGCACGGCTAGGCAATGGACGGCAAGGCAAGGAAAGGGTAACGCAAGGGAAGTCACGGTCAGGCGAGGCAAGGCTAAGGCACGACAACGCAAGGCTAGGCAATGCACGGCAAGGCAAGGAAAGAGTAACGGAATGTAAGGAATGCAAGGGAAAGCAAGGCAAGGCAAGAGTAACGGAAGGAACGGCACGGCAAGGGAAAACAAGGCTAAGGCACGACAACGCAAGCTAGGGAATGCACGGCAAGGCAAGGAAAGGGTAACGTAAGGCAAGGCACTGTGAGGCAAGGCAAGGCTAATGCACAACAACGCACGGCTAGGCAATGGACGGCAAGGCAAGGAAAGGGTAACGCAAGGGAAGTCACGGTCAGGCGAGGCAAGGCTACGGCACGACAACGCAAAGCTAGGCAATGCACGGATGGTAAGCAAAGAGTAACGGAAGGCAAGTTAGGCAAGGGAAAGCAAGGCAAGGCAAGAGTAAGGGAAGGAACGGCACGGCAAGGGGAAACAAGGCTAAGGCACGACAACGCAAGCTGGGCAAAGCACGGCAAGGCAAGGAAAGGGTAACGCAAGGCAAGGCACGGTCAGGCAAGGCAAGGCTAATGCATGACAACGCAAGGCTAGGCAGTGCACGGCTAGGCAAGGAACGAGTAACGGAAGGAATGGAAGGCAAGGCAAAGCAAGGCAAGGCAAGTGTAACAAAAGGCACGGCACGGCAAGGGGAAACAAGGCTAAGGCACGACAACGCAAGCTAGGCAATGCACGGCAAGGCAAGGAAAGGGTAACGCAAGGGAAGGCACGTTGAGGAAAGGCAAGGCTAATGCACAACTACGCACGTCTAGGCAATGAACGGCAAGGCAAGGAAAGGGTAACGCAAGGGAAGTCACGGTCAGGCGAGGCAAGGCTAAGGCACGACAACGCAAGGCTAGGCAATGCACGGCAAGGCAAGGAAAGAGTAACGGAATGTAAGGAATGCAAGGGAAAGCAAGGCAAGGCAAGAGTAACAGAAGGAACGGCACGGCAAGGGGAAACAAGGCTAAGGCACGACAACGCAAGCTAGGCAATGCACGGCAAGGCAAGGAAAGGGTAACGCAAGGCAAGGCACGGTCAGGAAATGCAAGGCTAATGCACGACAACGGAAGGCTAGGCAATGCACGGCAAGGCAAGGAAAGAGTAACGGAATGTAAGGAATGCAAGAGAAAGCAAGGCAAGGCAAGAGTAACGGAAGGAACGGCACGGCAAGGGGAAACAAGGCTAAGGAACGACAACGCAAGGCTAGGCAAAGCACGGCAAGGCAAGGAAAGGGTAACGCAAGGCAAGGCACGGTGAGGCATGGCAAGGCTAATGCACGACAACGCACGGCTAGGCAAAGCAAGGCAAGGGAAGGAGAGGGTAACGCAAGGCCAGGCACGGTCACTCGAGGGAAGGGTAATGCACGACAACGCAAGGCTTAGCAGTGCACGGCTAGGCAAGGAAAGCGTAACAGAAGGAAAGGAAGGCAAGGCAAAGCAATGCAAGGCAAGTGAAACAAAAGGCAAGGCACGGCAAGGGGAAACAAGGCTAAGGCACGACAACGCAAGCTAGGCAATGCACGGCAAGGCAAGGAAAGGGTAACGCAAGGCAAGGCACGGTCAGAGAAGGCAAGGCTAAGGCACGACAACTCAAGGCTAGGCAATGCACGGTAAGGCAAGGAAAGACTAACGGAAGGCAAGGAAGGCAAGGGAAAGCAAGGCAAGGCAAGGGTAAGGGAAGGAACGGCACGGCAAGGGGAAACAAGGCTAAGGCACGACAACGCAAGCTAGGCAATGCACGGCAAGGCAAGGAAAGGGTAACGCAAGGCAAGGCACGATCAGGCGAGGCAAGGCTAATGCACGACAACGCAAGGCTAGGCTGTGCACGGCTAGGCAAGGAAAGAGTAACGGAAGGTTAGGAAGGCAAGGCAAAGCAAGGCAAGGGAAGTGTAACAAACGGCACGGCACGGCAAGGGGAAACAAGGTAAGGCACGACAACGCAAGCTAGGCAATGCACGGCAAGGCAAGGAAAGGGTAACGTAAGGCAAGGCACGGTGAGGCAAGGCAAGGCTAATGCACAACAACGCACGGCTAGGCAATGGACGGCAAGGCAAGGAAAGGGTAACGCAAGGGAAGTCACGGTCAGGCGAGGCAAGGCTAAGGCACGACAACGCAAGGCTAGGCAATGCACGGCAAGGCAAGGAAAGAGTAACGGAATGTAAGGAATGCAAGGGAAAGCAAGGCAAGGCAAGAGTAACCGAAGGAACGGCACGGCAAGGGGAAACAAGGCTAAGGCACGACAACGCAAGCTAGGGAATGCACGGCAAGGCAAGGAAAGGGTAACGTAAGGCAAGGCACTGTGAGGCAAGGCAAGGCTAATGCACAACAACGCACGGCTAGGCAATGGACGGCAAGGCAAGTAAAGGGTAACGCAAGGGAAGTCACGGTCAGGCGAGGCAAGGCTACGGCACGACAACGCAAAGCTAGGCAATGCACGGATGGTAAGCAAAGAGTAACGGAAGGCAAGGAAGGCAAGGGAAAGCAAGGCAAGGCAAGAGTAAGGGAAGGAACGGCACGGCAAGGGGAAACAAGGCTAAGGCACGACAACGCAAGCTGGGCAAAGCACGGCAAGGCAAGGAAAGGGTAACGCAAGGCAAGGCACGGTCAGGCAAGGCAAGGCTAATGCACGACAACGCAAGGCTAGGCAGTGCACGGCTAGGCAAGAACGAGTAACGGAAGGAATGGAAGGCAAGGCAAAGCAAGGCAAGGCAAGTGTAACAAAAGGCACGGCACGGCAAGGGGAAACAAGGCTAAGGCACGACAACGCAAGCTAGGCAATGCACGGCAAGGCAAGGAAAGGGTAACGCAAGGCAAGGCAGGGTCAGGCGAGACAAGGCTAAGGCACGACAACGCAAGGCTAGGCAATGCACGGCAAGGCAAGGAAAGGGTAACGCAAGGGAAGGCACGTTGAGGAAAGGCAAGGCTAATGCACAACAACGCACGTCTAGGCAATGAACGGCAAGGCAAGTAAAGGGTAACGCAAGGGAAGTCACGGTCACTCGAGGGAAGGGTAATGCACGACAACACAAGGCTTAGCAGTGCACGGCTAGGCAAGGAAAGCGTAACAGAAGGTAAGGAAGGCAAGGCAAAGCAATGCAAGGCAAGTGAAACAAAAGGCAAGGCACGGCAAGCGGAAACAAGGCTAAGGCACGACAACGCAAGCTAGGCAATGCACGGCAAGGCAAGGAAAGGGTAACGCAAGGCAAGGCACGGTCAGAAAAGGCAAGGCTAAGGCACGACAACGCAAGGCTAGGCAATGCACGGTAAGGCAAGGAAAGAGTAACGGAAGGCAAGGAAGGCAAGGGAAAGCAAGGCAAGGCAAGGGTAAGGGAAGGAACGGCACGGCAAGGGGAAACAAGGCTAAGGCACGACAACGCAAGCTAGGCAATGCACGGCAAGGCAAGGAAAGGGTAACGCAAGGCAAGGCACGATCAGGCGAGGCAAGGCTAATGCACGAGAACGCAAGGCTAGGCAGTGCACGGCTAGGCAAGGAAAGAGTAACGGAATGTTAGGAAGGCAAGGCAAAGCAAGGCAAGGGAAGTGTAACAAACGGCACGGCACGGCAAGGGGAAACAAGGTAAGGCACGACAACGCAAGCTAGGCAATGCACGGCAAGGCAAGGAAAGGGTAACGTAAGGCAAGGCACGGTGAGGCAAGGCAAGGCTAATGCACAACAACGCACGGCTAGGCAATGGACGGCAAGGCAAGGAAAGGGTAACGCAAGGGAAGTCACGGTCAGGCGAGGCAAGGCTAAGGCACGACAACGCAAGGCTAGGCAATGCACGGCAAGGCAAGGAAAGAGTAACGGAATGTAAGGAATGCAAGGGAAAGCAAGGCAAGGCAAGAGTAACCGAAGGAACGGCACGGCAAGGGGAAACAAGGCTAATTCACGACAACGCAAGCTAGGGAATGCACGGCAAGGCAAGGAAAGGGTAACGTAAGGCAAGGCACTGTGAGGCAAGGCAAGGCTAATGCACAACAACGCACGGCTAGGCAATGGACGGCAAGGCAAGGAAAGGGTAACGCAAGGGAAGTCACGGTCAGGCGAGGCAAGGCTACGGCACGACAACGCAAGGCTAGGCAATGCACGGATGGTAAGCAAAGAGTAACGGAAGGCAAGGAAGGCAAGGGAAAGCAAGGCAAGGCAAGAGTAAGGGAAGGAACGGCACGGCAAGGGGAAACAAGGCTAAGGCACGACAACGCAAGCTGGGCAAAGCACGGCAAGGCAAGGAAAGGGCAACGCAAGGCAAGGCACGGTCAGGCAAGGCAAGGCTAATGCACGACAACGCAAGGCTAGGCAGTGCACGGCTAGGCAAGGAACGAGTAACGGAAGGAATGGAAGGCAAGGCAAAGCAAGGCAAGGCAAGTGTAACAAAAGGCACGGCACGGCAAGGGGAAACAAGGCTAAGGCACGACAACGCAAGCTAGGCAATGCACGGCAAGGCAAGGAAAGGGTAACGCAAGGCAAGGCAGGGTCAGGCGAGACAAGGCTAAGGCACGACAACGCAAGGCTAGGCAATGCACGGCAAGGCAAGGAAAGGGTAACGCAAGGGAAGGCACGTTGAGGAAAGGCAAGGCTAATGCACAACAACGCACGTCTAGGCAATGCACGGCAAGGCAAGGAAAGGGTAACGCAAGGGAAGTCACGGTCAGGCGAGGCAAGGCTAAGGCACGACAACGCAAGGCTAGGCAATGCACGGCAAGGCAAGGAAAGAGTAACGGAATGTAAGGAATGCAAGGGAAAGCAAGGCAAGGCAAGAGTAACAGAAGGAACGGCACGGCAAGGGGAAACAAGGCTAAGGCACGACAACGCAAGCTAGGCAATGCACGGCAAGGCAAGGAAAGGGAAACGCAAGGCAAGGCACGGTCAGGAAATGCAAGGCTAATGCACGACAACGGAAGGCTAGGCAATGCACGGCAAGGCAAGGAAAGAGTAACGGAATGTAAGGAATGCAAGAGAAAGCAAGGCAAGGCAAGAGTAACGGAAGGAACGGCACGGCAAGGGGAAACAAGGCTAAGGCACGACAACGCAAGGCTAGGCAAAGCACGGCAAGGCAAGGAAAGGGTAACGCAAGGCAAGGCACGGTGAGGCATGGCAAGGCTAATGCACGACAACGCACGGCTAGGCAAAGCAAGGCAAGGGAAGGAGAGGGTAACGCAAGGCCAGGCACGGTCACTCGAGGGAAGGGTAATGCACGACAACGCAAGGCTTAGCAGTGCACGGCTAGGCAAGGAAAGCGTAACAGAAGGAATGGAAGGCAAGGCAAAGCAATGCAAGGCAAGTGAAACAAAAGGCAAGGCACGGCAAGGGGAAACAAGGCTAAGGCACGACAACGCAAGCTAGGCAATGCACGGCAAGGCAAGGAAAGGGTAACGCAAGGCAAGGCACGGTCAGAGAAGGCAAGGCTAAGGCACGACAACGCAAGGCTAGGCAATGCACGGTAAGGCAAGGAAAGACTAACGGAAGGCAAGGAAGGCAAGGGAAAGCAAGGCAAGGCAAGGGTAAGGGAAGGAACGGCACGGCAAGGGGAAACAAGGCTAAGGCACGACAACGCAAGCTAGGCAATGCACGGCAAGGCAAGGAAAGGGTAACGCAAGGCAAGGCACGATCAGGCGAGGCAAGGCTAATGCACGACAACGCAAGGCTAGGCAGTGCACGGCTAGGCAAGGAAAGAGTAACGGAAGGTTAGGAAGGCAAGGCAAAGCAAGGCAAGGCAAGAGTAACGGAAGGAACGGCACGGCAAGGGAAAACAAGGCTAAGGCACGACAACGCAAGCTAGGGAATGCACGGCAAGGCAAGGAAAGGGTAACGTAAGGCAAGGCACTGTGAGGCAAGGCAAGGCTAATGCACAACAACGCACGGCTAGGCAATGCACGGCAAGGCAAGGAAAGGGTAACGCAAGGGAAGGCACGGTGAGGCAAGGCAAGGCTAATGCACGGATGGTAAGCAAAGAGTAACGGAAGGCAAGGAAGGCAAGGGAAAGCAAGGCAAGGCAAGAGTAAGGGAAGGAACGGCACGGCAAGGGGAAACAAGGCTAAGGCACGACAACGCAAGCTGGGCAAAGCACGGCAAGGCAAGGAAAGGGTAACGCAAGGCAAGGCACGGTCAGGCAAGGCAAGGCTAATGCATGACAACGCAAGGCTAGGCAGTGCACGGCTAGGCAAGGAACGAGTAACGGAAGGAATGGAAGGCAAGGCAAAGCAAGGCAAGGCAAGTGTAACAAAAGGCACGGCACGGCAAGGGGAAACAAGGCTAAGGCACGACAACGCAAGCTAGGCAATGCACGGCAAGGCAAGGAAAGGGTAACGCAAGGGAAGGCACGTTGAGGAAAGGCAAGGCTAATGCACAACAACGCACGTCTAGGCAATGAACGGCAAGGCAAGGAAAGGGTAACGCAAGGGAAGTCACGGTCAGGCGAGGCAAGGCTAAGGCACGACAACGCAAGGCTAGGCAATGCACGGCAAGGCAAGGAAAGAGTAACGGAATGTAAGGAATGCAAGGGAAAGCAAGGCAAGGCAAGAGTAACAGAAGGAACGGCACGGCAAGGGGAAACAAGGCTAAGGCACGACAACGCAAGCTAGGCAATGCACGGCAAGGCAAGGAAAGGGTAACGCAAGGCAAGGCACGGTCAGGAAATGCAAGGCTAATGCACGACAACGGAAGGCTAGGCAATGCACGGCAAGGCAAGGAAAGAGTAACGGAATGTAAGGAATGCAAGAGAAAGCAAGGCAAGGCAAGAGTAACGGAAGGAACGGCACGGCAAGGGGAAACAAGGCTAAGGAACGACAACGCAAGGCTAGGCAAAGCACGGCAAGGCAAGGAAAGGGTAACGCAAGGCAAGGCACGGTGAGGCATGGCAAGGCTAATGCACGACAACGCACGGCTAGGCAAAGCAAGGCAAGGGAAGAGAGGGTAACGCAAGGCCAGGCACGGTCACTCGAGGGAAGGGTAATGCACGACAACGCAAGGCTTAGCAGTGCACGGCTAGGCAAGGAAAGCGTAACAGAAGGAAAGGAAGGCAAGGCAAAGCAATGCAAGGCAAGTGAAACAAAAGGCAAGGCACGGCAAGGGGAAACAAGGCTAAGGCACGACAACGCAAGCTAGGCAATGCACGGCAAGGCAAGGAAAGGGTAACGCAAGGCAAGGCACGGTCAGAGAAGGCAAGGCTAAGGCACGACAACTCAAGGCTAGGCAATGCACGGTAAGGCAAGGAAAGACTAACGGAAGGCAAGGAAGGCAAGGGAAAGCAAGGCAAGGCAAGGGTAAGGGAAGGAACGGCACGGCAAGGGGAAACAAGGCTAAGGCACGACAACGCAAGCTAGGCAATGCACGGCAAGGCAAGGAAAGGGTAACGCAAGGCAAGGCACGATCAGGCGAGGCAAGGCTAATGCACGACAACGCAAGGCTAGGCAGTGCACGGCTAGGCAAGGAAAGAGTAACGGAAGGTTAGGAAGGCAAGGCAAAGCAAGGCAAGGGAAGTGTAACAAACGGCACGGCACGGCAAGGGGAAACAAGGTAAAGCACGACAACGCAAGCTAGGCAATGCACGGCAAGGCAAGGAAAGGGTAACGTAAGGCAAGGCACGGTGAGGCAAGGCAAGGCTAATGCACAACAACGCACGGCTAGGCAATGGACGGCAAGGCAAGGAAAGGGTAACGCAAGGGAAGTCACGGTCAGGCGAGGCAAGGCTAAGGCACGACAACGCAAGGCTAGGCAATGCACGGCAAGGCAAGGAAAGAGTAACGGAATGTAAGGAATGCAAGGGAAAGCAAGGCAAGGCAAGAGTAACGGAAGGAACGGCACGGCAAGGGGAAACAAGGCTAAGGCACGACAACGCAAGCTAGGGAATGCACGGCAAGGCAAGGAAAGGGTAACGTAAGGCAAGGCACTGTGAGGCAAGGCAAGGCTAATGCACAACAACGCACGGCTAGGCAATGGACGGCAAGGCAAGTAAAGGGTAACGCAAGGGAAGTCACGGTCAGGCGAGGCAAGGCTACGGCACGACAACGCAAAGCTAGGCAATGCACGGATGGTAAGCAAAGAGTAACGGAAGGCAAGGAAGGCAAGGGAAAGCAAGGCAAGGCAAGAGTAAGGGAAGGAACGGCACGGCAAGGGGAAACAAGGCTAAGGCACGACAACGCAAGCTGGGCAAAGCACGGCAAGGCAAGGAAAGGGTAACGCAAGGCAAGGCACGGTCAGGCAAGGCAAGGCTAATGCACGACAACGCAAGGCTAGGCAGTGCACGGCTAGGCAAGGAACGAGTAACGGAAGGAATGGAAGGCAAGGCAAAGCAAGGCAAGGCAAGTGTAACAAAAGGCACGGCACGGCAAGGGGAAACAAGGCTAAGGCACGACAACGCAAGCTAGGCAATGCACGGCAAGGCAAGGAAAGGGTAACGCAAGGCAAGGCAGGGTCAGGCGAGACAAGGCTAAGGCACGACAACGCAAGGCTAGGCAATGCACGGCAAGGCAAGGAAAGGGTAACGCAAGGGAAGGCACGTTGAGGAAAGGCAAGGCTAATGCACAACAACGCACGTCTAGGCAATGAACGGCAAGGCAAGTAAAGGGTAACGCAAGGGAAGTCACGGTCACTCGAGGGAAGGGTAATGCACGACAACACAAGGCTTAGCAGTGCACGGCTAGGCAAGGAAAGCGTAACAGAAGGTAAGGAAGGCAAGGCAAAGCAATGCAAGGCAAGTGAAACAAAAGGCAAGGCACGGCAAGCGGAAACAAGGCTAAGGCACGACAACGCAAGCTAGGCAATGCACGGCAAGGCAAGGAAAGGGTAACGCAAGGCAAGGCACGGTCAGAAAAGGCAAGGCTAAGGCACGACAACGCAAGGCTAGGCAATGCACGGTAAGGCAAGGAAAGAGTAACGGAAGGCAAGGAAGGCAAGGGAAAGCAAGGCAAGGCAAGGGTAAGGGAAGGAACGGCACGGCAAGGGGAAACAAGGCTAAGGCACGACAACGCAAGCTAGGCAATGCACGGCAAGGCAAGGAAAGGGTAACGCAAGGCAAGGCACGATCAGGCGAGGCAAGGCTAATGCACGACAACGCAAGGCTAGGCAGTGCACGGCTAGGCAAGGAAAGAGTAACGGAAGGATAGGAAGGCAAGGCAAAGCAAGGCAAGGGAAGTGTAACAAACGGCACGGCACGGCAAGGGGAAACAAGGTAAGGCACGACAACGCAAGCTAGGCAATGCACGGCAAGGCAAGGAAAGGGTAACGTAAGGTAAGGCACGGTGAGGCAAGGCAAGGCTAATGCACAACAACGCACGGCTAGGCAATGGACGGCAAGGCAAGGAAAGGGTAACACAAGGGAAGTCACGGTCAAGCGAGGCAAGGCTACGGCACGACAACTCAAGGCTAGGCAATGCACGGATGGTAAGCAAAGAGTAACGGAAGGCAAGGAAGGCAAGGGAAAGCAAGGCAAGTCAAGAGTAAGGGAAGGAACGGCACGGCAAGGGGAAACAAGGCTAAGGCACGACAACGCAAGCTGGGCAAAGCACGGCAAGGCAAGGAAAGGGTAACGCAAGGCAAGGCACGGTCAGGCAAGGCAAGGCTAATGCACGACAACGCAAGGCTAGGCAGTGCACGGCTAGGCAAGGAACGAGTAACGGAAGGAATGGAAGGCAAGGCAAAGCAAGGCAAGGCAAGTGTAACAAACGGCACGGCACGGCAAGGGGAAACAAGGCTAAGGCACGACAACGCAAGCTAGGCAATGCACGGCAAGGCAAGGAAAGGGTAACGTAAGGCAAGGCACTGTGAGGCAAGGCAAGGCTAATGAGGCTAGGCAATGCACGGCAAGGCAAGGAAAGAGTAACGGAATGTAAGGAATGCAAGGGAAAGCAAGGCAAGGCAAGAGTAACGGAAGGAACGGCACGGCAAGGGGAAACAAGGCTAAGGCACGACAACGCAAGGCTAGGCAAAGCACGGCAAGGCAAGGAAAGGGTAACGCAAGGCAAGGCACGGTGAGGCATGGCAAGGCTAATGCACGACAACGCACGGCTAGGCAAAGCAAGGCAAGGGAAGGACAGGGTAACGCAAGGCCAGGCACGGTCAGTCGAGGGAAGGCTAATGCACGACAACGCAAGGCTTGTCAGTGCACGGCTCGGCAAGGAAAGCGTAACAGAAGGAAAGGAAGGCAAGGCAAAGCAATGCAAGGCAAGTGAAACAAAAGGCACGGCACGGCAAGGGGAAACAAGGGTAAGGCACGACAACGCAAGCTAGGCAATGCACGGCAAGGCAAGGAAAGGGTAACGTAAGGCAAGGCACGGTGAGGCAAGGCAAGGCTAATGCACAACAACGCACGGCTAGGCAATGGACGGCAAGGCAAGGAAAGGGTAACGCAAGTTAAGTCACGGTCAGGCGAGGCAAGGCTACGGCACGACAACGCAAGGCTAGGCAATGCACGGATGGTAAGCAAAGAGTAACGGAAGGCAAGGAAGGCAAGGGAAAGCAAGGCAAGTCAAGAGTAAGGGAAGGAACGGCACGGCAAGGGGAAACAAGGCTAAGGCACGACAACGCAAGCTGGGCAAAGCACGGCAAGGCAAGGAAAGGGTAACGGAAGGCAAGGCACGGTCAGGCAAGGCAAGGCTAATGCACGACAACGCAAGGCTAGGCAGTGCATGGCTAGGCAAGGAACGAGTAACGGAAGGAATGGAAGGCAAGGCAAAGCAAGGCAAGGCAAGTGTAACAAAAGGCACGGCACGGCAAGGGGAAACAAGGCTAAGGCACGACAACGCAAGCTAGGCAATGCACGGCAAGGCAAGGCAAGGGTAACGCAAGGCAAGGCAGGGTCAGGCGAGACAAGGCTAAGGCACGACAACGCAAGGCTAGGCAATGCACGGCAAGGCAAGGAAAGGGTAACGCAAGGGAAGTCACGGTCAGGCGAGGCAAGGCTAAGTCAGGACAACGCAAGGCTAGGCAATGCACGGAAGGTAAGCAAAGAGCAACGGAAGGCAAGGAAGGCAAGGGAAAGCAAGGCAAGTTAAGGGTAAGGGAAGGAACGGCACGGCAAGGGGAAACAAGGCTAAGGCACGACAACGCAAGCTAGGCAATGCACGGCAAGGCAAGGAAAGGGTAACGCAAGGCAAGGCACGGTCAGGAAATGCAAGGCTAATGTACGACAACGGAAGGCTAGGCAATGCACGGCAAGGCAAGGAAAGAGTAACGGAATGTAAGGAATGCAAGGGAAAGCAAGGCAAGGCAAGAGTAACGGAAGGAACGGCACGGCAAGGGGAAACAAGGCTAAGGCACGACAACGCAAGCTAGGCAATGCACGGCAAGGCAAGGAAAGGGTAACGCAAGGCAAGGCACAGTGAGGCAAGGCAAGGCTAATGCACAACAACGCACGGCTAGGCAATGCACGGCAAGGCAAGGAAAGGGTAACGCAAGTGAAGTCACGGTCAGGCGAGGCAAAGCTAAGGCACGACAACGCAAGGCTAGGCAATGCAGGTAAGGCAAGCAAGGAGTAACGGAAGGGAAGGAAGACAAGGGAAAGCAAGGCAAGGCAAGGTTAACGGAAGGAACGGCTCGGCAAGGGGAAACAAGGCTAAGGCACGGCTACGCACGGCTAGGCAATGCGCGGCCAGGCAAGGAAAGGGTAACGCAAGGCAAGGCAGGGTCAGGCGAGGCAAGGCTAATGCACGACAACGCAAGGCTTGGCAGTGCACGGCTAGGCAAGGAACGAGTAATAGAAGGAAAGGAACGCAAGGCAAAGCAATGCAAGGCAAGTGAAACAAAAGGCACGGCACGGCAAGGGGAAACAAGGGTAAGGCACGACAACGCAAGCTAGGCAATGCACGGCAAGGCTTGGAAAGGGTAACGGAAGGCAAGGCACGGTGAGGCAAGGCAAGGCTAATGCACAACAACGCACGGCTAGGCAATGCACGGCAAGGCAAGGAAAGGGTAACGCAAGTGAAGTCACGGTCAGGCGAGGCAAGGCTAAGGCACGACAACGCAAGGCTAGGCAGTGCACGGAAGGCAAGCAAAGAGTAACGGAAGGCAAGGAAGGCAAGGGAAAGCAAGGCAAGTTAAGGGTAAGGGAAGGAACGGCACGGCAAGGGGAAACAGGGCTAAGGCATGACAACGCAAGCTAGGCAATGCACGGCAAGGCAAGGAAAGGGCAACGCAAGGCAAGGCACGGTCAGGCAAGGCAAGGCTAATGCACGACAAAGCAAGGCCAGGCAATGCACGGAAGGCAAGCAAAGAGTAACGGAAAGCAAGAAAGGCAAGGGAAAGCAAGGCAAGGCAAGAGTAAGGGAAGGAACGGCACGGAAAGGGGAAACAAGGCTAAGGCACGACAACGCAAGCTAGGCAATGCACGGCAAGGCAAGGAAAGGGTAACGCAAAGCAAGGCACGGTCAGTCGAGGCAAGGCTAATGCACGACAACGCAAGGCTAGGTAGTGCACGGCTAGGCAAGGAAAGAGTAACAGAAGGAAAGGAAGGCAAGGCAAAGCAAGGCAAGGCAAGTGTAACAAAAGGCACGGCACGGCAAGGGGAAACAAGGGTAAGGCACGACAACGCAAGGTAGGCAATGCACGGCAAGGCAAGGAAAGGGTAACGCAAGGCAAGGCACGGTGAGGCAAGGCAAGGCTAATGCACAACAACGCACGTCTAGGCAATGTACGGCAAGGCAAGGAAAGGGTAACGCAACGAAAGGCTCTGTCAGGCGAGGCAAGGCTAAGGCACGACAACGCAAGGCTAGGCAATGCACGGAAGGTAAGCAAAGAGTAACGGAAGGCAAGGAAGGCAAGGGAAAGCAAGGCAAGTTAAGGGTAAGGTAAGGAACGGCACGGCAAGAGGAAACAAGGCTTAGGCACGACAACGCAAGCAAGGCAATGCACGGCAAGGCAAGGAAAGGGTAACGCAAGGCAAGGCACGGTTAGGAAATGCAAGGCTAATGCACGACAACGGAAGGCTAGGCAATGCACGGCAAGGCAAGGAAAGAGTAACGGAATGTAAGGAATACAAGGGAAAGCAAGGCAAGGCAAGAGTAACGGAAGGAAAGGCAAGGCAAGGGGAAACAAGGCTAAGGCACGTCAACGCAAGGCTAGGCAAAGCACGGCAAGGCAAGGAAAGGGTAACGCAAGGCAAGGCACGGTGAGGCAAGGCAAGGCAAATGCACGACAACGCACGGCTAGGCAATGCACGGCAAGGCAAGGAAAGGGTAACGCAAGGCAAGGCAGGGTCAGGCGAGACAAGGCTAAGGCACGACAACGCAAGGCTAGGCAATGCACGGCAAGGCAAGGAAAGGGTAACGCAAGGCAAGGCACGGTCAGAGAATGCAAGGCTAATGCAAGACAACGCAAGGCTAGGCAATG